>NC_073696.1:209619787-209931970 GCF_029784165.1 Wyeomyia smithii
ATCCTGTCGACCGTGCTTGGGAAGCAAGCATATAACGACCAATCAGAGGTCGAATTTTTCGTTTTGACAAGGCTTGACTATTTTCAATAGTACAATAGTGTGAATAATAAAATTACAATTATCTTATTTTGGGAAGAATCTTAGAAGATTTTCCAATCTATTGCTGCAAGAACGAAGGAAATCCATCGAATACTAACCGATTTATTAGCATTTGAAATTGGACATATTTTTCACTTTTTTTCGGTTTTAGATTTTCATTTCACATCCCTATGTAGCCGAACTTCCTGAGAGAAGTATTCTACTTCAAAAAATTCATAGCAAAAATAAGATTTCGAATAAAGTTTATTGATAATAGGTAATAACAAACCGTTTACAATTTCTTTATCAATGATGATTTATTGTATGAGAAAAACAAATAAAAAAAAACAAAACATTTTCAAGTTCACATCAGAAACTTGCGGTAGATTTTGGTTGCAAATATGCGCAGCAAAGAAGGGGGTTGGGGGTATATATGTAGTCAAACAACCGCTTCGGGTCCGCTGACAATTTTCCATTAAGCCCAAATAATGTAATTTCTTTCCGTACATCTTTGCTACAGTCCGCTGAACCATCGATGCTTCCAGATCACCGATTCCAGCATTTAATCAGAAACAGGCATTAGACGAGGCAAATATTTGCTATATTTAAAACGGACTTTTGTGGTCAAAAATTTTTTCCGAGCTCATATATATTGTATACTACTACACTATTGCAAATATTCGTTTACTTTAACAAAAGTAGGCAAAACCTTTTCACTCATTTTGTCAAATATATTTGCTATGCCATAACACGATACGAATTATTTAAAAAAAAAAAAAAAAACTGCGTAGCAAATCTAGTTTTCACTGGCAGACCAATACTTCAAACTCTTTTGGAGTTGGTATCACCATTGATTAGAGAGTAGAATTCCGTGTAAGAATTTTGTTTGATTTATTGGAACGCTAATTTGCCATTGGGCAGTTTTCTGTGTAAGATCAAGTTAACCCGGAAGAAAACGATAGAATACTGAATAATCAGTTCAATACGACTCAAAATAAGTCAGTAACTAACCTGCAAAGATGATTTTTACGTTGAAACCGCGGCCGCGACTTACGTTACACCGACTTAGTTTTATTGAATTATTTATTTCAGATTGCATTGATTTACGGGTTTCAAATTGTTTTAACAATTTACAAAAAGTTCTGGCGACAATTCGCTCAGTAGTGAGCTAACTAGCAAAAAACGTTGACTGGAAAATGAGAGTGATCGTGAATGATAAGTTCGAAACAAACTACTACTCTTCAATAATTCTGTGAATTATAGACTAGAGATGGTCGGGTATGGGAAATTTGTTACCCGTACCCGACCCGTACCCGACTCATCGAGAATTTTCAAACCCGTACCCGACCCGCACCGGAGGTCTGGTTTGTTTAAAATACCCGTACCCGACCCGAGTTCCAGGCGATATACTGGTTCTACTAGAAACCAGTGTAGCACCTGTCCGCTCATCTGATCTGATGATGAAAAATTTGACCATTTTTATTGCTCTGCAAAATATCTATCCATAACTGTGTACGGAGCATTTGGGATTCATTTTTCGTTTGTGTTACCTCATATTAAAATTTATCAGGGATTTCAATTCTTTATTTTGAATACAAACGTATGTTTCATATAAATTGCTGAAAATTTTTATTTTGTTTTCGAGAGAATAATAAAAATTCACTATATTTTTTTTTAAAGATTTATAATAGCTTCATAATGAACCAGATCAAAACAACAAGAAGAATAGGTTAATTAACTTTTGGTGGATCCCTTTATTTTATTAACCTCATGATGCAGACTGGCTGGATAAGATGTTTCCCGATGAAAGTTTTTTGAAAATCACTCGAGTTTTCACATAAACTGAATTAATCTGGCGGGTTGGCCACTATAGGGAGGGGGTCCACTATATGTTAATTTACCCTACTAGAACAACAAGGAGAATTTTGAAAAGTGCATGTCTAATAGAGTTTAAGATAAATGACAAGTTTTATGTGAACATTGCAGCAACCTGAAATCTAAATATTATAATAAGGTCAAAGTTCATATTGTGTATAACTTGAGAAAAGTTTGATAATTCACTACATCCGCAAAAAACCTGTAATTTTGGAGTGCAAACCAAGACTATGCTATCGCTGTCAAATCTCATTTATTTGCTTCGTACCTGCGTCTGCGGTTTCCCTGGCAGGTATGAAAAAAAAACCGGCAAAAATGTCATTTAACTCAAAACGCTTGCAGGAAAAATTATTCACTTTCACATTAGAGAGAGAGATAGCATGATTGCATTCTTTTGGTGCAAACACTGCCGGCACCTGTCCGAATAGGTATTGGGCGATCTCTCGTTGAGTGACAATGGGCGATTTCTTCTCCCATCTTTCCGATTATCGACGTTAAGGAAACACATAGGCTTGCAATGTTAAAAATTAAATTCTCATAATGCATGAAATTCGAATTACCCGCACCCGACCCGTACCCGACCAGTTGAGAATTTTTTAAACCCGTACCCGACCCGAACCCGAAGCCTTGTATTTTAAATTACCCGTACCCGACCCGAACCCGTAAAATATTTTTTGGCGTTACCCGAAACCCGACCCGAACCTGTCGGGTACGGTTCGGGTACGGGTTTCGGGTAAAAATACCCGTACCCGACCATCTCTATTTTAGACCTTAATATTATGGTAGACTATTTTGTATCGATATATTTATGTTAATAACTTTTATTTTACAACTAGCTGGCCCGGCAAACTTCGTCTCGCCTATTTTAGTTTTCAATTCAATAATTTTGAACATTTCAAATTCATTGATTTCATTCAATTTGTTTATATCATTTGAATTGATTGGTTTTATCGGAATGACAACGTCCTCGACTTTTGGCTTTTGTACATCACCTCTATTCCGGAAATAGATTGAATGCATTTCAGTTATTTTCGTTGTTTTTTAGAAACTGAAAGTGGTCATCTTGGAATTCAAAATGGTGTCCAGGGTCAATGCTTGGCTTCTATACATCATTTCGATTACGGAAATATCCATATGTAGTAGTATTCGGTTATTTTCGGCAGTTTCCCAGAAGTTGCCATTTACAATTCAAACTGGTGTCTGAGGTCAATTTGTAGCTCCTTGCATCATTCTGGATCCGGTGATACACATATTGGGTGGTATTTGGTCACTTCAGGCTATTTTTCAGAAACCGTAAGTCGCCATCTTGGATTTAATATATTTTCTGAGGTCGATTTGTGGCTTCAGTGCATCATAACAATCCCGGAAATACCCATATTGGGTGGTATTTGATCATTTGCCACTGTTTTTCAGAAACCGGAAGCCGCCATCTTGTATTTCAAAATGGCATTAGGGGACAATTTTTGGCCTCTGAGCGTCATTCTGGTTAAAGAAACACTTATATTGGATGGTATTTGGTCATTTTCGGTTGTTTTCCAGACACCGGTAGTCGCCATCTTACAATTCAAAATGTTGTCTGAGGTCGATTTGTGGCTTCAGTGCGTCATAACAATTCTGGAAATACCCATATTGGGTGGTATTTGGTCATTTTACGCTAATTTCCAGACACCGAAAGTCGCCATCTTACAATTCAAAATGTTGTCTGAGGTCGATTTGTGGCTTCAGTGCATCATATTCCGGAAATGGGTGGTACCTGGTCATATGCCGCTGTTTTTCGGGAACCGGAAGTCGCCATCTTGGATTTAAAAATGGCATTTGGAGAGAATTTCTGGCCTCCGTGCGTCATTCTGATTGGAGAAACACCCATATTGGGTGTTAATTGGTCATTTTCGGCAGTTTTCCAGACACCGGAAGTCGCCATCTTACAATTCAAAATGTTGTCTGAGGTCGATAGGTCGATTTATGGCTTCAGTGCATCATAACATTTCCGGAAATACCCATATTGGGTGGTATTTGGTCATTTGCCGCTGTTTTTCAGAAACCGGAAGTCGCCATCTTAAATATTGAAATGGCATTTGGAGGTATGCCAGAAGAAGGAAGGGTGTCGAAACCTTATGGACATGTTTGTTACACCTAAAAACATTCACTTGCCAAATTTGGTTATATTTGCTTGATTGGTTCTCGAGCTGTGCGAAATTTGAGTTTCATTTGTATGGAACTCCTCCCTTAAAGAAGAGGGAGGGGTGTCAAACCATTAAGGATATATTTGTTACCCCTAAAAACATTCACCTGCCAAATTTGGTTCCATTTAGTCGGTTAGTTCCCGAGATAAGTAGAAATTTGTGTTTCATTTGTATGGAACCCCTCCCTCAAAGAAAAGGGAGGGGTGTCAAACCATTATGGATATATTTGTCACCCCCAAAAACATCCACCTACCAAATTTGGTTCTATTTGCTTGGTTAGTTTTTGAGATGTGCAGAAATTTGTATTTCGTTTGTATGGGACCCCTCCCTTCCAGAAGAGGGAGGGGTCTCAAACCATCATTGAAACCTTTCTCGGTCTCTAAAACCCCTGCATACAAATTTTCACGTCGATCGGTTCGGTAGTTTCCGAGCCTATATGGATCAGACAGACAGACAGACATACCGACAGACAGACAGACAGACAGTCAGACCGGACTGCATTTTTATAGGTATAGATAAAATACTAACTTTGAAAATAATATGGTTGCCTTGAAAAGATTCAAAATCGCATCTGGGGTCAATTTTTGCCTCGCGCATCTTCTCGAATTTGAGCAATATGAGGCTGTTTTTTCAGAGACCAGGAGTCGCCATCTTGGATTTCAAAATGGTACGTGGAGCTAATTGCTGGCCTCTGGGTATCATCTCTATCATTTTAAGCTGTTTACTGAAAAAAAAAAATGGTTGAAACACTTGTTTCATTTGTGTTGGTAGGTACCCCCCTACTGCAGCATAGAAATATTTCTTGTACTCTAAAATCCTCGCATTCCAAATTTGGTTCCATTTGCTTGATTAGTTCTAGTGTTATGTAGAAATTTGTGTTTCATTTGTATGGGTCCCGTTCCTCCCAGAGAAGGGAGGGGTATCAAACAACCAAAAAGACATGTCTTGCACCCTAAAATTTCTTAATGTCAAATTTGGTTCCATTTTCTTAATTAGTCCTTGTGTTTTGCAGAAATTTGTGTTTCATTTGTATGAAAGCCCTTCTCAAACCAGCATAATAACCTTTCTCGACCCTAAAAACCCCTACATACAACTTTCACACTGATCCGCCGATCTGTTCTTGAATTTACTCCCGACGGACAGCGTTGACTTTTGATTATATAAATAAAAATAAATATTAGAAGATATATAACTTTTGTTGATTGCATATTACAAAAAATAAAAATTGTTCGGAGGAATTGTTGAGGTACACAAAACTCAGATTTTTGTCAAAAACCACACGTCTTTAAGACTTTTTCCTACAAAGTTATAGCATATTCTAGTTTAGTTTTTCGATAACTTCAAAAACGTATAGGGTAAAAAGGGGCAAGTGGAATCAAGATGTCAATACTTTTTTTTACGTTCAGTTCAAGTACTACAAACTGTTGTAGGTTCCATTAGTCCCAATCCACCTATATTAGGGTACGATGAGCATATGGTACAGTAGATTTTCATGTATACCAACTTCTTTGCGTTAAGAGATAAAGGAATGGTTCGTTAGGCAAAGTTTTAGAACATATAAAGATATAAAGTTTTCTTTAACAAATAATCTTCATTTATACAGTATTACCGAGTACTCTATGTGAAACTTACTCAAAATTTAGTTTTTTTTATACTCAACATTTGTTAGATGAATTTTACAAGAAAGCGTTGTTTAGAAGTCCACGTGTCGTAGTGATTCTTACAGGGTTCAATGTGGGTGTCATAGTGATCCTCACAGGGCTAAACATGCTTCTCACATCTTCAATGTGAGTTCCAATATCCACAGTTGTGGACAGCGAAACGGCCTCATGATATGGAGGTTCGGTGCGAATATAACGAATAAGTATCCCCAAACAAGCAACAGGAGCTAGTCAGGGCCGGAAGTTGCGTAGTGGGCTCTATACAAGCTTCCCTAACGACTTCTGAAAGAAGAGTCGACGCCGCCATAAGCGTCCTAGTCCAAAAATTTGGTGCGTCTGTTCTCCAGGAGGAGCGGCCCAAACACCGTCTATACTTCAGAGGAGCGGTTGAAGTAAGAAATGCGGGGTCTCGTCAGCTACACCCAAAACGGCAGCCCGTCACGAGACTAGCGGTACTAAGGTGACATGGCAAAAAACACTTTACTACGAATATTCAAGAAGAAAAAACGTATTGGATTTATCGGCAACAACCTAGGCGACGAATGAAGGACACCGATTGGAAGCTCGAAACATAGAACTGTAGATCGCTACTGGATCAGCTGAAACCACGTCACTTCGGCATCGTAGCGCTGCAGGAACTTTGCCGAAAAGGAGAAAATTTACCAAGGATGTTGTGTGATGGCTAGACAGTACTAACCTCCCACCTCGAGTTCAAGTTGGTGATGATGAAATCGAGGTGGTCAACGAGTTCGTGTATCTGGGCTCACTGGTAACTGCCGACAACGATACCAGCAGAGAAATTCAACGGCGCATTATGGCAGGAAATCGTTCATACTTTGGTCTACGGAGGACGCTCCGATCGAGTAGAATTCGTCGCCGCACCAAGCTAACCATCTACAAGACGCTGATCAGACCAGTAGTCCTCTACGGCCATGAGACATGGACTATGCTTGCGGAGGACCAACGCGCCCTTGCGGTCTTTGAGCGAAAGGTGTTGCGTACCATCTTCGGTGGACTGCAGATGGAAAACGGAGTGTGGAGAAGGCGAATGAACCACGAACTGCAGGAGCTGCTTGGAGATCCATCTATCGTCCACACCGCTAGGCAGATAGGTAGGTTGCGGTGGGCTGGGCATGTTGTAAGGATGTCGAACGAGAGCCCGAAAAGGTGGTTCTTGAAACCAATCCGTCAGAGACGAGACGGAGAGGTGCACAGCAGGCAAGGTGGATCGATCAGGTGGAAGACGACCTGTGGACCCTACGCAGACTGCAGAGCTGGCGAACTGCATGGACCGAGTGGAATGGAGACGACTCTAACGTACAGCAAAGGCCACACCACGGACTGTTTAGTAAGGTAAGTATGTTGTGTGATAGCAGGGCCCAGCACTACCAGAGAGGCGGCTTTATCATGTTGGGATCTTGTGGCAGGCGATCAGCTCCAGGATTAAATTGAGTATTAAAGACTGGTTCTACAATTACTCCATCACAATGTGCAGGCATGAAGTAAGACCCGATGTTGAAAAGGAAGCCTTCTACGCACAGCTGGAGGACGTCTACGACAGCTGCTCGCAGCCGATTCCCACGCCAGGACATACACAAAGCCACTACGAAATCACTTGACCAACGAACAACAAACCCATGACCATGTGTTCATCGAAAAACGGTTTTTCTCGGACATCACCAACGCCGAGTGCACCGAGGTGAGGATATGACGTCACGGCAGAGCCGATCCCCGCGGCTCAACATCAAGCAGCTACGGAACCCACAAGCTGCTGAAGTCTACGCGCAACAGCTTGATGCGGCAGGATGGCTGGACCATGATCCGCACGGCCATCAGGGAATCTGCGGACGACACTAGAAACAGAGGCGCCGAGTGGTAGGAACGACTGATGATACTGAAATACGAGGCAACGGTGACAGAGAAAAGCCGGACCTGGGTAAATTGCCTGAGGGTGAGGACGAGAAAGGACCTGGTCAATTACAGACGGGCAAGAAACGACATAACCACGATCCTGAGACATAAAAAACGCCAGCAGGAGGATCGTGACCATGAAAAGCTAGAAGAGCTATTCTCTGCTAATGATACGCGAAAGTTCTACGAAAAAATTAACCGTAAAGGTTTTGTGCCGTGAGCCGGCTTTCGCAAGGATCTCATCATGAACGATACCGAGGTGATCGACAGGTGGAAGCAGCACTTCGATTAACATCTGAATGGCGATGCTAGGAACAGAGGCGGAATTGGAACGGACCTGGGAGTGCCTACAGTTGATGACCGGGTATCCTCGAAATTCAGCGAGAGATTGGGACTGCACTGGGTCATTTCCAAGATCTGGGAAGAGGATTCTCTTAAGTTCTATTCCAATGTCTAACATCTTCAGCCAGGAGGTTCGTGGGGCATTACCAGGCGGATTTCATGTGAGCTCGCGCAACCGCGGACCAGATATATTCAATCCGACAGATTCTGCAAAAATGTCGTGAGTACAACGTACAACGTGGCTGATTAGGCTGATACGTGCCACCCTTGAAGGTTCTACATCAAGCGTCAGGATAGCCGGTGAGATATCGGACTCGTTCGTGACGTTAGATGGTTTGAAGCAGGGTGACGGGCTGTCGAACTTATTGTTCAACATCGCATTGGAAGGTGCTATACGGAGGGCTGGTGTGCAGAGAAGCGGCACCATCATTACGAAGTCGCACATGCTTCTCGGTTTTGCGGACGATATCGACATTTTTGGTATCAACCGTAGAGCTGTGGAAGAGGCCTTCGGACCTCTCAGGAGAGAAGCTGCGAGATTAGGGCTTGTCATAAACTCTGCCAAAACGAAATACATGGTGGCTGGCAGAGTGCGTGGTAGTCCGTCGGAGGTTGGTGCTGCGGTGGTGCTAGATGGGGAAACATTTGAAGTAGTCGACGAATTTATTTACCTTGGAACATTAGTGACATGTGACAACGAGGTTAGCCGTGAGATAAAGAGGCGGTTAGCAGCCGCAAACAGGACCTTTTACGGATTACGTAACCAGCTAACTTGCACTCTATAAAACACTGATTCTTCCGGTGGCCCTCTACGGCCATGAATCAATGACGCTGAAAGAGGCTGACCGGTGAGCTCTTGGTGTTTTTGAGCGTAGGATTTTGCGTTCAATCCTTGGCGGCAAACTAGAAAATGGTGTTTGGCGCAGACGCATGAACCATGGAGTGTACCAGGCATACAAATCGGCGGATATAGTCAAGCGGATTAAACACGGCAGGCTTCAGTGGGCTGGGCATGTAGCGAGAATGCCGGATGAGCGTCAAGCGAAGGCCATATTTAGCAGGAATCCCGATAGAGGTCGACGACTTAGAGGTAGACCCCGCACTCGTTGGATGTGTGCTGTCGACGAGGATGCACGCGAAATAGGTGTTAGGGGCGATTGGAGGATAGCAGCCCAAGACCGAGGGACATGGCGACGTATTCTGGATTCGGCATTGGATCGATAATCGGTCTGTCGCCTTTAAAGTAAAAGTAAAGTAAGTACAACGTGTCCACGCATCACATTTTTATCGACTTCAAGTCAACCAGTTAATCGAGAACAGCTATGACAGACCATACACGAGAACGAGAATACTTTTTTGAAAAAACAGACGCGGCTCAAGGCCCAAAGGCTACCATGCATCGTGTGATGTGTTACGTGCGTTTTCAGAAATACTCTCGAGTCCCTCCGAGTAAAGCCGAGGATTGAGACATGGTGGTGACTTTTCTGTTTACTTTTTAACATCGCCCTCGAAGGTGCTATACGAAGAGCGGGCATCGACACGTGCGGCACGATTTTCACAAAGCGGGTTCAGCTTAAAGGCTTTGCTGATGACTTCGACATCATAGCACGAAACTTTGCGACGGAGGAGCAAACCTACACCAGGCTAAATGCGGAAGCTAAAAGAATTGGACTGCTGATCAATGCATCAAAATCAGAGTATATGAAGGGAAGTTCTCCAAGGATAACAATGTTTGCCCCTGGATCATCGTAGAAGGCGATGAGCTTTAGGTGGTAGACGAGTTCGTGTACTTAGGATCGCTGGTGATCGCTGACATCAACACCAGCAAGGAGATCTGGAGACGCATTCAAGCGGGAAATCGTGCCTACTTTGCATTTTGTAAGACGCTGAGATTTAATCGAGTGCACCACCGTACGAAGCTGAAGCTGTACTAAATACTAGCCAAACCCGTGGTCGTCTATGAGCTAGAGACGACAACACTGCTCTCAGAGGACTTCAGCGCCCTTGGAGTTTTCGAACGGAACCATCTAAGGAGGAGCTAGACTAAAGACGGAGAATAACGTAGACGCATGAACCATGAGCTGCTCGCGTTGCTAGGCGAGACTCCCATTGCACATCTGGTTAAAGTTAACAGATTGCGATGGGTCGGACACGTCGCAAGATTGCCGGACGACAACCCGGTTAAAACGATTCTTTTTAGTAACACCTCCGGCACCAGAAACAGAGGAGCACAGCGTGCACGATTGCTTGACCAGATTGAAAGTGACCCACGTGTGATGAGACGCCTGGGAGTATGGCGCCATACAGCCCAGAACCGAGTGGAATCGAGACAACTTCTTGGTACAGCACGAGTCACCCAGGCTCTAGCCTGGTAAGGTAAGGTTGTTTTAAAGAAACATTGAGGCATACAAAACACAAGGTTTTGTCGAAGACCAAATATTTCCAGGACCTACAAAGTTATAGCACATTTCAGCAATTTTTTTTTCGAAAACTCTGAGAACATATAGGGTAAAAGAGAGTAGATTGAGACAAATGGACTTTGCTGCGGTTTGTTGCACTTGAGCTAAACATTAAGGAAACGTATTGACTATTGACATCATGATTCCATTTGCACCATTTAACCTTATATGTTCTAAAATTTACCGAAAAAATAAGCTACAATATGCTTTAACTTTGTAAGAAGAAGTCATGATTACACTCGCCCCCTTTGACCCTATATGTTTTTAAATTTGTCGGAAAAATAAGCTAAAGTATACAAGCAATTGTTTTGAAAGCGAGGATGAAGTTGAAAGGCGCCATGGAATTAAGTTCCACCTTTTACATTTTTGGACCACTGGTGCACTGGTCGAAAAAAGCGAAAAAAAATGCCTTAAAGCTCAAACAGAAAATAAAAAGGTTATAGCTTCTCCACTTTTCATATGAATTTTGGTGTCCCTAGCAAAGATAGAAGTGCGTCAAAAGGCCGCAGAATTATTTCTCGCGGGGCTCATCGCTCCATTCAAGTCTCTTAAAACTTCAAGACTACGCGCTTCCTAACTGGCTAAGAGCACCACAATTCACAGGAACTGTTAAAACGCTATAATCTTTATTCTGTTCAATTTGAGTTCTAGGGAAAACTAACACAGAACAACAGCGTATGCAAACGTAGACATGACAAGTCCGACGAGCAATTATTATGCGATCTTTTGACGCATTTCCATCTTTGCTAGGGGAACCAAAATTGACAGAAATGGTCAAAAAGCTATGACCTTCCCTTTTTTCCTGTTTGAGCTCTAGGGCAATTTTTGTTACGCCTTTGTTGGCCAATGTTATTTTATATTGAATTAAATTTCATAGTTTCGAGCAAAAGTTTTACTGCCAGATGAAAGTGGAGGAAATTTCTTCAGAGTACATTAACCTTTTCGGCCGTGCATACTGTTTTTAATGATGATTCCGCGCCAATTACGTGTTCGACACAAAGCACGTCATCATCGGCTTTTATTGGCACAATATTGATTCTAGAATGAATCCTACCAATCATGGCGACCAAATGCGAGTCACGTTCTTGTCCGCTGTCTACGTTAAATCGCTATCACGGCAGAAAGTGTCTGTGGATGCAATTTGCAATCATTTGGCAGAGATGTGCTGAGAGTGCGTGCCACTGTTTCCGGTTCAATCATCAGCACCTGTTATGTCTGCAATAATCCCAACAGGTGAAGATTTTCCCCCTAGAAAATAGGTCGAGACAAAACGGAAACACTTATCCTGCAGCTATGAATCGTGCTCAATCCCGGACAAGAGCATGGTAGCCGGAAATAAACGGGATATCGAAAACACGAACCATAACCATAATGTCACGTTAGTTAGCATCCCGGCGAATAACGTACAAAGGATGCTCATCACTCGTTCGAAAGGACTCAGCAATCCTCCCCCCCCCCATAAAAGCATTACCAACGGTGTCCTAGTAATCTCATCTCTCCTCTGTATGTCTTGCGGGACAAGCGGCAACGATGCATTGATGACTGTGGTGATGTTTGCACATCTGGTTACATGCTAAGTTCGGTTCGCCTGCATCAGATGTTGTGCAAATAACAATAATCACATGCATTACGTTTGTGCACGCAGAATATTGCAAAACTGAGTTGTGGTGTGTCACGCACGATGGATGTGCCTGAAGTAAGTAAGATGGATCTTATGTGGGATTAAGTCATAAGGTTTACAGAAAGAAGCAACTGAAAGTTGAGGAGTCGGGTTTATGTACAATATTTAATCATTTTTTTCTATTATCAAGTTCAAATTTGGCTTTGGATCGTAATACCCTACGTCGATGGATGTTGAGCTTAATGACTAGAGCTATTCGAGTACCAGGGAACAGAACAGTGTCTCAGTGACGATTTTTCATTCTCTCCAGCAACTACAACCAACAATAAAAAGCAAAAACTATTACCTTCACATCCAGACCACACTATGTTGTGAGGAAGAAAAAATCACATCTCATACAACAACAACAATCGCTGCAACCAACAGCGGAAACCATAGAATTGAGTACTCTCGGAAAGTTTCCGTCGATGTGGATCGATCCATCCAATTACCCCTGCCAGGTTCCCCCGCTTAGCTAGCCGCCGTTTGTTTCACTCTATTAATCAGATCGACATCTCGTTTCTGCGGTAGGTACGAGCACTCAGCCGTCGAACCTTCGAAAAACACTTTTGTTCGTTGAAACACTGCCAACTGCAGCTAGAAGCATGGTGGGAACGCAAAGGAGCACGGAAAGTCCATTTTCCTCGCTAAAAGTAAGGAAAGACCGATGGGTAGTGGTTAAGGGTGGGGCCGGGCACACCCCCTCACACATAACAAAAGAGCAAACTGTCACTAAAAACGTGTAAAATGGATGGTTTACTGTTTGCTCCGGACTGAAGGAGATGCAGAGAATGAGAAATGGCACAAACGTCAAAGACTTGCTGGATACTTTGTTTCGCCTCGGAATCTCCAAAGAAAAGAACCGCACCGTCTGCGCTTTGCTTTCTGACAGTCGCCACCAAGCACCGGGAGGGAGGATAGTTTTAAGGATGTTTGCATCACATGTACTGCTTACTTGTTTCTATTCAGTTGCTCTGAACCGGGACAGAAAGGGAAACTTCGCTTCGAATGATGTCGACAGTTCTGTTCGGCCCGGGAGGAATGCTATTATTTTCCTTGTAAATATCATTCCAGCTCAGACAAGAAGACAAGTGTCACGTGAATCCACTCTATCAAAGTCCATCGGAATTCACATGGTACACCTGTAGCATGCACGTTCCGTGCGGCATCCTGTGCAGGTTCTCTGAATAAAGAACTGAAAGTTACATCGTTGGTCCGTTAGAGTACCATCAAGGATCATTAATCAGATCAGGACACCAATAAGTGGGATGAATCCCGTACATGAATACGAAGCAGGGCAGTTCCAATGGATGCGATAGAACCGAAACATGACTCCTATAAAGATTTATTGCAGACAATAGGAAAGTCCAAAAAATATATGGATAGTTTTGGCTAATATTTCAGTATTTGGACTAAGAGCATAATGTAGTGGAAGCTCTATAGCATGTTTGCTCCGTTTTCCGTGTGGTAGATAAAAGAAAAGATAGATGGATTCTGTACTCAACGTTGATCAGAGATTTACGAAGCGCTGAAAGCAAATGCTTTTTGTCAGTAGAGTAACCGGGCGCCTCCATTATTTTTAGATATCACTTTGCTATTTTAAATGAACTTTGTTGAGTTTTAGTACCGATTGCATATTAGTGTGGACTGTATAAATAAAAGATAGGCTCTTGTTGGGTTTATGAGATTAACTGCTCATAAGCTATTTAATTATTGAAAAGATATCAATCTTAGAAATTGAATTCTAAGTTTTCTTGTATGATTAGTTTCAAAAATAAATTAAAAATATCCCGAAATATAAAAAAAACTTCAAGAAAGGACCTTTGTCTGCATTGAAAATGTCATAAGTTTTATTATTCAACTATTCAAAAGTTTGCAGGTTTTTATCACAGATCAAGGGCAGAAAAATTATTCACACGCAATAATCGACCGAAGAAAGGAAGAAAACGGTCAACGAAATTATTAATATAATTTTATAATTATAAATTAATAACATAATTTTATTTATAGAGTAGATTTTATTTCTTTCATTCTGTAAGCGTATGGGAATTTATTTTCTTAACCTTTCCGTATAGTTTCGGTTAGTCATATTCGTAATTCATGGAACAATTGACTAAGTTCGTTTGGTCCATTATTTTTGTTATACGAGCATGTATTTGTTACAGTAATGTTTACCATTCTCCTTCACGTTTTTCAGTGATTCAAGAAACTGCGAACAAAAAACTTATATCAATCTGAAATTACGTAACGCAGTATATCTTTTTGATATTGTTCCTTCTATTTCTGATGTGTATTCGATTGTAGATTGGCCAAATAACACCTAATATGGGTATTTCGGTACTCTGGGCATCATAGAGACCGAAAACCCACACTAGATTTGGCGACTTCTGTTTTTTATAACAACCCTAAATAACCAAATCTAATTCAATATGGATATTCTGGGATCGGGATGATGCCCAAGGCCCGAGATTCAGTGTTATAGAAACAGCCCAAGTAACACACGTTGGTATAGAATAGTTAACGTTACCTATTACATGACATCAATATCACCAGAAATGCACAAAACATGATGGCTAGTAGAACAAGTACCGATAACTGCATAAAAGCAAGCCAACTTGATATAATTAAGTGGCAAAATACATCTCGAGTACTAATACGGCAATGCGCCAATCTGTTGCTATGACAACTGTTAACCAGCGCATGCGCAAATGTGTTGTGTCTGCGCAGTGCAACTAGATCGACAATTGCTTTTTTCAGTGGCAGTTTTAATTGATTATAAAATGATGACAAAAAATAATATTCAACCTTTCAAAAAGAGTTGTTTCTTTCGCTTGAATATTGAAATTGTTTTCGCATAGTTTCAACGTTATCTGGATACAAAATCTAACAAAACTAGAAAACGTTGTTAGATATACAATAACAAAAAACTGAAGTGATATTGGTTACCCTGGAAGCGTTTTGTTCATCTTTTGATGGCGCGTTTTGACCCGCTTCTAATAAATATAGATATCGTTCATATAATGTAAATAATAATTTGATCAAGTTATTTTAAGTTGGGTGTTGAATGCTACGACTATTGTAGTAAGGAAAAGCATTTTACAGGTACGTAGTGTTGTTATAAGATGGTGTAATGTCTTACGAAAAGACCACGTGATAGTGATTGTCATTCCTGAACTCATGTTATTGAAAACATCTCCAAAACCAGAAAAAACGAGCTTGTTTTCGAAATGCGGTTGTATTACAGATGAAAAACAACTTCAAACACAATATATTAACACAAGTTTTCAATTGCGCTTGTAGTACACTTATATGACTACTTTCGTTGTTACTTATTTTCTAACATGTTTTATGTGTTACTTGGGAGCCCAAAAGAGCCGAATAACACCCCTATAATATTGAATATTTCCTAAACCGGTATGCCCACACGAGGTTTGAAATTTCCGTTTCCTGGGGAATATCCTAAAACAATCAAACACAGTTATTCCAGAGCGAGGATGATGCTAAGGGGCCGAGGATCACCTCCAGAGACCTTCTTAAAATTCAAGATGGCGCTTTCCGGTTTCTAAAAAACAGGCTAAAGTGGGCAAACACCAATTAACATCGATATTTCGAGAATCGGGATATTCATGATGGCGACCCCTAAAGCCTAAAATGGTAAAATATATCTCAATATGGATATTTCTATAACTGGAATGATATTCTCAAACCAAAAATCAACTTCAAATGCCATTTTGGAATCAAAAATGGATAAATGAACTGTGAAATGTAAGAAATGGGAAAAATATTTCGCTTGATAGGTTTTTTTCGCCCAATACAACTAGTGCAAAAACCCTCAGAACGAGCTAACTTGTATCTGCGCTTAGGATGCACGTCATCAAACTCTTTACGACCCGATCGTTTAACTTTCACAAAAATATTTTAACTTGTTGACTACTTTTTCGAACCCTGAAGGTGGTCCCATGAAAGAACCGAAACGTCGGTGATGTGCCGATAGAAATCAACTCAATTAATTAGAAAGCCGAAATATTAAACTGAAACCATCAATTCCAGTCGATTGCTTATGATTCCGACGTCGATATTTCCGTACAAACAAGTCTCCGCAGCCACTTGACGCCAAGGTCTAAACTTCAGGGTTATAGAAACAGCTCAGAATAGCCGAATAACATACCATAATATTGAATATTTACTAAAGCGGTATGCCCACCCGATGTTTAAAATTTCTGGCTTTTGGAAAATATCCCAAAACAATCAAACACAGTTATGTCAGAGCAAAAATGATGCCTAGGAGCCCATAATCATCACTAGAGACCTTCTTAAAATCCAAGATGGCGATTTCCGGTTTCTGAAAAAGCCTCAGGTAGCCAAATAGCATTTCGAGAATCAGGATGATATCTAGAAGTCGAGAATCATTCTGAATTCCAAGACGCGGCTTCTGGTTTTGCAAATAGCCTGAAATGGTCAAATACCACTCAATATGGGTATTTCCAGAACCGGATATACTTACAGTCCGGATATCAACCCCAGATGCCATTTTGAAATTGATAAATGAACTGTGAAACAGAAGAAATGAGAACGGGACCATCCTCAAGGCTCGAAACGGAAATCAACAAGTTAAAATATATTTGCAAACGCCTCTTCTCTGCTGTCCTCATGGATTCCAGTCGAATGCTTCTTTGGAGAATTCGTTTGCTGCGAAAGCCCAATCTACCTACACTTCCGTGTTAAAAGTTTAGCTCTTGGTACCATCGTCTGCCAAGATATTGAAAGATTTGTACCTTCTCAGTCTGCTGCCTTGCTGCCCTAGTATGCATCATTATGTCACCTCAGCAGTGATCCGAATAGGGTCCGACGAGACACTGCCACCGAGCAAGATCTTCAATGAGATGGACTCGCTTCTTTGGAAATCCTCTTCGTCTAAGTACAGTCCAGATGTTTTTATAGTTGAAACGGTTTAAGGCTTTTCGAAACAAACGAACACTAGCAGAAGAGAGTCGTTCTAGAGTCCGTTGTATTACTCCTGTGTTATCTGGAGCGTTGTTATGTGGTCCACACATGATTGTCCGGCTCGCAATTCAGCTTGTTACCATCGGAATGTAGCGTCGATTTTCTTCTGGATCCGTAAGGATCTTCTTGCAGAGTACTTGAAGCGTTATATAAAGCAATGTAATGTTTGTTGGTAATCGCCATTGGGGGCACGGAAGCGTAGTCGAATTAGGTACTCAGTTGAACACTTGATAATTGCTGATCTGTTCGATCTTTAGCGGCATTCTGACATTAGTGCTGACACCACAAAGGCGGCGAGAAACATCGTACAACAAACGGATATCTCCTTTGACGGCGGTAATTTCTTCCTCCTCAGCTGAGGAGTTTGTCCAGGCTTTTTTGTCTTGTCTACAAGATCGTTTTACTGACTTTTTCAGCTCGGTATTTCGTTGGCGGGCAGTCATTTGTTGTTTGTTAACTGTGCACGATGCAGGAGTATCGGGACGTCGTAGTAAGGTTGTTTGTTAAAGGTGACTGACCCTGCGACATATTCCGGCGATTGAAATCCCTCGGAGTGAAACAGATTTCTCCTATACCACCATCCGTCGGTACCGAGAGACGGGCTTGGTCAAGGACCGTGCGAGATCCGGGCGATCTCGCACGGCGAGGACGCCAGTTGACGATTACTGTGATTAGTGTGCTTGTCGAAAAAAGAACCGCTCGATCCGTAAGGCTACAACGGCTGGACGGAGCCAAACTGATACTTTCGTGGCACGCAAGTCAGGAGTTCGGGTTTTCTGATGAGAAACTCTTTGTCTTGCACCAGCCGCACAATGTCCCAAATGAACGCTATGGGCGCCTATGTTGGTCAGCATTCCCAATGGTCCACATAAACTGCCCAAGTCGGTGATGGTTTGGGGGGCTGTATCCAGGAAGCTCCCACTAATGTTCATCGAGAAAAAAACAAGAAAATCAACGCCGCGTAGTCAGTGGCGTAGCGTGACCGGGTGAAACCCGGGGCCGAAAATTTGGGTGCAACCGCTTTTCCCCTGGGTTTCACCCCCACCAGGTTGCAGTGAAATCATTGTGAGACATAACACGACATTGTGTTAACACGTTCGTTTTCTATTGCAATAAATCAACCAATGAAAAATTGGTTGAGATTATACTGTTAGGAGCAAATTTGTATAATTTTCTAGTTTCACCGCGACCTCTATAATTAAATGGATGTCACTATTTTGAAGGTGACACTTATGAACATTTTTCGCATGGGTGTCACCCCCTAGAGGGGGCCGGTTTAAAAAGGCAGTAAATCGATCCCCTTCCCCACGCTATGCCAGTGCGCGTACTACGCAGGGTGTTCAATAACTTCAAATACAACCTTTCATCGTTGGAGTAGAAAAGTTTGGAGCCGAATAAGGGCGTGGGAAGCTCCCAGTGTTGTTTATCGAGAAAAAAAAACGTGGAAACGCCGCGTGCTATGAGGCCGACGTTCTGTAGAAGGTTGTGGCCCCAGCACTTCGGGACTTCTACAGGAAGGATCATTACGTTTGATAGGGCGGTGCACGGGTCCACACGGCGATAATCTCAAATCAAAGCGTAGTTTTGGAAGAATTAGACTGAATTTCTCGTAAGACTTTCCAGCTCCCCGGACTTGAATCCTCTGGACTTTTATGTTTGGACGTACATGCTGGCTAAGCAGAGCGAACATAAAGTGAGCACTATGGACAAATTTAAAAAGCCAATTTCCAAGATCTCGGACGAGATGACGGTGGACCAGGTGCGTGCCGCGTGTGATTATGTTGAGAAACGTCTCAAGCTCATACAACGCAAACGGGAGAGGATGGTGGGGTTCTCTCAGAAAATATGTCATAGAGGTTCTCAATAGCTTTGCATCAATGCAGGAATTGATTCAGAACAGAATATCTTGTATTGAATGGATTTAACCGAACCCACTTAAACCTTTCTAGTCTGCAGCCTTTGTCATTCCGGAATGACGGTTTCTATTACGTCAGAAGGTGGTTTTCTGTGCCTCATGCACACGTTTTACTTCTATACCTCATAGCCAACCTGGAGACCGGCATTTGTTGGTTGACCCACCACACACGTTGTAGCTCCAGGACTATCTGAGAGGCGGCTGCACAAACCGCACTCCAGACGTCTGGATCTTCGCACATCTTCCGAACTAAGTTGTCCATATTAATGTCTTACTGCCATCATGTCGCTCCTCGCACGCACAAAATGAGGGCGTATGAAGAAGACTCTACTCCGGGGATTTGGACCCTTCCCGCTGCCATCTGCAGGCTGATCATCGAGGATGATCCTCTGGTTCCTCGTGTTGGTTGAAGCACTCTACGTCCTTAAATCGCCATTTAGGGGTTCTGATACGTGTCATGCAGGATAAGGTGCAGATTGCGTCGTATAACACCGTGTGATACGCACAAGAGCCTGAAAGTATTTTCCAGTTCACCATCACAATTGTTAGTATCTAGCGCTTCGGATCATACCTAAATATGGAAGAAACCACGCTGGAAAGAAATTTTCTACCATACACCGCTAAGTTACTCGACATCATTTGAGCTGTAATAGTCGTGGAGGCCCTCTGTAAGTTGACATGGCTCTTGAACGTTAGCTTGTCGTCAACCATAGCCCCCGAGAGCTTCAAAGATCGATTTGAGATGATGATGCAGTTTCCGGCTCTGATCATGCTCTGATTTACAGCTATTCACAGTGACCTCCATTCTGCGTGGTGCGCTTACTCCAGTTTACCGAAGTTCGACCTCTCCGATCGATTCGTCGTGGACCTTTGGTATGATCATAACCCCTATAGGTAACATTACACTCCGTCATACATGATACTCCTCAACGCCGGGCCCAGGATGGAACCTTGCGAAGTTTGGGACGCCATTTTAACCCTTCTCCGTGATGTAGACTAGTTTTCGAATCCGGAATTTGCCAAAATCTTGTGTAACGACACTGGTACGTGGATACTCCAAAGTGCGAGCTCTATGGAGTTCCAGGTGGCACTATTCAACGCATCCTTCACGTCAAGCGTAATGATAGGGCAAATGCGAATGTCCCAAGTAACAAACCTGTTTGAAGTTTTAAAGCGCTGTTATGGCTGTATTATGCACTAAAAAACTTTAATAAAATAATAAATTCAATAAAATTAATTGGGATCCTTTCTTTTGCACTGGAGTTGACCGTTTAACCATTTCAAAAGATACAAGTGACCTTATGTGCAGGTTATTGGGGAAAGAGCGACCTACCAATGGTCATATTGCCACAGAGCTCTACAAACAGCTTTTCGTTTTGCTCATCTGCTCGGGACGGTTTGGGTTTGGCGTTCCATGACACACTCAAGATCCATGTTTTTGCATTAAAGTAGTCTAGGTCGATTTGGATGTCACCTTTTGGTATCTTTCCAACCACACTGTACAGCTGACTATGAAAACACTCTTTCTCCTGCAAATCGGCATCGTCGATCGACGAATAACACTGGGCCATCGTAAGGTTTCTCATCCGCTTTCTGAATCTGACTAAGATTATTCGCTCGTTTATCGGTTCCCACCTTGTGAGGCTTCGAGTGGGCCTACGGGCTCAGCAAGAACCCAACTCCTGGTTTCTGAGTTGCATTTTCGCCTCGTATGCCGGAATATATTCTGGCATTAGGCATACGAGGACTTGTTCGGATGGTATCTTGTGTTCTCCAGTATTCGGCCAATGGACTTCGCTCAGCCCCAGAATCTCTAGTTTGAGCCAGCTTGCTTTGTTGGGCAAGGATCTCTATATTACACAGTCCGTGATCTATTTTTTCGGTTTCCGTATCAATTTGAAGATTCCGGTGGTTGGCCTTCTATTCTCGCTGGGATTGTCATCTTAGGTGTAGTTTCCGGGAAAGAGTGTTTCGCTCCTTCTGAAAATCAGACGCATTTCATGATAACGTTATTTATCAAACACATGCAAATTACGCCTTATTACATCCAAAAAATCGAAACGCCTTTAATTTCATATATAGAATAATCAATCAATATTCTCAACAAGCTAGATGTATTTCATGCTCAGCCATTGGGAGAAAGTTTGAAAATAGTTCATTACTGTGAAATTGATTAATTTTTCACAAAAACAACTAACGTTATATTTCTGACCTTAACTCGATGCTTGAATTAATTAGACTGGAACTGGCAAATCTGATTTACAGCGATTCAGGAAAATTGAGCAGTGAGACTTTGTTTGATGGGTGTGTTTTTCCGATCAGATGTAGAAAAAAACCGCGTTTTTATTTTTTCAAGCTAACTTTAAATTGTTAAAGAATACAAATCGGTTATCTTAAACGGCAATTAACAATCTTCATTATATTACGCTCTGAGCTTCAACGAAAAAAAAACCATGATTTACGTTGTCCGTGGCATCAATTTCCCGTTTCGCACAGCAGATAAATCATCCACTGGCAAGGTAAAGCGTCGGAGTTGCCATAAATAAATTTTTATCCTCCTATTGCCTGGCGAGTGCCATTTCCGATTCATTTTCATGCTGTGCTGCTCCCGTGCTCTAGATAGGCAAAACGGGTGACGGAAAGTGCAAAAATATCTCCCGCCTCCAGGTTTTACGGAGTGAGAAGTATGATACACGGTACGGTACCGGGCCGTATGTGGCGTATCGGTGAATTATTACACTCGAATGTGCGCCATAAAATTTGCATAAACACGCGTTCGGCGGGGTTGATATTGGCTGCTGCAATCGGTTTGCGTTGAAGTTTTATTCGGTATGAAAATTAGTTCATTTACCCGATAGACATCTGCTAGTTAAAAATATCAGTTGAAAATTATAAACAGTTAAGTTGTACCTTTTTTTTGCTAAAATTTTAAATTATTACGCTTATTTAAAACTTAACGAATTGTATTCTCAGGTCTTTAGAACATCCGATCCGGTTTGTGTCTGTTCAATTTGAATCTGAATCTCTGTAAATCCATATCCTATGAATGGCCGATTTTGGAAATAGTGAATAATTAACAATGTTACTTTTTCGTACCAACAAATTACAACCAATCTCGAAGTGCTCAAGAATTGCATCTCCAAACAAATTCATCAAGGCGTCTTGATACGATTCGAACTGTGCGTCTTTGTATACATTCATTATTAAGTGACTATTCCACTAAATCGAAGGTGTGTTTCATTTTGCCACAACTTCCTAAATGTATGCTATTCAATTCGCGAGAAATTAACCCCAAAGAGTGGGGTTAAATAGTTGCCACCTAAAACGAAGCAATAAAAATGCAAATGGTTCAAAACACCACACCAATGCGACGCGTCGACATAATGTAGAGCGGCAACGCAGCCGGTGCTGCTGGTGCAAAACTCAGCTAGTTTCTATATACTGCCACCGGAAACGATGTTGGGTTTCAGGTGATAAATTTTCCCTCCGTTAGAAAGCTGGTTCGATCCAATGCACGACGATCCGAGCTCCTCTTATCCTTGGCTCGTTGCTACATAAAACAACCACTGCACCTGGCTTTGCTGCACGGGTACAACCTGTGTGACATCCTTGTGAACATGTGACTCCGAAGGAAAGCGAAATAAGTCGAGGGGCTTAGAGCAGCAGAAATAATGGACGAAAGCGGTTAGGTTATCGTGCAGTATTAAATAAGTAGGATTAGCTTTGCCAGGCAGTGGATTATAGTGGATGTGTCGGGGTAAATGATGGAAAGACAGAGTCCCTCCGTTCGGAACAGGTGGTTTCCATATGCTTATTAAAAAAGTTTCACTCTTGGAAACAGATCGAAGCTGATAGACAAGTTTGTCCGGCTGCTAATAACGTTAGGATAGTTCTAATTTTTGCTAACTCATATACCTAGTATTATTGCAAAGCAACCGTCTGATATTATTTGTGCTTATGCTAGGATTTTACTGAGCATTGAACTGATAATCTACAATACTTGCATTAAACAATAATAAATAGTTACGAAAGAAAAATTAAAATATCTGCTGATGAAAGTAACACAAATTGGGAAATTAGTAAATCGTTTCAGAGAAATAATTTAGAGGATGTGCATAGCGAACGATTTTGTATGGTAAAAAATAGTGAAGTGAGTCTAACAATTTTGTAATAAAGTACAGCTTATGTATTAATGAACGAAAATAAAATTTAATGATCAATATCATCAATTTTTTGGCGAAAAAAAAACAAAATAAAATTATTCGATTTACTCGAACATAAAAATAGAATTTCGTGATAAAATTTTGGAATTCGTTTCTACCGATGTAGAAAAACGGTAGTTGAACTCAAACAGAAACTGACTTATTTTGTGAATTAACAACAACCAAAGTAAAATTTGTGTTTCTGTTTAACAAATTTTACAAACAATACTGAATATCAGAAGTTCCCTTTTTTGTAGTACGTGAAGAGTTTTATTCAGCTTTTCGAGTTAAATTGGAACAAGTACTCGATTCTGAACTTGACAGAATCTTCCGGAAAACAATACCGACACCTCAATGTGGATGGATTTGACCAAATCGAACCTGGCTTCGAGGATTTTCTTTCCCTCTTACATGCTTCAGCAGTTATTTTGTTTATTTTGGAGTAAATCGGAGCGGGTCATTGTAATAACCAGGGGTATGACGGTAAATGAATATCCTGTACCCAATATTTTAATGTTATATGGCGTCAGTGTTTTACTAAACAATAAGAAAACCATGATTTTTCGCGACCGCTTGAAAAAATTAATGCAGTACTTATATTTCATCATGAAGATATATTACCGTGTAAATGGTGTTACCAAAAGTATTACAATAATATTGTCTTGACTTCTTGTCGTGTCTTGCTGTGTCAGTGTTGTCGGTGTTACCGCGGCTTTTATATCGGATTTGACGTTTATAACATGGCGTTGGTATTATCAGGTATTAACAGTGCCGTTTTTCCGACAATTCATAACTGGCCCGCCTTTTTACCATTTTGTACAGTTTTCTGTATCAAAATTTTCCCAAATGTAACACATTCTTTATCGTGAACGGTATGTGAACTGACGAAAAAGTCGTAATTACAAGTTGAGGCCATCAGAGTCATGATCATGGCATTTCTTGGGCAATATTTCAATCTTTCATGCAATAAATTTCACGAATTTGTTGCCAAGAATCGCACTCTATTATGTGAATTTCGTTAAACACTAAACATTTTCAAAATCAGTCATTCCATGTATCTCATTTTTTGGACCCATTTGTCGGTCTACTCATATACAAACGGTCATTTTTCTCTGAGCGTGTTTGTTGTCTGTTGACTTCACGCTTAACGCTTGCGATCTTCTTTTACCGTTTCCTTCTAACATCACCTTCGAATAATCCTATTTTTTCATACTAAAGGTATTAAATAACGTGGACACTTTGAACGCTTATGATTAACGGAATAATTAGCAGAAAAAGTTAAATTCCGAAAAATGTTTTTGCTTTTTCCGGCCCAGCATACTGATAATGTTCTAGTGGCCAGAACAGAGGAGATTCTTTTTTGTTGTAAAGCGTGCGTTTCTTTTTTTCAACCGAGTTGATGACATTGGAAGTCATTGTTTGATGTTCATTAAATTGCAAAAACTTTTATTTCCATTTCATTATTCACAAACCGAAAGATCGTATTGTAAATTAAAAAAAAAAAACAAATTTCAAAACATCGTGCGCGAGTTTTTCTATACTTCTATTCGCATCCAGCAAACGATAACATGTAACATGTATCAAAACCACGTGTACATAAACGCGCATCTTACACACCTACAGAAATGACAACAACAACAATGTCGCACGCTAACCTGGGGGGCTAATGCGATCTCGATCAACTAGATTAGTTGAGAGAATTCGTTATCGATATTGTTTTCGGCACATTTTGCATGTTGTAGGATAAGTACAACGATGCACCATGCCTCAGTGCTGAGTCGAGAAAATTTCCAGCTCGAAAGGATCCTCGACCTGATCGGAATCGAACTCGACATCACCAACCGTGTGGGAGATCTTGCCGACCGACCGAAATGACATCACTAGCGTTAATTTGCTTTGACGAATGCGAAACTGATGGTATCAGGATTCCATTTATAAAGTGAACGGTCGAAAGGCTAGCATACCTATCTCCACATCGGATATAACGGTCGACGCTATCTTGCTAGCCCGAACAACTCAATACCATAATCGAGCTTTTAGCAAACAGACGGAACATTGCCGGTTATCTAAAGCAGAGCCTCTTTCTGCTTCGGAACATAATAGGTGCAAGAAAAGAGCTCAAGGAGCTCGTAGCTCGAGTGAAGGCGGCCGAGAAGGACGTCAGGATCAGGGAGTCGACTGCCTCTAAAGAGGTGCAGACAGACGCCCCCCCCCCCCAGGAACACAAAAAACGGTTAGATGTGCTACTCCCGCGGGAAAGCACACCGATTTGTTTAAGGTGCACCGAAAAACCTGCCGAAGTGGATACTGTGGGGAACTTTTGAGTAACCGTGAAACGTCAAGAAGGTAGAAAACGTCAAGAAGGTGTCACGCACTAAGATGGCACTGCAGCCAAATGACCAAGGAAGGTCAGAAGAGCACGGAGCAGCGCTCATACTCAGGATCTAGGGGCAGGTGTGCACAAGATGGTCGCTGAGCAGGTTCTAGGGAAAGAGGTGCATTTCGGCACTGACCTCGGATGGTGCTCTTCAGCTTAAAAACCTGGACGAAATCATCGAGGGGTGTGACGATGCACAAGCCCTCAAGGAGACGTACGGGGTGGGAGTGGCCACTGAGTCAATTCGCCTCCGAAAGGGTCCAGCGGGGACCCAGGTGGCCACTCTCCGATTAGCGTAAGCCGGTGCGAACCAAACCATGAAGACAGCAAAACCTGAGGTTGCGTCCGTTGGTCTATCGAAAAGTTTGTTCAGATGGTCGACCAGATGTCAAGTTTGAGGAGTTCGATCACCAACTCCTTGTAGGTGTGCAAGGCAGCGGGACTGGATGGAATTCCGAACCTGGTCATTAAGACATCCCTCAAAGTGGCCCCCGTGTTGTTTCGGTTAGTCATGCAGAAGCGCCTGGATGACTGTCTCTTCCCGGAGAGGTGGAAGCGATAGAAACGGATCCTATTGCCGAAGACTGGGAAACCGCCAGGGGATCCATCGGCATACAGATCCATTTGTCTGCTAGACACTACCGGCAAGGTGCTTGAGAGGATTATCCTCAGCTGACTGGTGAAAAACACAGAAGGTATGGTGGTTTGGCAAGTAACCAGATTGGCTTACGGGAAGACACCTCCGTCACCAAGAAAGCGAAGGTGGCAGCCCAGCGCCAGCGTAAGAGAAAGGTTATTCGCTATTGCACAATCATCACGCTTGACGTAAAGAATGTGTTCAATAGCGCCAGCTGAGACTCCATAGCGATCGCGCTTAGAAGCATCCATGTTTCGGTGTCGTTGTACAAGTTTTTGGAAAATTACTTCCGGAATCGAGTACTAGTCTACAACACGGAGGAGGGTCAGAAGTGTGTCCCAATCATTACAGGAGTACCGCAAGGTTCCATCCTGGGTTCGGTGTTGTGGGATGTCATGTCCGACGAAGTGTTGAAGCTAGAGTTCCCTGCAGGGGTTGAAATTGTCGGCTTTGCGGACGACATAACACTGGAGGTCTACGGCGAATTAATCGGAGAGATCAAGTTTACGCAAGGTCGAGGACAGGATGCACTTCAAGAAACTGAAGTTAGCGCGCCATAAGACGGAGATCACGGTTGTGAATAACTGTAAATCAGAGCAATAGACTGTGGTCAGAGTCGAATGTACCATTACGTGAACAATAATATCTGTAAGAGGTTCCATTCCGCGACGGGTAGATTTATCCCGAAATCATCCGAATATGTCGAGAGGCGCCATGTAGAAGTGAACTTCGACCTGGCACAGATCCTGTCAGTCCAAGGCTGCTTCAGGTGGTATCTACACAGACTCGGACATGCGAAGTCTCCCACGTGTCCCGAGTGCGTGGATGTGGAGGATACTGCTGAGCATGTCTTCTTCGTATGTCCTCATTTTGTGCATACGAGGAGCGACATGATGCTGTAAGCGGGCTAGATACTACCCCGGCTACTCAGTTTGGAAGATGTGCGAAGACCCGGACATCTGGAGTGCGGCTTTTCAGATAGTCCTAGAGCAAAAACATGTCTGGTTGGTCAACCATCAACTCGTCAGTAATAGCTAACTGCCAGTCACCAGGTGGTTAGCTATGAGGTGTATGAAAAATGAGGGCGCATGAAGCACAAAAACCACTTTCCGACGTAATACTTAACCGTCGTTCCAGGAAGGTAAGGGCTGTAGACTGGAGGGTTTTATTGGATTAGATTAAATTCAACGCCACTCCCTGAGCGTTTAATTCATAACACTAGAAGTAAACGATTAAAGTTTTATAGGCTTACTTTCTCTTTTTACCATTGACGAAGAAAAGCCATTGACAAATATAAGCGGCGTAGCCTCAAGATTAAAGAGCCTAGACAAGCGGATAATCAGGGGTTCGAATCTTAGTACAATCATATCGTTCGATGTCAGAGGGAATGTTACGTATTTTCAGGTTCCACTTATCTCTCTACTTTGACCCTCCCTCAAGGTTAATTTTGGAAAAAGTAGTCAGATCTTTGAATGATTTTTTTTGTATGGACCCGCACTGCGACCTTTGATCTTTTGTGGCATTGTCCGCACGTTTTTGCTGTTCGCAACATTTTTGTTTTATTTTTACCCTTTTGCAGTGTTACTTATTGAGAAGTAACCTGCTTCGTGTCTTTTGTGCTTTTTTTGTCTTCTTATTCAGACTTAGTAACCTACTTCCTTCCTTATCGACTCTATCATGTCCTCCTGCAAGTTATAACTCTAACAGCGTATAACGTGCTATAGTGCCTATGATATAATCGAAGCTTTAGAACAGTGGTTATTAAGTCTGGAGAGAAGATTTTGTGTGGAAGAGCCTGAGAATAAACCCATACTTGAAGTTCTTTTTGCCAACGCATGGCTTGATTCTACTAAGATTCGAACCTATGACCATTCGCTTGTCAAAGCGGACTCTGTAACCTTGCAGCTACGAAGCTCTTCGGAATGAATTATTTCTTCTCCAGGCAATCATAACTGCCCGATATTTGGCAGGAGTAACTCAACGAGGCTGGGTAAAAAAGAGCAGTACAGTTAGATTAGGAAGGGTGAAAGTATGAAAAGCCGTCACGTATCACGGTGAGAAAAAGTACCTTCCTTTCCGTCGTTAGAGTCGTTAGAGGAGCAGAGGTAAGCTCGCTTTCTGGCAACAACGATTGTGACACTTTTTTTCTGCTTCTTCTATCCAACCGTAAGGACGTAGCCGGTGCCGTTATCGATCTCATACAAAGCGGGATGTAATGAATTGTTGTACGTTGAAGATGGTAAATTCATTCCATATTAGAAATCTTGCGGTAGTTTTTTGTGCGACTTCCCTTGGATCTGAGTATCACGGAGGAACAACTACGAAAAGTGCAGTCGTTTAAGCTTAAGCTCAAGCCCATTAAGTAAGAATCGTAAATGTTGACGAAAACGTGAATAAGGTGATGGGAATGGAACTGTGAAAGTAAATGTTTACAATTGAATTTTAAAGCTCTATTACCGTGCTGGATCGAAATCCGTACACCTAAGCACATGATAATCTTCGACGGTCAATATAAAATCAAGAAATCACATATTGCTTTAAACTGACATGTTTAGTTATAGGTCTTCTTAAATTTTATCACTATTTCTAAGCAAAATGATTGAAATCACTCCGAAACTCGAAAAACTCATGTTTAAATAGAACATGTTTTGAATCGAAATCCGTACACATTTTTTTGTCTGAATCAAAGCCCGTACACTTTTGAATCGAAATCCGCACACACGCGATATAGACTGGATCAAAGTCCAACAATAAATCAAACTCCGTATAGATATAGAAGTACAAAAATGAACATCTTTTATTTATAATTTATCTTTAAATTAACGAATAAACATATTTTGAGGATCAACTGGCTCCTAAAGTTTCACTCGGTTTTCTAATTTTTGATATCAGCTGAAATAGTGCAATTTTCGTAGCGTTTCGTAGTAACTGGAACGCCGGAACCTCTTGAAGCTTCCCGGTACGACTTTCCCTTGCGCACCTCAGTCACAGCTCGTTTGAAATTGTTTGCCGTATATTTATACTTGTTTTCTTCCATTATATGCTGAAAACAAGAAGAAAGTTCAACAATATATGCATGATACACACGCTGTACGGATTTCGATTCAAGCAAATAACAAGAATCAAAATCCGTACGGCACAGCTTTTGTTGAATAAATACAATTTACACTATTTATTAGACAATACACAGCTCGAAAATGACAGAGACTCACCTTTTCCATCAATTTTAAAAAGATTCACAGAGTAAAACACTTATATCCCACTTGAAAATCGTTTTTATTTGAAGAACGTTTCCTTAGTAAATTTTCTAACGATACAACGAAATGACAACTGAAACCGATACACGATTGATTTTTCATTTTTAATATTTTTATCTCATGGCCTACTGGCGCATAGTTTAATTTAACTGAAGGCCAACAACTCAACGGATATGTACATGTAACTATCATATGAATTTTCACTTTTTTAATGCTTAAAACTGAAGAAAAACATCAAGGTGCACGGATTTCGATACTGTACGGGTTTCGATCCAGCACGGTATCACATTTTCAAGTATAATAAAAATTGATATCACGAAATTGAAAATATAACAACTGCTTAACTAGATTGACGAGAACTGATCAAATACCCTATGACGGATTTCGCGCCAATCCGACTAGATATTGGCAGCATCCTCTCAGAATTCAATTAAACTTGTTGGATGTGTACTACTGTGTAGGCCTTACAAAACTTTGCATACTTAATTTTTGAGTAATTTATCTAGACTAACATTCAAAAGTGGCAAAAGTGTTTAAACCTATTTTTATACATCGATTCATCTGATCAACGACAAATGATAGAGGAAAGTTATCCAGCGACGATTTTTAGGAAATGGTCTGAAACATTATTTAGAATTGAAAATTAAATTTGGTACCGTTGCAGTCAAACAAAATTTTTTGACGGTGTATATTTATGATTATTAAACAGTTTCACTATACAATCAAAGGATGAATAAAACCTTTGGCAAAATTAGTTTTTTTTTCTGGAAAATTCTTCAAACCGCGGAAAATACTTAGTTTGCTAAGCCAAATAAGTGTGGAAAGTTTCATTCAAATCTCATGACTTTGCTCATATAACATGCATTTTGCGTTTCTTTCATCGATTTCATAACCTTTATTCTAGTTTAACCAGAGTAAAGGCTTATTTGTAGGAAGTGGCCAGGGCTGCCGTGAATTCTAATATTTAGGAAAAAAATGTAAGCAGAGAAAAGTGCATTTAGCATTAAAGTTATTTAAAGTTAAAAGCCTTGAATAACATTCATCCGAAATTCAGTTTCAGTATGAACATGGTAACCTCCAAAACAGTTCTACCAGTTGCTACACCATTTCGACGGTCGTTGATTTCATAAACTATTTGTCGTTTCAACTTTCTAGCGAACAGTTTACCTTCGCAAAGTTAATAAAGACGGGATCAACTTTTGGCTACATCTCTGAGAAAGTTTAAGTAATTTGAAGCCAACAATTTATCTACAGAAGAAACAAATGGAACAACACTGTAATTTTGTTCAATGCTGCAGGGAAAATGTCCTTCATAAAATTCACTGGGCTACCGAAACAAATAGAAACCGCTTTAGTTAGTTACTGCAGTCACAAAAACAAACATTAACCCATAATGGCACGATGCAATTAGTATTCTGGGCAAAAACACGTCCCGTAACACTTCATTCGTCAAGACAAGTGCCAGTTTATTGCAAGCTAGTCGAAAATATGGGCTGCTTCAGTCGAACAGGCAGCAATTAGGACTTGTTTTGGGGAATCCGCTGAAATAGTCGTAGTTAAACCGGGGTGGTAATGAAGCTTGACAGAGTATTCAATTATTCAAATCGACCGCAGCACTTGGCAAACCCCGTCGAATTAGGTGAAAGATTACCGTATGCCGTTATCGTATATCGCCTGTCGCACTGACCCCAGAGAATTAACCAGCCGAAAATAGTTTCGGCTGTTTAGCACTTCGAAATTCAATAGACAAATAATCATAGATCAACCTAGGTAAGACGACACGGGAGAAACAAACCAAGGTAAAACTCGAGAAGATCTCCATCCCAAAATGCCACATGCTAATTATGCATTCAGATCCAGCTTGAGCAATTTCTACGACGCCCTAATTGGGAGCTGCCCTCAATCATTCTGAAAATGGTCTGATTACAATTTCCGAGCCGAACCCTGCCAAGAGATCGGTAGCGACGATAACAGCAATCGAGCGAAATGGTCCTTGCTTTTTAACTGCTCCTTCAGCCTGATTAGGACTAGATTTTACTACCATCTCCGTTTGGGCTGCTGCTACTTGATGAGCTGAAATATCATCCGTCTGGAATCGCCCACTTTCGGCATCGGGAAAACGGAGCATGGCAAATTTCCATTTCGACCAGTCATGAAAAAGTTGAACAGCAGGTCTTTCGTGGGAAGCCGTCCTCATGGCTGGTAGTGCCTTTTTCCGTTATTGCCCCTCTTCATCTACAGATCTGCAAATTTAGGTATGTTTACGAGGGTGGATTACAATCAGCTAAACACTTTTGGGTCTCTTTAGTTTGATTCGAATGCGGCCTTGGGAAAAGGAAGTGCGAAAAGGACCATCATGGGAGGCACCGAACGGAAAATTTGTCTTTCAATTAGAGGTTTACCAACGGCAGTCCCAGAATGACACTCGAACGATGCTGGTTTTCGGAAAATTTAAACTGATTAGCTTAGATATTTTTCTTATAACAGTTCAAATATTTTTAATGAAAGGTATCTTGCGTATTTACAGTATGAAGTCAGCGATTTTTTTTCATCCTACCACCACAAGGGGAGGAGCCACGATAGGATGAACTATGACAGGCCGCTGAACAATCACCGGTTGTCGCACCAAAATTGGAGCACGTCGAATTCTGTAATGACGATTATAGCTTTTCTTGATATTTTGTTGCTGATATGTACTATCAATTAGATTCACTTACACTGGGCTCACAATCACGGGTGGACCGCCAACAACAACAGCACCTCCGCCACGTGGATAATGAGGCTGAGCCATCGTTACTTTGCAAAGCATCACTGCCACCAAACATAGGGCAAACAATTGGAACTGTAAGGCACTTTTTAGATTGAATTCATCCGCCATAGTTTTTCGGGATGTGTAACTTACCAACCTCGCCAACATGTTCTTTAACCGCGATGCTCGCTGGGCAATGTTTCACTTTCAATTGATTCAAAATCGAACGGGAGACTGTTTGTCGTCCGACAGTAGCATGAAACTTTATACTATAAACGCAGAATAACAGGTGCTAATTGATTGACTTTTTAACACCTGAAAGCACATGTTCCAGCTTCCATGTGTGACGAGCGATGACACACGTCGGTGGTTTATGGGAATTTACCGATTGATTTATTGCCATGAATGACGGAATTTTTGTTGATTATTACATAAAATACTTTGTGGGTGAGTGACACTTCAAAAAATGGCCTTTGGCTGTTTTGAATACAAAACATAGTATGAACATTCTTTTGAAGCTAACTGATAACAACACGCAACACAAATTGTCACTTTAATTACAAAACACCCCAAAAAAGTTCTTATCCTGTAGAAAATTAAATACTTAAAAGGATAGGTTAGTATCCAATCTCACTAGCAGCGACGAAAACCAGCTCCAAACTAATGGCTTCAAAGTATCGCAATCGATAAAAGGTCCCAACCCCGTTTTCAATAGAATCAACCCCCGGGCAGTGCTTCACTGGAATGCGCTGAAAAGATTAGCTTGAAACAAGAAGTTGATCAAATTTGCTCCACCCCTCGCCGCTACCGCCTCAGCCACCGACAGCGACTGAATGAGTAATCCGACCTCGGAATTTAAATTTTTAATTCATCGTTCCGACCGGTCGGTTTCTTTGCAGGATACAATGGCAAAACCTGCAGCACTCACTGTTGCGCAGTCCTGTTCCATTTCCTCATCACCACCATCCAGCGGGAAACATCGTTTGGGTAATTAGATTTTGATCAGATTCATGTAACTTTAATAAGATTACGTGCTTACGTTCGATTCACCACCAGGAAGGATCAGAAAGAACCCAACTGGGGTGCAGCCATCGTCACTTCCTCTAGAATCATTTACCGTACGGGAACGAAGGACGGGTAAACGCTAGTGGTCCCAAAGAGGATGCCGCTATTCGCCTCTAAAGGGCAATGAATTTCTCCACATTTTTCGGTCTTGAGCAGGGAGCAGTTTGCAGCTCGTAACGAACGATTTGATTCCGATGTAGACATTTTCAATTAATTTCGTGCTCGCAGTTGTGCTGTAATTATATTGTTCTATAAATTAATTCATTATGGAATTTATTTACGCTTGAAACAATTAGAGTTTATCTGTTCTTTGTGTTGGTAAGCAAAATGGTTCGAAAATAGCCGCAACGCTTGAGCAAGAGGTGATAATTTTTAACTCGATTGACGAAAATGATCCACAAGCTCAATGTAAATTTAAAGTTTATTTAGTGAATTTTTAACTTTAATATTGTAGCTACAATATAGCACTTGAATTTTTCAAGCATACTCCAGCAAATTCAAGATGCTTTAATTGCAGTTGATGATATTTGACCTTGTTTTCAGATCTGATTGGTCGAAATTTGCATTCAAAACAAGGCTCGAGATTTTCAATAGTACAATATACTGCCCCTGTTTACATAGTTGACGTAAGAGCCAAAATGTCCAAATTGCACTTTTTCGTTGATTCAGCTTCCTTTCCCTAAGATACATACACTACAAACAAAAAGAAAACCATTTTGTTCTGAAACTTTTCAGAAATATTGGAAAAACGTTTTGGCGTAACTGCCAATTGGTTGCAAAAACTGGCGTCACTCCATACAAGGTGCAATTGTTTATGTTAAGTCGTTTTATTCGACTGTCTAACTACTGTCTGTTTGTCTAAGTTAAGTCGTTTAATTCGACAAATATTCCATGGAAAGGGGTAAAGGGAAAAGTGGGATTGAATAATTGTATTGTATATTAATATTTTTCACAAAACATTCAGCCTCAGGAAGGTGTAAAGTCACCGTGTCCTTTCCCCCTACCAGTGGATATTTGCATCGGATGAAATAATTAAATCGTGTGTGTATATTTCGGTGGTTAAAGGTTCTATTTGGGGCCCCAAACAATCCTGACACTACCGGAAGTGGATTGATCGATAGCTCTCTAGAAAGAAACATGCGCAAAAGTTTTCCTATACTAATTTTCATACAAATTTATGTACATGCATATGTAATGCACCAATCAGAGGCACAAGTAATCCATATCCGGCAGGTTTTGCATTGTCTGGGGGCCTAAATTGAACCAAAGAAAAACTTTTTCCTGGCTCTGTGCTGTCAAGTTTGCATTGTTCCATGTAACGATTACTCCCCTTAGCGTAAATGTAAGTCTTTATGCATGTGTTTGTATGTGTGTTTGTATGTGTGTTTGTGCGTGTTTGTCTAATTGAAACTGCCGATGGACAATAGCTGACGTTTGATCGAAACACGATTGATAAAACTGAATCAACTACGAGGCAGAGTAAAAAAGTAGTCAAGTTTTTACGCCAAGCTATGCGAACAATCTGCGAGAAAAATACATGTTTATTCGCATAAACTGGCGTAGCAGTTTTTCTGGATCAATTACCACGGGCCGACTCGTATAATCCATGGGGCCTCTTCTCAAACATCAATCTTCATAAAATTGACAGACTATTTTGTTGAAATTGTATCTCAATATAATGATTTGGGTTAAAATAACAAAAACGCGTTTTTCTCGCGATGATGGTGTTGGTTATTACGTCAACTATGTAAACAGGGGCAGTATAGTTTATGTAAAAATCAATTTTTCAATCGTTTACTGAAAAACGAATCATTTGAAAGCTAATCGAAAATTGAAATTGATAATTTATAACATGTTCAGATTTCAAATTTTCATTCCTCGGAAATCTGCCAAAAGACGTAGTTCTACGTCAAAACTCGACATCGTAACTTCATCAATTGTACCTTTTGCACCGAATACTCGAAAAATGAAATTAACAGAATTGCAATTTCTTCCTAAAACAGCCGAAAATGTTGAAACTTATTAATTTGCAATAATAGGGGATAATATTGAAGAAAGAGTATAAGAGAGAAAAACGTACAAGATGTAGTGTTTTCCTGCTATCATCAGCGATACCGCTTACCGTGCAACGCTATTGTTCAAATCAACCATTGCGTAATTGATTGGTGAATCCTAGAACAACATTCGAATTGTTATTTATCGACATAAACAGTAGGGTACCTATGGAAACCGACATTTTAATTTTCGTTTAGCGGTAGGTCTCAAAAGTTTTGTTTTTCGAAAAAATTCCCGTGCAAAATTCCGGTTCAATCGTGCAGCAGCTTCTTTCCCAGAACCAGGTGTAGCCACAGAATCTCATTCCCTGAGACCTTTTGTTACATAGTTTAAAATAGCATATTTTCCCGACATTTCTTCGCCAGAATACAGTGCTGATTCTGGACAACTTAATTCCCGTGGGAGAAACAACGACGACCACATGGTACCGAAATAAGTAGGCAGCAAAAAAATAAAAAGCGATGAAGTTTTTAAAGACCAGAATTAAAAAGCTGGAAAAGGATAGGGAGAAAAATCGTTTCTCTTCTGGGTTTCAACACTAGACAACAGACTTGGAGAATTGTTATTTTCTCCCCACGTATTACAAGTCCCTGGTAAAGGTCTAAGGAATAACTTTGCCATCACAATCGAACTTCCGGAAACCGTGCTCCAATTTTTTCGACCGATGAAAACAAACATAAAATTTTCGATATCGGCTAGTTTTGTTGAATTAGTGTTGTTTCGAAATATTCTTTTGAATCGACTCTCTGGGAATCGGGAAGTTTTCGAAGAAAGAAAATCGATTGCTTAGATTTTTTTTCATTCCACGTGGAAAGATTTTTGACGATTTTGACCTCCCTCCCTGTCCGTGGACAACTGTCCATAAAAATTCTAAAAATTTTGTATGGGCTGTGGACATTATACAGACCCCCCTCCCCCCCCTCCAAAGCTGTCCACGTGGCCCCTTAGCGAAATGAAAAATATGATACAAACCACTAGAAACTAGTTCAACTAAGACATTCGGTTTCAAAAAAATTCGATGCCGATAATTTAATATTGACGATTTCCGAAAAAAATTCAAAGTTAGATTTTTTGGTAGCATAAACAACATATGAATCCAGACAGACTCGAGAGCTTATTAACACTTGCGTACCTGACCCCTCCAGAGCCGTAAGATTGAAAACTCTTTTACCTGCTATTCCGCAAGATCTCAACCGAATGTGATCCATCTTGTTTTAAAAGATCACAAATTTATCATAGTTTTACGGAAAATTCGGACATTTTGAAATTTTCCGTACAATACAATTACAATTGAGTTGAAAAATATCGCCGAGGGGTACGTGGACTAAAAAATGTTGAGAACCGCTGATCTAATTCGTTTAACCTGCGTCCCTGGAAGGGTACTTACCCCACGTTTCCCCTCGATGAATCCGGAACGACGTAAAATTTTTGAAATGTTTCCTACTGTCCCAAAAATAATGATAAATTTGTGATCTTTTGGAAAAGATTTGATCAAATTAGGTTTAGATCTTGCCGAATGGCAGGTAGAAGAATTTTCATTTTTCGGCTCTGGAGGGGTCTGGTATGCAAGTGTTAATGATGAACATTAGAGCTAAGATTGCTTAAAATGGGCAGACTTGGATGGATGTCTCCGCCATTCTCCATACAGAATATTTAGACGCTGTCTGCGGCCATAAACGTCTGCCCATATTCAAAATACTTGAGAAAGATATGAAGTAGTAAACCGATTGGTTGAAAGTGAGACTGGTATGCGACTATTTTGCTACTCGATGGTCTAAATATTCGCATATTAGTCTCTTCCTTATTTTTCATTATAAATTTCAAGGCAACGGTAATTCTTCAATGAAAAAGCTATGATTGAGGTCTATTTCATTACATCATGACGGAAAAATTAGAATAACCCACCCTAAACAGGAGAAATATCCAAAACAAGAAAAATATCTTCAAGCGCTGTTTTCTCAACTTGATTTTCCAGTTGGGACTGATATGCGATTATAGGCAGTATAGCTTAAACTGAAGATAAATAAAAGATAATACCTTTTTGAACGTATCTGTGTATTTTGGTGCTCTTAGCTAGCTCGGTAATGCGTTTAGTCTTCAGAGACTAAAATTAAGTTATACTGTATACAAACGTAGAAGCGATGAACCCGGCAGGTAGTTACTCTGCAGTCTTTTGACGCACTTCTATCTTCGCTAAGTGCACCAATTTTCGCATAAATTATCAAAAAGCTATAATCTTTGATTTTTTCCAGTTTGAGTTCTAAAGTGAATCTGTGCTGACCAGTGATATAGAAACGATTATAGCACGAATTTATAGGTACCAGTAACTTTGTTTTGATAAGAAGCTAAGGGGTAGAATCTATCAGTGTTTAATTTGAAAAAACTAACCCTTATTCAAACGGAATTCTTACGCACTATTATGCTTCCAGAAACCAGACAAATTAAAGGAACATGTTTGGAATGAATTCATAGCTTTTCTAAGACAAATATATGCTCGAAGTGCTGGATATATATAATAATATGCTAGCTTAGCACAATATTCCGTTCCTTACCTTGCTTCCTGCGCTCTCTTACATCCGGCGAAGAATTTAAAATAGAAATCTGCTGGTTAGTCTAAGCTAACAGCTCACAGTTCTAGTTTTATGCTACACAACAAGGCTCAAACCTAGAGTAGCTCTTATCAGTCGCCAGCAGCGTCGCCATGCAATCGTGCAGAGGTATAATTAAATGTTTTATCGTGGAAATTAGGTTCTTGCGATTTAAACATCGGAGCGAAAACGGGCGAAATTGCAGCCTACCGTCCTTCGGTTGGATTGCCGATCAGATTATTTCAGCAGACGGCGACGAGGGCAAAACTTTGAATGGCTGTGAACTATTTATCGGATGGAAAATGGTTCTCTTTCGCTTGCTCTCTAGCGGTGCCGATTACTTCCGGGGATAGCATCCATTTTCAGTTGGGTTTCGGGGAGCGATAACGTAGCTAATAGACTAATCTCAGCGATAATTTTAGGGGTGACTGAGTTTACAAATATGTAGCGTAATCAGGGCGACGCTCAAGAGAAAGTCGAATCGCTTCAATACGTTAATGCGATTAGCTGTGAATGGTTTGGATCATTGGCGAAAGGAGCACACTTTGGGTATCGATATCTTGAGCTTAGAGTCAACAGGTAAAAACATATGAATTTGCACCCCTCCAGCAAGACACAGCCTAATTATGCTTGTAATGAGCACTGTGTTGAGAATTTCAAACATTTAACAACGGTACTATAAAAGTTTTCAATTACCAGAGCAAAAGTCATCATCATGAGAAACGATACCTGAAATGGAAATGAAGCATACCCAGAAAATCGATCCTCCATACTCGAGAGTCTTCCCTGTATACAAAAGGATAAGTATAAAGTCAAAAAGACCACTTGTCTGCGGAAAATAATCTCTTTTTTCTTTTTCCCTTCGTGTTCCGAAGGATTTTCCATTTCCGATTCAACAGTTGTGCTCGTTCTGCGAAATCAGTTGCACGTTAAAGTTGCATTTCCGTTTCTTCGGCTTACTTCAGCTTGTTACTGTGTTTCCCTTTAATTGGGTACAAGTTTCCCTCTATCGGATCATCCAAGCGCTGAATCGTTGGTCGGACTTTAAAAAACAGCTCGTTCAGTGTCTGTGAAACATCGGAAAAATTGGAAGCATCTTCTAGAGAGGGAACTACCGCCTTTAAGATGCAAAGTGGCATAATTTTTTTTTCACTTCGACTGGAGAAGAAGCTGGGCACTTGGAAGATGCTCAATTGGAAGGCAGTGAGGAATGAAGATAGATATTTTCCTCCAACACATCCTGATTGCTTCCCCACCATTAGATGCAAGGAAGACAATGTAGCTTGCTGGCGTAATAGAGTTATGTTTATTGAACGTTTCTCGCTAGGGAACTAGGAATCTCTGTTGACATAGCGTCGGGGGAAGATTGTCGAATGAGATGTAAGGAAGTGGTTTTTCATTTCCAGTGCATCGAGTAGTTGAGTATGTAAAACATTACTTCATTATCAGATTGGATCGATGTACCAGGATCGAATTTTTTTTTGCTTGTTAGTTAGGTACTCAAAAATTTGCATAACGATTACTTTGTATGAAAGGCAAAGATTTTCTCCTCAGTAACTTGCTTATGCATAACTTGCCAGAAAAGGGCAATAAGGAAGAGTAACAAAAAAGAAATTAAAAATATAAAGATATACTAAACAAGCAGAACGGCGAATTAAAAACGTTGAATAAAATATAAATTAACCCTCTAGTGCCCAAATCAGTTTTTAGACTGACTTCGAAAAAATCACTATGAATTTTTATAAACATTTTTTAGGTATTTATTGAAGCTTTCTAGAGGTTCAACTGAAGACCGTCTGAAGGCGGCACTGGGCACTAGAGGGTTAAAATAGAAAAATGGAACAGAAGCTGAACGATTATGGTATGTGAAGCAAAAAAGTCTATGGAATAAAAATAAAAACGGGGCATTGGAGAGCGAAAACAGTGTTTGCAAACAAGAAAGAAACGTAAAAGAGAAAATGAAAAACGAGAAAACAGATTTCTAACATGATTGATAAGAATGTAGGTAATACGGTTGAAAATGGAACACTGTAAAAATCGAGCGAAAACTAAACAAGAAAATTAAATCAAGAGTGAATATGGTATCAAGAAAATGAAAAAAGGAATGGAGAAAACGAAACTGTGTTGAAAAATTGGAATAGAAAATATAAATGCCAAATGGGAAAAAGCAAGAGAAGATACTTTAAAACAGTGGAGAAAAAAATGAGCAAGACTATGAAAAATAACATAAGGATTGTATGCAAAAGCACGACCGCAAGGTTGACGTAGAACTACATAAGGTTGTTTGTTATATTAGTTGTATTGAATACTTCTGAAATTTAGTGCAAAAGAGGAGTTGAAGTGCTACTGAATTTCATAAATAAAATTTATAAATATGACATCACTGAACAGGAATGGAACAAACACTATGCGGCGTAAGCAAGTTTCAACAGTCAGAGTGCATGCAGGATAAAATAACCTTTCATTATTAATTCTAGCGCAAAAAGAGAAATATAAGATCGTCAATTCATTAGTTCGGTTGTCCAAAAAAGGACAGTTTGTTGCTCAATTTAATGTCGGATATGATGCTGATTGCACCTCTCATATACTTTTAGTTGTGTGAGAAGGTCTGATTTTGTGTCGCCATTTGCGGAAAGTGTTTCCCTATTTCATTAAAAAAAAGGTGAATGAAGCGCATCGCGAGTTAAAACATAGTTGAAGAGGTTGTTTATAGGACACGACCGCAAAATTAACATAGAATGACGACTGCCTGTTTTATGTCACTGTATTTATTGCAAGAGGCTTGGGAATACACTCAATACACTCAAAATTGAGTAACCAATTTAATGGTATGAAGCAGGAATTTTCAGTGACATTTTTTTTTCAACTCTCTTTGTTCATTAATTGATTGATAACCTTGAAGAAAAGCGTTGATTGATTGACATTGAATGATTCAATCATTGGGAAATAAAATTGAGGTTGCTAGAATACAATGATGAAAATGTTATGTCAAAGTTTAAATTCTTATTTTAAAAATAGGTCCCATAACAATGAGAAGTTTTTAATTTACAGAGAGAACTAACGCAGGAACTAGGTGGGTCCGCGAAAGTGGTGAAATTAAAGAAAGTAAAAAGGGGGTTGACTTCGCTTTAGATTGTTTGTAGGTATACATACGAACGTTGTGTGTGAAGTAAGTTACGATCCCGGATTATTCGGTATGTTTATGAATTAAAAAAGCTACATGTTGGTGAGCTGAAGGCCCAAACTGAACTGATGCATTATGTGGTTCGAAAATGATTCTGTCAACACTGCAGTTTCGTTGCCATTGCATCAATAAGCAAAGTGAACAGAATGCTATGCGTCGATATAATTGAATTTTATTTATTTGCGTTCTTCACTAGTATATTAATTTTTCATCAACTGCATAATTGTCAGCAAGCATATCGTTGAGATGGAACCGGAGATAAGCGGTATAGCAACCAATTTCAGATTACCGTAAGCTTGTTGTTACCAGGAGAGCTAGACAAGCACTTGAGATCTGAAGAGAGAGCTAAAATAGAGCTTTTACGAAACACATCAGCTCCGCACACACTGCAAGAAAGCAAGCTGACGCAACAGATTCCAGGTAAATATTACAACATGTCGGGGCATGTTCACCAATACTGTGCAGTACTGCGTTCCGTCTGCTGTGGAATGTTGCGATCGAACGTGTCGCTTGCTAAGCCTTGCTGCGCTGAAATCAGCTGCTGGTCTGCAGGCTGTGGGTCGAACCAGTTTCCAGGAAGACTCAAACATCCTCTTTTTGCATGCTAGCTTTTATACGTGACTACTGAGAGTTACTCTTACGGTAGGTGTGCCTTTGTGGACTAGAGCGAGTAAACAACAACATCAACAACTAATTGGTTGTGAAGTCAAATCTTTTGTATACTTTAGCGTCGGCTGTGCGTGCCGAAACGAGCGTTTAAGAAGGCTCTACACTTTTCAATAGTGTATTAGTTAGCATCATAAAATTACAATCTTCCTCATTTTGGTAGACTCATAGCTAATTTTTCAATCGATTGCGTTAAGGATAAAGAAAATCCGTTGGAAAATGACTGAGTTTCAAGTCATCTGAAAGTGGACATCTTTTTTGACGGACATGATATTTAGGGTTTTCAATTTGTACCTCTATATTTGTTGCCGTAAGACGTGAACTACTGCTCCAGCGGTGAAAAAGAAAGGGTTTTATTTATCGTCCCGTGACGTCATTACTACAACCCAATGGGGACAGCCGGATTGCGATTAAGCTGAACATTGCGCGAAAAACAAACACAATACGAGCAGAGGCACGAAAAAGTGATTCTACTGCATGACAACGCTCGGTCTCATACTGCCAAAGTCGTTGAAACTTACATAGAAATGCTCGCCTTTTCGGATATTGTACCGTCGTTACGTCGTTACTCGTTTCGTTCGATGGCTAATCAGCAGTTCTGCTCTTATGAAGACATTGAGAAATGGTTTGATTCGTGGATAGCTTTGAAAGGCGAACATTTTCACCGTAAGGATATTCGTGCTCTGCCAGAAAGATGCGACAAAGTTCTAGTTAGCGATGAGCATTGCTTGAAATAATTTTTAGGAAACTATTTTTTTCAAAACAAAGTTGCATTTTTATCGAAAAATTACGAGAACTTGCTTGCGTACCTGCAAATAGGGAGAAAATACGGAAGACAAATAAAACTAAAATAGAAAAAAAAGCGGAAGAGAAACAAAAATGATGATGAGAAACATAATATGGAAACCGGATTAAAATGGAATGGAAATACAAGTTGGACTCGATTATCCGGAACATCAAAACAATTTTCATTCCGGATAATCGAATCACAGAAATAAAAATTCAAATTTGCGATTAACGAACATAAAATAAATATTTCCTTTTTTTATTTTATTTGCATGATGCAGTTGCGTAACCAAAAATTATTACTGAGGCGAAAAGGGGTAAAATCTTGAGGAGCAAAAAAAAAAATAAGTTGGACATTGATTATTTTCATTTACTTCGAACATGTCCAAACATGCCGAAAGTGACATAAATGGTCAAAAATATCCCAGAAGGGATGGCAAAGGTAAAATTTCGAAATTAAAAATCAAACAAACATCAAAAAAATTAAATTCCGGATAATCGAGTTTCGAATTCGAGTCTCTGGATAAGCGAGTCCGACCTGTAGTGCAAAAAATAAAAGAGAGAAATTTAAACAAACGAGGTAAAAGGTAAAAGGTAAAAGGTAAAAGGTAAAAGGTAAAAGGTAAAAGGTAAAAGGTAAAAGGTAAAAGGTAAAAGGTAAAAGGTAAAAGGTAAAAGGTAAAAGGTAAAAGGTAAAAGGTAAAAGGTAAAAGGTAAAAGGTAAAAGGTAAAAGGTAAAAGGTAAATGGTAAAAGGTAAAAGGTAAAAGGTAAAAGGTAAAAGGTAAAAGGTAAAAGGTAAAAGGTAAAAGGTAAAAGGTAAAAGGTAAAAGGTAAAAGGTAAAAGGTAAAAGGTAAAAGGTAAAAGGTAAAAGGTAAAAGGTAAAAGGTAAAAGGTAAAAGGTAAAAGGTAAAAGGTAAAAGGTAAAAGGTAAAAGGTAAAAGGTAAAAGGTAAAAGGTAAAAGGTAAAAGGTAAAAGGTAAAAGGTAAAAGGTAAAAGGTAAAAGGTAAAAGGTAAAAGGTAAAAGGTAAAAGGTAAAAGGTAAAAGGTAAAAGGTAAAAGGTAAAAGGTAAAAGGTAAAAGGTAAAAGGTAAAAGGTAAAAGGTAAAAGGTAAAAGGTAAAAGGTAAAAGGTAAAAGGTAAAAGGTAAAAGGTAAAAGGTAAAAGGTAAAAGGTAAAAGGTAAAAGGTAAAAGGTAAAAGGTAAAAGGTAAAAGGTAAAAGGTAAAAGGTAAAAGGTAAAAGGTAAAAGGTAAAAGGTAAAAGGTAAAAGGTAAAAGGTAAAAGGTAAAAGGTAAAAGGTAAAAGGTAAAAGGTAAAAGGTAAAAGGTAAAAGGTAAAAGGTAAAAGGTAAAAGGTAAAAGGTAAAAGGTAAAAGGTAAAAGGTAAAAGGTAAAAGGTAAAAGGTAAAAGGTAAAAGGTAAAAGGTAAAAGGTAAAAGGTAAAAGGTAAAAGGTAAAAGGTAAAAGGTAAAAGGTAAAAGGTAAAAGGTAAAAGGTAAAAGGTAAAAGGTAAAAGGTAAAAGGTAAAAGGTAAAAGGTAAAAGGTAAAAGGTAAAAGGTAAAAGGTAAAAGGTAAAAGGTAAAAGGTAAAAGGTAAAAGGTAAAAGGTAAAAGGTAAAAGGTAAAAGGTAAAAGGTAAAAGGTAAAAGGTAAAAGGTAAAAGGTAAAAGGTAAAAGGTAAAAGGTAAAAGGTAAAAGGTAAAAGGTAAAAGGTAAAAGGTAAAAGGTAAAAGGTAAAAGGTAAAAGGTAAAAGGTAAAAGGTAAAAGGTAAAAGGTAAAAGGTAAAAGGTAAAAGGTAAAAGGTAAAAGGTAAAAGGTAAAAGGTAAAAGGTAAAAGGTAAAAGGTAAAAGGTAAAAGGTAAAAGGTAAAAGGTAAAAGGTAAAAGGTAAAAGGTAAAAGGTAAAAGGTAAAAGGTAAAAGGTAAAAGGTAAAAGGTAAAAGGTAAAAGGTAAAAGGTAAAAGGTAAAAGGTAAAAGGTAAAAGGTAAAAGGTAAAAGGTAAAAGGTAAAAGGTAAAAGGTAAAAGGTAAAAGGTAAAAGGTAAAAGGTAAAAGGTAAAAGGTAAAAGGTAAAAGGTAAAAGGTAAAAGGTAAAAGGTAAAAGGTAAAAGGTAAAAGGTAAAAGGTAAAAGGTAAAAGGTAAAAGGTAAAAGGTAAAAGGTAAAAGGTAAAAGGTAAAAGGTAAAAGGTAAAAGGTAAAAGGTAAAAGGTAAAAGGTAAAAGGTAAAAGGTAAAAGGTAAAAGGTAAAAGGTAAAAGGTAAAAGGTAAAAGGTAAAAGGTAAAAGGTAAAAGGTAAAAGGTAAAAGGTAAAAGGTAAAAGGTAAAAGGTAAAAGGTAAAAGGTAAAAGGTAAAAGGTAAAAGGTAAAAGGTAAAAGGTAAAAGGTAAAAGGTAAAAGGTAAAAGGTAAAAGGTAAAAGGTAAAAGGTAAAAGGTAAAAGGTAAAAGGTAAAAGGTAAAAGGTAAAAGGTAAAAGGTAAAAGGTAAAAGGTAAAAGGTAAAAGGTAAAAGGTAAAAGGTAAAAGGTAAAAGGTAAAAGGTAAAAGGTAAAAGGTAAAAGGTAAAAGGTAAAAGGTAAAAGGTAAAAGGTAAAAGGTAAAAGGTAAAAGGTAAAATGTAAAAGGTAAAAGGTAAAAGGTAAAAGATAAAGGTAAAAGGTTAAAGGTAAAAGGTAAAAGGTGAAAGGTAAAAGGTAAAAGGTAAAAGGTAAAAGGTAAAAGGTAAAAGGTAAAAGGTAAAAGGTAAAAGGTAAAAGGTAAAAGGTAAAAGGTAAAAGGTAAAAGGTAAAAGGTAAAAGGTAAAAGGTAAAAGGTAAAAGGTAAAAGGTAAAAGGTAAAAGGTGAAAGGTGAAAGGTAAAAGGTAAAAGGTAAAATGTAAAAGGTAAAAGGTAATGTTTAAGCAGAAAATTGCGTACGCAAAAAATTGAAAATAGAAAAAGCACAGACTACAGTGCGAAAACAAACATGAAATTGATATAGAGTATTGAGAAATGGTACACACTGAATTTTTTTGCTGTGTCTCGGTAATTTATTGCCGAGAACGGCACCACTGAGTGCTCAGTTAAAAAGAAAAGACTGTAGTCACATTTTTCGTGAATATCGGTTCAACCTAACCGAAATTTCGGCACAAAATATTACCGAGCTGTCACTACCAAAATTTCGGATATTGTGTGCAAAAATTTCAGCTAGGTGAACTGAGAATTATGAAAATATGTGACAGCTGTCATTTCTTTCTAACCGAGCACTCAATGGTTCCGTTCTCTGCAATAATTCATCAAGACTCGGCAAAAATTTTTAAGTGTGTAGTGAGTAATAGAAAAACAGAGGATAAAAACAAATGCCGAGGTATGTGTATTTGAAATGTTCAACAAAGTTCATCGCCACTAATTTAGCCTGTAATCTCCGACAGTTGAAAACAGTGGCTAGCAGCAATTTAATTTAAGAGTTTAGCTTTCACTTACTTGCAATAGTATAGCCTCCCATCCTTTGCTGTGTGCACCGTCCAACCTTCCTTGAGGGTCTCCTGTGCCATATCCAGGTATCGGCTAACATCCTGTATCGGTGGCGTCGAGGACGCACTGGAGGACGATGTTAAAGAGGAAGGTTGCTGGCTGGACAGCAAGTTCACAGGAAGCTGCTGCAGTGAAGGTTGTGCCGTTGCGGTCTGTGGGTTCGGCAGCTGGGGTGAAGATTGCGGTTGCGGCTGCTGTTGCTGGATTTGATCAGCACTGAGCGTAGGCCCAGGCTGCAGGAGCATCGTTTCACACTCGATGACAATGTGACTGTTAATCTGGAAATAAGAAAATAAAAACAAGGTTTGATTAGTTTGAGAATTTGAATGACTAAAAAATTAAAATCGGCTGAGAAATTGTTATTTTCTCCTAATAGCGTTTACACTAGCAGTGTAAGCTGGAGTTTAGTTACATGAAGACGCTTCGCCACTCTTAAAGTCAACATCTGCCGTTTTTTTATATTCCTTTGTGCATGTAAGGCTATAGCTGCTCTGCGATCATGCTAACATACAAAAGTATGCTAATTTTAAGTACCAAAATCCTAGTTTGCATTTGCAAAACATCTTGTATCGCTTTTGTCAAGATCTGGTCGTTAACCGGGCTGTAATGTTCATAGATTCTACCTCGGCGAGGTTACTGATGAACAACGGGACATCACAGATACTATCATTTCAAATGGAAAAAAATACTTCGATGATTGCTATTATTTTTGGTATCAAATTGAATAATAATAAGGTAAGTATACTTTACCTAGCCTTTGGAAAATATTTGATTTATGATGATGGAATTGATTCGTTGAATATGTATAATATTATGACCAGTTCCTTATCTGGTTTCTCCGAATGTTATCGTAAAACTAGAATGGAAGAGCAGATCCACTGGTTGTTTTTCCATAACGACTGGCGACCAGCACCCGGGAACTTTACCCGCTTCGCTTTGGTCGTTTCCATTTGGAACTCAGTTCAACCAGAACACAACTGGGCTATGAAAAATTCATCTGCTTTTGCACCAGCCATCAGCATATTCGGAATGAGAGTACAGCTTTCGGAGTCAGACGCGATATTCAAGTCGCATGGAAAAAACGGAAAAGAAATTCAGTTTCCTTGTTTTGAATCAACGAGAGAACCGATTGGACAGCTCCTCACCCGCCTCCCTCTTCACTGCCGGGAACATGGTTTTCCCGTTATTTTCCTGTGGCTTGTTTCGATCGCCACGTCGGCATATGTTTGTTCCTTCGAACGGAGACTGGAGCACAATTTGTCAATGCGGTATTGGGCTTCGATTCAATTTCCATGTTTTAATGCTTCGCCACTGGAGAGTTTTCTGCGGTTACTGCAGTCTGGAGCACACGCTGATTGGAAAGCTCACAGTAAATAGGGATAGACTTGATCTAGAGTGCATTCAGATGCGATTGGAAGGGCACTTCAATAGTTGCAGGATAACAAAAGGAAAGCTTAAGAACACGGAAAACAGACATTGTTGCTGTTGTTGATTTAATTTCAAATTTCCTTCGATTTTAAGGTTTTATTATAAAATTTCTTATAAAAATATAGAAAATTTTATTTTCAATAATCTACTAATAATCTTAAATGTGAAACTCATCTGCACGAAAAAAATGCCTTAATAGATGAGAATTTTTTTATTTAATCCGAGGATTATTTAAACAGCCGCTAGTTTCACCCGTACAATTACGATTTGGCCTTGCTGCTTTTGAATATTGCAGAATTAAATTCGTTCTGCTTTCCGTCTACCTGCTTCCGGTATGTAGGGATAAAGGGATTCAATTAAAGTACAATTAGCCCAAATGGCGCACAACAACAGCGCCATGTATAAGATCATCTTGTATCAAAGGTATTAGTAGTAAGGGGCCACTAAGGATTTCGTTTCATTGTAATTTCATAGTTTGTTTCGTGTCTCTATGGATCGCTTTAAGAGCGGTCAACATAATTGTGACCTATATTTAAAGCAGAAAATATTACTGAAAGTTAAGGTATTGTTTATTAGAAGCCTTATGATAAAAATTATTGTTTTAAACAAGTCATAAAATACAAACACGGATCAAATAGAATGGGAAGCAATTCCATACAACTTTTTGCTATTCCTATCAAAGTATACCCTGGATAACCTACAGAATAGTTGCTTAAATATGCGTACCAGGAAACCAAAGAAGCACTTCTAATGTCTAGAAAGTTTATCGTTTTTCTCCATTGCTTTCTTCCGGCTGGGCTTCCTACGCTGTACTGCTGGTAGATATGCAAGAACTCACCTAGACTTTGAAATAGTTTCTAGACTACAACTTAATTGCATCCCACGGAAATGAGGAAATTTGCAACTGAAGTTGAGTTGCCAACAGTAGGATGGTAAAATGGCTGACGGATGGCGGCACGCGAGTGGGTCCTAATAAGTGTGCCGACGTTCCTAGCGCGTGTGGGGTGGTACTCAGGTGAAGCTGACTGTGTTATGAGTCATTCCTCTCCGCAGCGCTGGCAGATTCTCATCGGAAATGTACCTGCCTGTGACAAGATGGCTTCGCTACGGCGGATGCCGGAAGAGGATTTAATTAAACGCATATATAAATATTCAATTAGAAAACTTGTCGGTGACTCGAACGACGTGGAGTGGTTTCGTTTGAAAGGATGTGTAAGCCATTCTCTTTACACACCTTGATAGGATGTCACTAGTGGAAGGTGCAAATACGAATTAAATATATTTTTTATTTGAAATGTACACGATTGAAGTATTTTACTGATCCACGTGGCACACAAAACCAATTATTCCAATTATTCAGTGAGACTTTCGTCAGCGTTCGTTTCGATGACGACTTTTGTATGGAAGCAGTGACTAACACCGGATTGGCTGGTTGGTATTATTTTCACCCATCTTCCTTCGTAACGAATGCCATAATAGCGGGTGATGCTTTGATTGGACTCTAAGGTGCGTCCCAATATGCATACTATACAACACATACAGACAGCAGCTGTATTGCCTGTAGCAATTCAACGGCGGCGTGGTCCCCACATTTCGATTTACTTGCTTATTCTGGACGGGTTGTCGTTTTGTTGAGGTTTCATAAACGAGGTTTTGTTTGCGCGTCACGTACTCAAACGTTCGGAGAGTTCCCGGGAAACTGACCGCGCTGACGGAGTCGGGTGATGATATCGAACGAACGTTTACCGTAGACTTGAATCGTTCACGTTTTCGAGTGAGTTTTATTTGATTGTTTTAAGAGTTTTATTTGATGTGTTTGGAAGCAGCTCTGAAGAAATAGAACACTTGTAACTATCATAAGAACTCATTGGGGGTTGGAGAGGATCAATCTGAACAATCATTTTTATATCCTTCTGGTGGACAAAGCAAATAAATGGAAACACGTTTTTAATGAACGTTCAGTTACGTTGCCGAATCTTCATATAGGATTTTAAATTTGTTTCAAGATAAAAAAACAAAGTTACTGTAATTTTGGATATTAAAAAAAATTATTTATTCGAAAAAATAATTCAACACACAGGCTGCTATCATATATTCGAAATTGCGTTTCTAAAGTCTCAGAACTGAAGGTATTCCAAGTTCTGCATCCTTTGAATCCAGGAAAGTTGGAAATAAAATTTTCAGCCATCTGAAAATAAATATTAACTGTAAAAAAACTAAAAAGTTTCTACGGTAGGTGAAAATAGTATAAAAAGTAAGCATGCAAGTTATCATTTAGGGTCTTTTATCGCCGCGTGCCACTAGCTTGCTCTATAAGCACAATTCTGAAAAACGGTGTATAGCAAACTTGGAGTCCATAAACACAACTACAACTTTGTCTAGCCAACTTTTATCGCTGAAGTATGAGAGCCCATATTCAGCAATTATCGGCAAATTATTGCGGTGTTTTTTTTTTCTCTGTGTGGACTCATCACTGCGACCAGAGACATTTGATCTATTGTGATATTGCTCTGGTGTCTTCTGTATTCCGCACTTCATATTATTGGCAGTATCACTATTGAAGTGAATGATACGCTTTTCATTTATATCCGTGCTTGTGTGTGAGAATTTACCCTTTTGTTTTCAAGCTTACTGCTCTACTATACCGAGCCTCTTTCTATCCTACCAATATCGCCAAATTACAATTCCCTGAACTGAGGCTACACCTAACGTTCCTATCTGGCCAGGTTAATTCTAAGAGGGACTTGTTATGTCAAGAGGAAGGAGTCTTATCGAAACCTCGTTTCTCCTACTAACACCTCGTCACAATCACAATTCCCTGAAGAGGCGCTCAGGTCAATGCTTCAGCTCTGGTAAGTTTTGTTATGAGTAGGACTTATATTTTGTCAAGAGGAAGGAGTCTTATCGAAACCTCGTTTTCCAGCCAAGACCACGCCATAATTACAATTCCCTGAAGAGAACTATTATACCTTACTCAGAACAGTTTTATTATAAGGGGCTTTTTTGTTAGAATGAAAGTTAGCAGGGGTATTATAGAATTCAGCTTGAAGGAAGATATGTTGTGGAGAGCCTGAGAATAAAACCATGCTAAAGTCCTTTGACAACCAAATGGCCTGATTCGACTAAGATTCGAACCCATAACCACTAGCTTATCTATGCGGACTCTGTAACCTCGCGGCTACGAAGCTCCCTTTTTGCGGTGATAATCATCGCAATAATTTGCTGATAATTACGCTAAGTTTGGTTTTTCATAGTTCAGAAAACAGAGTTTTGCGCTCTGCAACAAGTTTAGTAAAAAAATGTAAAAAAATATTAGGCCTACCGGAACGCGGTGTAAAAAGACCCTAAATCTTATAAAAAGTCAGTACCTAAAACTATTTCAAAAGTTTTGAAGCCATTTAACATCATAGTTTTGTTTATGGTACTCGTATGTTGTTTATCCTGTTTATACTCTTTCTAACTTGATCACTTTCTAAATGTTTCATTTTTTGCAAATATGAATGCATTCTATATTTCCTCTCTTTAATGCTAAACAGTTGAGGTTTTTTTCTTCTTACAAATCTTTCGAAATTTTTGATGAACCTTTCTTTGTTTATGTCGTTTTCGTTTTTGCGGTGTAGCTACCCCGCGGACTACACTTTTTTTTTTTTTTTCTTCACATAACATTTATTTGACACGGCACAAATACAATTTAATGTTTAACGGCGCCAATTATATCTGATGACTTAAAAACTAAAGCAAATTTTTTATCCTCGCTGCCGACTACGAGCTGAAATTAAGTCTAACTTAAAACTAGCATGGGATTTCCAATCAGTGTTTTGTTGTTCAATGGTCGTCTGATAATCGTCGAATGGCATGTATGGATTCGTTCTGCTGAGCCACGATGTCGTGAGTTGGGACAGAGGCTCGTAGTCCTTGGGTCCTGGTTCTATTGTGCGGGGTCTGGTTGCTGGTTTTGTGCTTAAGGTTCAAACGTGTTCTTGTCGTTTTGTTGGGTGTAGACGGAGGGGAACGGGACTAGACTGGGGCGTGGATGGATTTCAGGAAAACGTATATAAGGGACATGTAGGATAGGTCACGGCTCGCCAAGACATCACGAACAGGAACAGCCGGCTGTCTACCCTCGGCCTGCAGGGAAGCTATTAATTTAGACCTGGCGTCACGGTGTACAGGGCATGACCAAACCACATGCTCTATGTCGTGATAACCTTCACCACAGGCACAGATACCACTTTCCCCGAGCCCAACACGACGGAGATGCGCGTCAAATCTATAGTGATTGGACATAAGCCGGGACATCACGCAAATGAAATCCCGACCTACATCCAACCCCTTGAACCACGGGTTCGTCGATACTTTGGGGATTATGGAATGTAACCACCTTCCCAATTCCCCTCTGGTCCAAGCATTTTGCCAACTGATGATCGTATTCTGACGTACAAGTGCGAAAAATTCATTAAAGGCAATTGGTCTTTCATAAATATCACCGTTTGTTGCGCCCACCTTAGCCAAAGAGTCCGCTTTCTCATTACCCGGTATCGAGCAGTGAGAAGGGACCCACGCTAAGGTAATCTGAGTAGATTTTTCGGATAAAGCACTCAGATGTTCCCGTATTTTCCCCAGGAAATACGGAGAGTGCTTAACATCTTTCATCGATCGGAGAGCCTCAATGGAACTGAGACTGTCCGTAAAGATGAAATAATGGTCCGTGGGCATTTTTTCGATAATCCCTAGGGTGTACTGAATTGCAGCTAATTCTGCGACGTAAACAGAAGCAGGATTATCAAGCTTATGGGAGACGGTTAAATTGTTATTGAAAATACCGAAGCCAGTGGACCCATCAAGAAGTGATCCGTCAGTGTAGTACATATTGTCGCAGTTGATGTTTCGATATTTATTGGAAAAAATTTTAGGGATCTGCTGCACGCGTAAATGATCCGGGATTCCACGAGTTTCTTCTATCATGGATGTATCGAAAAACACAGTAGAATCAGAAGTATTTGATAAGTCGACACGATTTGGAATATTCGAAGAAGGGTTAATATTTTGGGACATGTGATTGAAATACAATGTCATAAAACGGGTTTGAGAATTAAGTTCGATTAACCTTTCAAAATTTTCAATCACGGGACGGTTCAAGACCTCACATTTGATTAGAATACGAGAAGACAGGCTCCAGAAGCGGTTTTTCAATGGTAGTACTCCAGCTAAAACCTCCAAACTCATCGTATGGGTCGACTGCATGCAACCTAAGGCGATACGCAAACAACGATATTGTATTCGCTCCAGTTTGATCAAATGTGTGTTTGCTGCGGAGCGGAAGCAGAAACACCCGTATTCAATAACAGACAATATCGTTGTTTGGTAAAGCCTTATAAGGTCTCCTGGATGGGCTCCCCACCATTGTCCGGTTATTGTACGAAGAAAATTCACTCTTTGTTGACATTTTTTCATCAGATACCTCACGTGACAACCCCAGGTGCCTTTAGAGTCGAACCAGACACCAAGATATTTGTGTACCAAAACCTGAGAAATCGTTTTACCCATTAATTGTGTTTGAAGCTGAGCAGGTTCATGCTTCCTAGAAAAAACTACTATCTCAGTCTTCTCCGGAGAGAATTCGATACCTAGCTGTAAAGCCCAAGCAGACAAATTGTCCAAGGTATCTTGCAATGGTCCTTGCAAATCGGCAGCTTTGGCTCCTGTAACAGAGATTACACTGTCGTCTGCAAGTTGTCTTATCGTGCATGAATTTGCCAGACATTCGTCGATGTCATTTACATAAAAGTTGTAAAGAAGGGGGCTTAAACATGAGCCCTGGGGAAGACCCATGTAGCTAATGCGAAAAGTTGCCAAATCGCCATGCGTAAAATGCATGTGCTTTTCGGACAACAAATTGTGCAAAAAATTGTTCAAAATTGGAGAAAATCCTTGTCGGTGAAGTTTACCCGAAAGAATGTCAATAGAAACGGAATCAAAAGCCCCCTTAATGTCCAAGAACGCAGACGCCATTTGTTCTTTGCGAGCATACGCCAGCTGAATATCTGTTGAAAGCAACGCAAGACAATCATTCGTCCCTTTGGCACGGCGGAAGCCAAATTGGGTATCTGATAGTAGACCATTTGATTCGACCCAATGGTCTAAACGACGGAGTATCATTTTTTCCATCAATTTCCGGATACAGGATAGCATTGCAATCGGCCTATAAGAGTTGTGATCAGAAGCTGGTTTCCCTGGTTTTTGGATGGCGATCATCTTCACTTGCCTCCAATCCTGCGGTACAATGTTTTGCTCCAGGAACTTATTGAACAAGTTCAACAAGCGCCTCTTGGCATTGCCGGGTAGATTCTTCAACAAGTTGAATTTGATTCTATCTAATCCAGGCGCGTTATTGTTACAGGACAGGAGGGCAACTGAAAGTTCTGCCATCGTAAAAGGTGATTCTATCGCGTCGTGGCCCGGAGACGCTTCGCGAACAATATTTTGCTCAGGAACAGAGTCCGGACATACTTTCCTGGCAAAATCAAATATCCACCTACTTGAAGACTCCTCGCTTTCGTTGACCGTTACGCGATTCCGCATTCTTCGGGCTGTGTTCCAAAGAGTGCTCATCGATGTCTCCCTCGACGTCTCGTTCACGAACCGACGCCAATATCCACGTTTCTTTGCTTTAGCCAAGCTTTTAAGCTTGGTATCAAGCTCCGAATACCGTAAATAGTCGCCAGGTATACCTCCCGTCTGGTAGGCCTTAAACGCGTCGGATCTTTGCGTGTAGACATCGGAGCACTCTTGGTCCCACCACGGAGTGGGAGGCCGTTCTTTGATCGTTACGCCGGGATATTTCTTCGTTTGGGCTTGCAACGCGGCGTCGAGAATCAAGCCCGCGAGGAGGTTGTATTCTTCAAGTGGTGAATGATGTTGAATCGACTCGACCGCTTTTGAAATCATTTCCTCGTATAACTTCCAATCGACATTTCGTGTGAGGTCATACGGAATGTCAATTGGTCGCATGCGAGTTGACCCGTTAGTAATTGAAATAAGAATAGGCAGATGGTCGCTACCGTGAGGATCGAGGATTACCTTCCATGTGCAATCCAACCGTAGCGACGTCGAACATAAGGATAGATCCAAAGCGCTTGGGCGCGCTGGAGGTTTCGGGATACGTGTCATTTCACCGTTGTTTAAAATAGTCATGTCGAAGTCATCGCAAAGGTTATAGATTAAAGAGGAGCGGTTATCATTGTATGGGGAACCCCAAGCCACGCCATGAGAGTTGAAGTCTCCCAAAATCAAACGTGGCGAGGGAAGAAGTTCTATTAAATCAAAGAGCAGCCGTTGCCCAACCTGTGCTCTGGGGGGAATATATATTGAGGCAATACAAAGCTCTTTACCTTGTATTGTCATTTGACATGCGACAACTTCGATGCCTGGAATCGAGGGGAGGTTAATACGATAGAAAGAATAGCACTTTTTAATCCCTAAAAGTACTCCTCCATATGGGGTGTCTCGATCAAGGCGAATAATATTAAAATCATGGAAGTTGAGATCAATATTTGAAGTAAGCCAAGTTTCACAAAGGGAAAATGCATCGCATTTGTTTTTATTTATCAAAACTTTAAACGAATCAATTTTTGGTAAAATACTTCTACAATTCCACTGTAAGACAGAGATAGAATCCTTCATATACGCAGTTGAATTAGGCATCGAAGGATACAATCGCTGCAAGGAGAGGCCATTGGGCAGTCAACTGCTTCAAAAATGATCTAACTGTTGGGAGGAATGCTGTAAGAAAAATTTTAATTGGATCGGGTACATTGAAAGTTTCAAAAATCCAGTCCACAATGTCAGAAAATTTCACTAATCCAGAGTTTGTTTCATCAACTGGGAGTGTAAAAGGAGCAACTGGGGTTTTAGATGTTCCTGGCAGTGCTGGGAACTCCTTCTGGGACTTTAAATTTGCCAGCCCAGGAGGAGTTTGCTTCGGTTTTTCCGCAGCACTGTTTGGTTTGTTTGTAACTTTCATTTCACTTTGAGAAATCTTAGGACCTTTTCTGGGAAGTTTAGGAGAGGAAATATTTTTCCTCTTTCTAGACTCCCCAGGATTGGCGTAAGATGCTCCCGCTGGTGAATCGTCAGAATCGGTTTCCTCAGAGGGCAACAGATCGAAGGGGTTCGAAGTAACGGGAGAAGTGGTAACGGTCTTCTTCAGCATGTCAGCGTAGGAACGCTTTGAACGCTCTTTGAGAGACCGTTTTATTTTATCCCTGCGCTGCATGTACACCGCACATGTCGAGAGCTCATGCAGATTTTCTCCGCAGTGAATACACTTTTCAGCGTTAACACTGCAAGAATCTTCCGCATGAGACTCCCCACACTTGCCACAACGTGCCTTATTGCAGCAGTAGGCGGCTGTATGGCCTAACTGCTTGCAATTCAGGCAGTTCATGACGCGGGGCACGTAGAGCCTCACAGGGAGACGAACCCGGTGGATCGAGACGTGGCTTGGTAGTGCAGACCCGGCGAACGTAACTCGAAACGAGTCTGACGGAGTGTATACTGTTTTGCCACCGATGATCGATGCTGACCGCAATTGCTTGCAGTCGAGCACCTTTACTTCGGGACACGTTTTGTTCTTAAAGCACCCTTTGGCACTTTGCAGTATACACTCGACGGACAGACTCGAATCGGTTATGACACCGTCGATCTCCACGTCTCGTGCGGGTATGTAAACGCGATACTCGCGTGTGAAGAGCTCAGAGCAAGCTATATCGTTGGCCTCTTTCAGGTTACCGACCACGACACGGAGCTTGTTAGGCCGGACCTTGGAAATTTCGGTCACGCCCTTGTACTCCTTCGTCAGGTCTTTAGAAATCTGCAAGAGGTTCAACTTTTTCGATTTCGGTCCTGCCTTTGGCCGAAAATAAACAGTATAGCTGCCCTGGGCTCCGTCTGGGTAAAGCCTGGGGCGAGGGGGGACTGAAGAATGAACAGGGGAGGGGGTAACAGAAGGGTCAGGGTCAGAGGGGTTCGGGGATGGTGGCGCGGGAGGCGAGGGATCTACATCCATCGCGCTATGTTTAGCGCACTAGCGCTGACAAGAACACGTACCTTTTTATTTCTCCCTTCCAGTAAGGTTGGTTGTCCGATCGTTCGAAGTAGCAGCCGTTACAGCCAGCAGCACCAATACAGCAGCACCAAACAGCCACCAGCAGCGAGCCAGGTGTGAGATCACTCCACACAGCGATACGACTCGCTGACACTGATGGCTTCTTCTTTTTCCTCGTTTGTGTCTCGTCCACTGCTGTAGCACAATCCAGCCAGCAGCCAAATCGGCTTACGCACCAGCTGGCAGTCACGATGCGAAACAGTTGCACAAAGGAACGACCTTGAACCCGGATTTATTTCACTCGACCAGGCAAACAATGCCAACACTTGTTCACACGTCTTTTGTTTTATACTCTATCGGACCGATCACCAAACACGTCCAGTACTGATGCGTGTTCGGCACAGAATGCGGACTACACTTTGTTCTATCACTGTTTTTTTCACATTTTCCGGTCTATCCCAGACTACCCTTTTTCTGTCCCGGACAGTCCGCGCAAGAAACAGAGTGCAGTTTTGAAGACACCAACACATTCACACGTATGTGTCAAAATCAAAAAAAAAAAATGTGTCAAAATCGGTTTGCTTTGATTATTGTTCTTCGCGTGTCAAACATCAGGTTGAATTTTATTTATTTTATTTTGTTATTTTGTGATTTTTCAGTAAATTGGCAAATTTTTCGTACAGTAGCACAAACGCGATAAAAGACAATGGTGATAATGACCAAAACAAAAGTGACAGCTACCTTTGGTATTACGCACACCATTGCAACTGCTCGGGAAGTGTTTTTTTTTTAGCTGCAAAGCGTAGTCCGGGACGGGATAGTCCTGTCGTAAAAACGAATTCGACATTAGAATCCCGAATCATTGTTCATTTGTTTGCAGCGGTCATAGTAGTCGTGTCTGATTTATTTTGGACAGAAAATTGTTTGGGAAACCTGCATCCTTTGACGTTAAAAATTTCACGTTGAACTGTTTTGTGTTGAAAAACTTGTGCAGTAGAGAAGAAATTTGATTCTGGACACACACAATGAAAATTCGACGTGGTCAGATACTAAAATCACGAAATCGTTGACAGTGAAGCTAAATCGACGGTATATGATGTGCTGAAACGTTCCCGTGAACATTAAATTGGCAAATTGTTTAGATGGATCAAAGAATGCGGCGAACTTACCATTGAAGGCTGAGTTTAAAGGTATTGGAACAATTAGGGTAAACCAAGGACTCGATCTTCGTCAAAAAATATAACTCCGGAAAATCGGTATGGAGAAGTTTACCGTAATTCCTGTGCTTTCAAGCAATTCACCAGTACGCTGAAGCAAAATCTGATGGTTAAAAGACGCACTCAGAAGTTGTACTTTTGGTTCTGTCAAAGTACGAAGGATGCTGATGGATGATGAAACGTACGTTTTACGTGTTGCTGAACAACTTTGCAGGAAGTGCTCGATTTGGCTAGGGATTCAAGGCTTGTTCCACTTAGTATTTGGCCGTTTCCTTCGATCTACTACAGCGCCTCTAGTTGTCGTACCGAGAAACTAATGACAGAGTTTTGAACTGGAAGGTTTGTTTACTTAGTGGTGGAGATTTCGTTAGGATTGGTACACGCGTTGAAAACTTATCCAAGATGGAACACGAGAGACGAGAAAAAATTGTGCACACCTACGTTGAAAACCCAACATGGTCAGGAGGAATGATCGCAAGGCTCTCAAACTACCGAAATCGAATGTGAATACCGTGCTCAAACGTTATCGGGACACTTTGACGGTGGATCGTGCTAAACAAACCAAACGTAGAAGTGGAACATTGGACCGGGAACTACGAGCGAAGGTCATCATGGAAGTCCGAAATAATCCTTGGGTCTCCCTCCGTGATTTGGTGAAAAGGTCAAATGCAGCACATAGTACAGTTCGAACCAAGAGGACGCTGAAACAGAATCTGGTTGCCAAAACCCTAGCAAGAAAGCTATACGAACAAGTCCTGGTCGGAAATTCTACCTTGCTAACCGTAAGTAAAATGCTTCAGGTAGGTTAAAATTTGTTTTCGCGGATAAATTCACTCGCAAGTTGATGATTTGGCAAGCCGTCTGTTGCTGTGGAAAGAAGACAAAAGCTTTCATCACTGGAGCAACCATGAATGAACAAGTTTACAAGGAGAAGTGTCTTCAGGAGATAGATTTGCCGTTTATCCAGTCACACGAAGGCCCCGTGAAGTTCTGGCCCGATCTAGCTAGCTGTGCCCGGGATGTATTGGAATGGTACAAGCAGAATGATATTGATGCTATAGAAAAAAAGATTTTTCCACCAAACTGCCCACAGTTTCGTCCCATCGAAAGATATGGGGCAATAGTCCAGCGTAAATTAAAGAAGTGTGACAAATCAATCAAAACGTCATCTGATATGGCGAAGTGGTGGTAAAATGACCGATACGGTTGATGTTGCCAATGTGGAGAAATTGATGGGAGGTATTCGACGAAAAGTTCGAGAATTCATCAGAACAACATGCAAATATTTTTGTTATATTTTTTCCATGAGGTTAATGAAAACCTTGCAAAAACATTTTTTTACCAATTTTGTACGTTATTTTCTCATGTAGAAATCGGAAATTGTATGCGGTCAAATTCTAAAATGAACGAACCTTATATCTGTGGACAGAAAACCAAGGACTCGAAGATGTATAGGGAAAAAACAAACAAAAATCCGGTGAAATTGTAGACAAATTTGACAATCTATCACTATAGTCGAGAGGTCCTTCAGTTGTACAGTGACAACGGGGCGATTACGTTGAAAACTACCTCACTTCTGCTAATTGTCACAACTCCGTATCCTCTCGCTATTCACCCCCCTCCGGCATCTGCTAAAGCTCTTGGCGGAGCTTTTTAAATTATTGCTGGGACATTTCGTAACACACCAGGCGCCCTACTACACACACGAAAACCCATCAATGAAGCCTCTGAACGTTATTGGCCACGTTCAGAGGCCACGTCAACAGCGGAAATCAAACTTGAGCAGCTTGATTTTGACCCCGCAGCGATTTTCCGATGAATCGCCGATTCCAAACCGTCAAGGACCCCTACCGAGATGAGCTGTTCTTGATACATTTCACTGAGAGTAGTACGACTATCGGTGCATCTGTTCCACAACATCCACCCCGGTCTTACTCAGGCGTTATCAGTGTGATCCTTGCTGATTCAACAGAAGACAACCGTCCACTAACTACGGAGGAACTAGTTAACATCTCCGCTGCATTCTAAATCCAGCGTAAGTACAAAACCTGAGACTAACAGCTTTTTGCAATCGTCGCGCTAGTAACCTACAATGAACCATAAGCCCTTCAACTTCTTTGACGAGAAGGAGGTCGTCTTAACGGAGACTCATCTGAAACTGGAAGTTCACGTCTTTTTTTCGGGCTTTTATCTAGTATAACTAGACAGGATCGCTGTAGGGGGTGGAGGAGTTGTTATCGCGGAGAGGAACAATGTCAAGGGTTCCCTTACTGCCGAGTTGCCAGTTTAGGACTATCGAAATCATCAGGGTCGAAGTCGAAACCTCGCTGAACCCAATCATCACCATCGCGGCATACTGTTCAAAGCAAACCACCACCCGAGACAGTACTGCTGCTGACCAAGCTAACTCGGCAGTATATTATTGCGGGGAACCTGAACACTCGGTACGAGGTGAGGGAAACTCGGAGATAAAATCGGAATCATCCTGGCGGAGAACCTTGGAACTGGGCACAACAACATCTTGACATCGAAGTCTCCGAGGTTCCAACCGTGTTCAAGGAGCTATCGTTGGACCACTACCCGCTAATGCTAATCTTGGGTGCCACTGCTGAGACAATAGCCAGTCATCTACCCTTCATATACCCCAGCGTTTGCGTTTTGAGAGGACACATCGGATTAGGGGTGGGCGAAACGGCTTTTTTGCAAGAGCGGCTCTGAACCGCTCACTCACGGTTTCACGAGCGTTGACAGTTCGTGTTGTCTCGGTAAACTTCGGGTTCGCGCGAACCAAACAGTTCTGGTGCGCTCAAAGAACCGTGGTTCTTTTTTGTGAGCCGTTCGTTCTTTCGCTCTTTTCCAAGAACCGGTTCATATAAATGGCTCGTGAGCCGTTCGCCCATCCCTACATCGAATGACTTTTGCGTGTTGTTTCGTCCCGACAGGGTGATTTACTTATTACACCTGCTACTTGTGTAATTATATCCTTGCTGTTTTCCCATAGTGGTTCGTCGCTATGACGGACTCCGGGTTTCGCGCATTGATGGCAATGCTGGCAACGATCGCTTCATGTTGTATTGAGGCAGTGTAAATACGCTGGGGTAAAAGTTTGTGTCATCACATAAAATGTGGCGTAACATCGCCCTTTCGAGCTCAATGTCTCTGAGAAAGTCACGATCGCCAACAATTCGAACAATTCGGTACCGAGGGATGCGAGAGTTACGGTTAACGAGCTAATCGGTCTTATGAGAAGATCGAGGAAGGCCCCCGGTTTTGATGACACATTTGCTTTTGTAACACGTGTTTTTAATGGATGTTGGGAGCTTGGGTACTCCTCTCAAGTTAGCTGAAGTCATCCCAGCACAGATCCTTCTGTTCCCAAGAGCTATCACTCAATCAGTTAGCTCTCTGCCATCTCCAAGCTATTTGAAAAGTCGGTCCAGAGCCGTATGCTTTTATTCACCGATGAGGAACAGTTTGAATTCCGCAAGGGCAGGTTCATCATCGATCAACTCAATCGAGTTTCCAGCGGAACGAGTCGGTGTCCAAAACGACCGCGTTCTTGGACATTATTAAGGCTTTTAACAATGTGTGGCACGATTATTTATATTGAATTAAGATCATAAAAAGCTATCTTTCGGACAGAGCTTTCCAGATCTCCCTGTACAAGGTGTGTTCAGAAGTGTTCATCATCGGTCCAGGAGTGCCCGAAAGTAGTATCATCATTCTGTACAACATCTACACCAGCGGTTCCCAACCTAGGGTACACGCACCCTTAGGGGTACGCGAAAACCTTTAGGGGGGGGGGGGGGTACGCGAAAAAAATCAGTAATGGCGGAGCAATTTTTCTTTATCATACTTCATTTGCTGTTTAAACTTGCTCTTAAAACATGACTGTAGTTATCAAACAAACCATAGTTCAATTTTAAACCTGAACTAGGCTACGACAACATTATCTACCACTACTCTCTCCCAGTCTGCAAGAACATTCCAAGCTAGGGGGTACAGTTGACTTGGAAAATATCGCCAAAGGGTACGCGGACAGAAAAATGTTGAGAATTACTGATCTACACCTTAGACATCCTACCTCTTCCTGGGGGTGGAGTGGTGTATAATCCCAATTTGCGAATGACACCGCGATGATGTACAAGGGTCGCGTCATCTGAGCTCTAACACACATGCTGTAGGAGGCCCTGGATGTTGTGAATGAGTATTGCACCGACTGGAAAATTGGGATCAATGTGGCTAAGACCCAGGTTATTCTGTTCACACATTCGAGATCGCTCAGACTTGTTCCAGCTGACGATTGCAGGTCTAACGAGGTGGTTTACCTTGAACTCACCCTGTACTGATCATATGATCTTTAGGTCACATGTGGAAAAAACCGTGAATAAGCAGCGTTTTAATCAGGGCTTTGTAGAATCTTCTGAACTGTGCCTGAAGAATCGGATGGCTGTCTACAAACAGATCATCTACCCCACGTTAGAATATGCAGTTCCGCCGTGGGAAGGTTTTGCCCGGACACACAGACTTAGGTTCCTGCTGCACGTGCAAAATGAAATTTTGAAGATGATCCTTAACTTACTTCCCTGGACAAAAACTAGCGAGGTGCACGAGCTTGCAAACTTGGATACCTTGGCAGTCAAATTCGACCGCTTATGTCTTTAATATGGAGAGAGGTGCTCTACCTCCCAGCACGCGATCATACGCGAGCTTTAGAATTAGGTTGTGCATAGTAAGTTAAGTAGATAGAATATTTTGATAGTATTATTCCAAAACCTGGAAGGACGAAAAATACTGAAGTTTCGTGATTTTATTTCGGATCTTTGAAGCATCGTGAAGTTTTCGGGTATTTTGGCTATTCATTGAGGTATATTTGAAGATGTATTTTGCATATCGTTGATGCAAATATAGTAAGTATTACGCTGTTGGCAACTGGGAACGTGGATGCTCTTTCTAAAGTAGTACCTAACTGGTGGTAAGTTTTTGTTTGAGAATGTAAAAATGGATTGTCTAACTTGTTACACAGCCGTTTTTGAAAACTCCAAAAGTTGCCAAAGTGGCAATTTTTAGAGTTTTCAAAAAAAATGGTTTTTTTCATGAAAAATTACTATTTCAAAAATGTACAATTCAGATATCGTAAAACGGCTATGTAATTAGTTAGATAATTCATTTTTACATGCTAAAACAAATTTCAGCCTAGTCGATTCAGTAGGTGCTGAGAAAAAACCACCAATTGAAAAAAAAAACATGGTTTCGAGAGAAACACTGCCAACATCGTAATACTTACTAAATTTGTGTCCACGACATACAAAAAACATCCTAAAATATAACTTAATAAATAGCCAAAATACCCGAACACTTCACCTTAGGCTAAACATCCGAAAAGCAAAAAATATCATTATTTTTCATCTTTCCAGAGTAGGGTATCAATTCAGAATAAAAAAAAATCAACTCAAGCAACAAAACCAAAAACAAAACAAAACACAAAAGATGAATGCATGCATATTAGCAAACTACTTGCATTATAAAATATTGTCCAAATCGAAAAACACAACAGAAATACATTAAAATTTAGTCAAAAAAATAATTGGAATGCTGCAGATATGAAGAGATCGTGGGATAAAATGGCCCAAACTTTGAGGGAGAGTATGTGAAGAAAATTACAAAAATTCATCAAAGTTGTAAAGGAATAAATTTTCCAATATTTGTTGTCAATGTTTATCAAGGTACCAATGAAAATCGGATTTTGAATTTTAAAAAACGGTAGTATTCAAAAAGTTGAAGTTGAAGCTCAAATTTCCAATGGGATTTTTTCGAACACTTCCGTTTTTTGAAATTCGATTTTTTATTGACACCTCGATGTTGATGGATATTTTATACGAATAACGACTAACCTGGAAAATGAATTACTTCTAGAGTAATTACGGTCTTTTGACGCACTTCCGAGGTTGCTGGGGGCACCACAATTCACAGGAACTGTTGAAAAGCAATAATTTTCTTTTTTTTTCAGGTGTGAGCTCTTGAGCAACCTGTGTTGACCGGAGTTATCCTCAATTGCGAAAGGAAACAAATGTTAATAATGCCTATGACATATCTCTGGTTGAGATAAATTAATTTCTTACGTCTTTAAAGACGAGTCTTTTGAATTCCTTTCTAGAACGGGCTTACAATGCGGCCAGTGGTGAATATAGTAGCATGGTTAGCGGTGCCATACCACCAAGTTTTGCAAGAGTCAATAGGGAGGTTCTTGACTGATTTGGACTCTGCATCAATCCTGCATCGTAAAACAGCAAAAATATAGTCGGTAAAGGTGGAGTAAGAGAGTTTAAATGATATGTTCCAGTCAAGTGGCGGCATAAAATCATTTTACTAGAATGTCTTTGTTTTATTGAGAAGACGCATATAATAGAGCAATAAGAAGCGGAAGGTATTTGCATTTGCCAAAATACGTCTTATAGAAAAGTTTATGCTATGGAGCAACTTGTACACACAAGATGTAGGTACAGTCGGTAAAGAGGAAAGCGTAATAACGCTTGCTTATATGCAAATGTAGCCCGCATGTATGCAGAATTCACCAGCGCAGTTGACTCATGATAGACATCGCAGAACAACTGGACTGACGGTAGTTGGAATCAAGCCGACTGAACAAAGATTATGGTTGAACATCTACAATTTAATTTTCTGATATGGCATTGAGAATAAATTCTACTTATACCACTTAAAAACCAACAAAACTGAGAACACATTTTACGTTTCTGTCTAACTCTTGTTAGTCTATTACCTCTAATTGATGGGCTTCTATACTTGCACATAAACACTTACAGCACACACACACACTAATCACGATCTACTTGTTCCGTGGGGGGCGGGCAGCATCCGATGTTAGTAAATTGGAAAAATAGACAAGAAGTTGAATAGCTAAACTCAAAACTTTCAGCTATGCCAACATCTTGCCAAGTTGCCAATTCCACGCCAAAAAATAACTCAAAAGCTGAGCGAACGGCGCACCTTACAGACAAACGCACAATAAAAACGGAAACAACACTCCGGGTTCTCCGGGAGGTTGTTGCACACTGGACCTACCGGAGCAAACTGAAGCCCAGAACCGGTGACCAGTAGCGAAGTGCGCTTTGCTAACCGGAAACCACCAACCTGCCGATCGATGTGTATGTGTGTGTGTATGTGTGCGCTTATGCGTGCGCCAAGCCGCGGTAATCGCGAGTCCTGTCACGTGCGCACCGTCGAAATAAAAAGACATCAATATATGGAGAATGGGCAACGGCTGGCGATAGAGAGGAAACATAAATGATATTTGAATATGTGATTGTTTCTGTTTTCCTGCGCGGGCTTGATTCCTTACGCGGACCGAACCTCCGAAACTATATGCGGTTTCGGTGTGCGCTTGCAACTCAGCGCACTGCCATCGGTTGGCTGTTGGTCCACTTGGGTAGCCAACAACCAGCGCGGTGTGACTGAATGGGTTACGCATTTTGAATGGCAGTAAGCGGGACACGATGAGAAATTTAGCGGGATTTTTTTTCCCTAATATAGTCCCAATATCTAAATTCTTAATGAATTTTAAATATTAAAAAAAAAGCATTATATTTTTCCGCTCTTCAGATACAATAAACTTTTTTGATATATAATTGTCTTATGAGCCAAGAAAAAAAGATTATCTGTGGTTTGAACACCCAAACTTTGATTTGACTAATCGCCAAGTCCAAATGTGTATTACAGTTAATTGACAAACACTTAACGTGCAGCAGTGGAAGATTCTCCTGATTAGGCAGACAAAACGAGAAAGCTTCGTAGCCGGAAGGTTACAGAGTCCGCTTTGATAAGCGGGTGGTCGTGCGTTCGAATCTTAGTAGAATCAGGCCATTTGGTGGTTGTCGAAGGACTTCAACATAGGTTTATTCTCAGGCTCTTCACTACATACCCTTCCTTCAAGCTGAATTCTATAGTACCCCTGCTGATTTTTATTCTAACAAAAATAAATTCCCTCCAATGATAAAACTGGTCTTAAAAACGTATAATAGTTCTCTTTAGCAAATTGTGATTATGGTGCGGTCTTGGCTGGAGGAACGAGGTTTCGATAAGACTCCTTTCTTCTGACATAATAAGTCCCTCTTAGAATTGACCTGGCCAGAGAGGAATGTTAAGTGTACTCTCACTCTAGGAAATTGTAATTCGGCGATGTTAGTAGGATAGAAAGAGGCTCGGTGTAGTAGAGCAGTAAGCTTGAAACGAAAGGGTAAGCTCTCACACACAAGCACGGATATAAATAAAAAGCGTATCACTTCAATAGAGTGATACTGCCAATAATATGAATTGCGTAGTACAGAAAACACCTGAGCAATAACACAATAGATCAAATGTTTCTGGTCGCAGTGATCCACACAGAGAAAAAAAGCAGACAAAACTTTGATTCAAAACAAAATCAAAACTTAAATTATCTTTTTTTTATCATGTTGTGAAAAGTATGAAAGCATCATTTGTGTGTTTATATATTATACCTGCTGGGAATTTAGTGGTTTTAAATAAATAATTACTACAAGACGCATCTCAAATGTTAAGTAAGAACTATCGATTATAACTTTCGTGATGAAATTTTGTTGAAACGACCTCTTCATTGAATGCAACATGCTTATCAAAGAGAACATCCACAACTACTTGTTCACGCCGTATTGTCCATGAAATAGAAAAAGGTTTCTAGCAATAGCAATCCTGTTTGAGAGTTTTTTTAGCAAGGTATTGAGGAAGCTTCATGTTTTCATGATATACCGTCAGTTATCGTGGAGTGAATAGATAAGATACTCAAAATTCGTTATTTGAACTCATCTATAAGACGAGCCTACATGAGGGAGTAATTTATTGAAAATCTTCTTAGGAAGGCGTGTTATCGCCTCTGTAGTGGATCTTGCAGCGGACGGCCTGTTACGACTACTAACTAACTTAGGGTTGCCTTCTTGTGACTTTGTTGATGATTATTTTATTTTTATCATTGGATATTAAATAAATATGATTTTTGATCTGATACTGATACTGAGAGAAAAGAAAAGAAAAACTGTTTCCAAAAACTCTAGTATTCTTGTAAGGATGCCTAAAATGCAATGCTCGAATGCGTTTGTATTTTTCTAGTATGAAATTGTCCAGCACTTGTCCAGTTGTGTAACAGGATTGTCAGTCGTCATTGCATAGATTAATCTGGCTATAAATCTCTAAATTTAATAGATTATTCGGTTCAATTTCACTTGCAGGAGAGAATTTTAGCTTATTACTGAGATTAACATAGATCTAGAAAGATGAACCTTGCGGTAATTTCTGAGGCTCCTGCACAGGAGAATGTGCCATATGGCTTTTTAGCCGACCTATCTGATACCTACTACACTGCTTTTCTTTTTGAATGCTTTATAAACTCGAAAATGTTGTATCAATCTTCAAAGATTCCTCATTATCCACAGAAAAGTTGCTCCTGTAACTCTCTATTACTCTCAACTGTAGCATTTTTATCCAAACTCCAGGGATTACCAAATCCCCTTTTCATCCTCCGCCTCTTTCACTTTTAAAATTTTCTTCTTCTCTTTCCTTTTTTCTTTTGGATTGGATAATGATGAGAAGGTTCCTGCGGCCAGGCATAAATCTTCCTTTGTGAGGATACGTGCCATTGTAAGCCATGACTCTTCAACCTACCTGCTGATACCTGGTCCCTGTTGAATACGTACTATAAGTGAACAGAAAAGTTCATCTTCTATGCTATCATGTAACGAAAAGTATGCATAGTGTCCCAAAGTAGTAGTTGTTTGGGCGTCCTATTGAAAACTTTGCGATTTAGCGTTTCCAAGAGTGAATTAGAATTAATCACAATGGTTCTGGTAACTGTTTTCCAAAATCATTCGCTCATGCTTGTCAAAACACGATTGAGGTTTAATAATTGTGTGAAAGAAAACTATAACTGTTAAAACTTTTGCTCCAAAATCGTTTGTTGCACACGTATCTAAGGTAAATATAGGTAGAAATCCTCTTAAAGCCTCTCGCTTGCAGGTATCTTATTTTCAACGCAATCATCTGCAGTTCGATTCGTCTGGTTTCGGTTTTCAGCCGGGTGTAGGTTTCTTTCACCTTCGCAAAGTTACGTGTTATGATGTCTAAGTTGTCCCAGGAGCTCTCTGGGCGATTCAAAGCAGCCCGAGAGTAAACCCGAAACACGCACGTAGCACATCATGGCACCATGGTGGCCTTGATCAATCTTGACAGTTTATCCAAGAATCCATTGCTTTGCATGATCTGCCATCGCTGTTCTAGATCAACTCTATTATAGGCCACCGTGAAGTCAATGAAGGAGTGGTGTGTGGGCAGGTTGTATGGCGCGGACGCCCATAAAGCCCGCTTGGTACTGACCCACGAACCGCCTAGTTAAAGGTGATAGACGACATAGCTGGATCTACGAGAGTATATAGTTACGGAACGCCAGTATTTTTTCAGCATTCTTCCAGTTTAATTAAAAAAAAATATTTGAAACTCTGGCAGCTGGTGCTTCGAGGTGATCTCCTGTTCTGCTTCTGCTTGCTATATCACCATTGAGGTGTCCATCGAAGTACTCCTTTCACCTATCAACCACCCCGCTGACATCCGTGGGAAGGTTCTTATCCGCGTCGTAGCATAGAGTTCCACGTATCACTGGTACGGGACAGCTTCTCGAGCTCCTCTTGCTCACGATCCTCTTGCTGGCGCTTCTTTCATCTTGGAATCGTGATTATGTCGTTCCGTGCTCGTTTGTAGTTGGCCTTGTTCTTCCTTGTTAACTTGCCCAGGTATATCGCCCAGGTCAGGTTCTTCTCATTTACCGCTGGCTCGTCTTCTCTCCTAGAGTAGCCGTTGCGGTCTCCCTGATGGCTTTGCGAATCCTGCACCGGTCGTCCTCGAGAGGCGATGCGCCAAACTTTTCCACTGTGATGCGCGTATTTCTCTGCACACTAGAAGTTCCTGATGTTACGATGTTTGGCTACCTCGTGCAAGATACACGGTCGATAGTTTCGAGCGCAAGCATACTACGTTAGTAATGTCTGAAAATTCAATTGGTTAATTCGGTTTTCTGTACGTTGGTCAGGTGATCTCCGAGTAGTTTTGTCTCTATGTTTGCTGGGAAAGAAGGTACGTCAGACTACCAGTGAAAAGTTAACGTATCTCGGAAGTTCCTGACCCCACCGCCGCAGTCGAGCATTTCCCGCCAGTGGTGTTCATCTGTCGTCCTGGTTCTGCGCGGGGGCTAGGGGAATGGAACTTTCAGACTGCTATCTGCGGCAAGTATAAATCAGCTCGCAATCATTCAATTGCTATTGCGCTCCGCTTTGCCAGTCGACTGACTGCTAACCCACCGTTTTAAGACGACCAAGATCCTGACTTCTACCAGCATAACAACAGTACTCTTAGAATAATACCACGACTTCCTTCAACTGACATATCAACACGCATCAATGTTGGCATCATGGACGCCTCCAACCTCCCCGTCGCAGTTGAGGCATTCTAGCCAGCAATTACAATTAGGTGGTGGTTTTAAGATCGAATTTCACCGCCAACTTAATGTCTCTATTCTCGAACGCGATGAGTGGTCGACCGTTGAGTAGGTGTGGGTGACAACTAAACTGTCGGATCGCGCGTTATACCGATCCCGGCTCGTCTTCCTTGTCACCAACAACTAGCAAACCGCTAGATTGCTACCGCTCTGCTACAAAATTACCAATGAAAACGGACGCTTCTTGGATCTCTATTTCGCTACTATACGCTGCTAAGCCTCTAAAGTGACACCGGCTCCTCTTCCACTTGTTAAACACGGTCGTCATCAGCCAAGCTGAGGCGGCATCTATAAATTACGTAACGCTCATACGGAGGATCCTCGAAAATTACGATTTCCAACATAGGGGGTGGGTGGGGGTATGAGTTAAAATCAGCGTTAAGTAATGAAAAATCCCTGGAGAGGCTCTCCAATAACGAACATTTTTATTAAGCATATTCTTCTACTGCGTTACGTAATTTTCATGGGGGTAGTTGGTAGCGTTACGTTTTCTTACATATGGGGGGTGGGGTTCCAAGAATTGGGTTTTTGCGTTACGTAATTTATGGATGTCGTCTAATAGCAGTTCTCACATCATGATTCTGGTACCGATTTTGATAACATCAACGTATTGCTGACTGGAATCGATTGGAATGTTGTAAATACTGCCACTTTAACCCCACCAGTATTTTAAAAAGAACCATCCCAAAAAAAATCATTTCTGTCCAACAGTCCAACAGGCGGACAAAGCAATTTTTGTTATAATACTTGATTTGTTGCTCAAACTTGCTCTTAAAACATGACTTTTGCAGTCAAACAAACCATAGTTCAATTTGAAACCTAAACTAGACAACCACAACATGATCTACCACTACTTTCTCCTACTCTGCGAGAACATTCCAAGCCAGGGGATACAATTGATTTGGAAAATAACGCCAAGGGGTACGCGGACAAAAAAGGTTGGGAACCACTGTATTAGTCAACAGCGTAAAGATGACGGCTTTCCCTCGAGTATGTCCTGGACGATGACACTGTGAACTCTGTCGAACAAATATGGCAATCGTTTTCACGGAAATTTTACAGTGTATTTGTGGAAGAACCGTTGAAGACGGACGAAATTACTATCGCAATAGAACTTGCCACTTTTCTATGTCGTGTACTGACTAACCTCTCCATTATTAACGTTAATCGATTCGAAACTCAGGTCTTTCATGTCCGCTGGACCAACAAATCCATCTGAAGAAGTATCGTTGTCATGGAGATTGTCAAGTAAATAAAAAAATGTTTATTGAACAAGAGTTCAAAACGATAAGTATATATAATTGGTATTTACACTATTTCTAAGTAATTTTGTGGTGCTTTCAATTCTCGCATAACTTTTCAAAAGAACCTAAGTAACAATGAGCTGTTTCGCTAATTACAACGTCATTATAAAAGCCTTCAACGATTTCTTGCTACGAATCAAGATTGTAATGTTGCCTAGCTCAAGAGTATCATGAAATTATTAAAATAACTTAGTTATTAGATAAAACGAAAAGAAACAAAAAAAGTCTCTCAATGTTACTTAGGTCCTTTTGGAAAGTTACACGAGAATCGGTTTCTATTAGTTTCTGTTCTGGATTCAGCTGGTTAAGTGAAATTTTTGCTGTGGTCGCAATATTTTCAAAATGATAGGACTCTTTGAATATGTAAATAAATGCTAAATTGCAATCAAACATGTGCTGATTCTAAAAATTCTAGTTGATATTTGTGTTTATTTTAGTTGGTTCTGATTAAGGTGAAACCTCATGGAATCCAAAAATGACCGACTTAGAGTCACCACTTCGAATTTTCAAAAGCACGAGACTCGGAAATACTCATTGCGTTCCCTATGAAAATTCTATTTTATAATTGCCTCACCACAGCAAACATAAAATAGCATTTTCACAGGGAACGCATTAACTATTTCCGAGTTATGTGCTTTCGAAAATTCGAAGTGGTGACCAGCGTTGCCAGGTCATTTTTTTAAAAATCTCGAAAAGGCAAAATAAAAATCTGGAAAAAATCTGGCAGTCATTTCGTGGGGTGAAAGGTTAATTTTTCGGATAAATGTCTTGGGGTACGCAAAATTTGAGGTGACGAAATTGCAAAATTTCGCGCCAAAATTTAAGTGATGACCTTTTTGCGGAGCAGAGAAAATAAAATCTGGATAAAATCTGGATCTACCATGAAAAATCTGGATAATTGGACATCAAAGCTGTTTACCTGGATACATGTTCAAAAATCTGGATAATCCAGCTAAATCTGGACACCTGGCAACGCTGGTGGTGACTCGAAGTCGGCCATTTTTGGCTTCAATGAGGTTTCACCTTAATATCTGCTGCCTGTGGTCTGTTGTCCGCTTAAAAATGATAGTCTTCAAATCTTGAAATATTTTTTTTTATAAATTATTTTTTAATAGCGGTGATTTTCTGCTGTCTTTGGTCGAAGTGGTTTAAAAAAGTTTCCACTATTAGGATAGGTGCCTATCAAAAATGACCGATTGCAAATCAACATGTGTTTTTGCGAGGATACCAATTGATTCCGGTGATATTTTGTTTTCTCTGGCCTCGGTATTGATACTGAGAATTCAGAAACTACGTTAAAAAAAATGTATCAAGTTCCCAGGACCACAATGCAGATTCGAACGTGGAACCAAACCTATCATGCGATACATAAAATTGCTCAGAATCCGAAAGCCAACTCAAAAATATGATTCATTTAGAAAAGTATGTGTTTGGAAATGAAAATGAAGCAAGTTTGCCTAGAGCCGAAGGATAAACTGTAACGAGTCAGTAGCTGTTTCGAGAACTTCATTAGATCGTCTTTAGTGTGTAAACTATCGGCGTGCTGTTTGAAGTGACTCATACGCTTCCCAAGCATAAAAGTTCTCAATTTTACATACACCTGCATTTTGTTTCAGAAACTGAGTACATTGCTAGAAGCCTTTGTTCACAATCACAAGCGTCAGTGCGTTAGGGGCGATTTATAACGTCTGTTCATCAATTTCAAGGCAGTGCACGAATCAGTTAAGCGCAAAAAACTTTAAAATACTACAAGGTATACAGCCCTAGGGTTGTTTGAAATGGTGACGTGGGACTAAACACTGTAATTAGGGGATTTTTTGTTACAAAATATACAGAGTCTGAAGACAGAATCAATGTGTTTATTTTCAGCCTCCCCTGGAAATCAATTTTTGGAATATATTCAACAACACTCGAAGAAAGATCATTCATATTTGGCGATATTATGTCTTTAGTATTTTTTTTTGTGCAAAAAAATATGTATTTAACAAGACACAAGCATATCGTGCTTGTTGAAGAAGCACCAAGAATTTCTCATAATGCGTCAAAGTCAGAATTATCTCTATATCCTCAAAAACCAAGTCCAATAATGCTTACGTTATCATAATGAATGGTTTTGTCTTATTGAACTCTAACTTAATCAAATCTATAGTATGTATCTTACTTTCAAAATAATATGGAAGCCCTTAAAAAGGTTCATCAATTGGAAAACATAAGAAAATATTTTGAACAAAATTCCTAACAAGTTCCAGCAAAAAATCGTAGAAATCCACAATTACATTTTTATTTTTTGCTTGACAATTGTTTCATTTGCCTGCAACTACATTCGCTGTATTACGAAGACAGGAAATATACGTTTATTATGGTTAAGCTTAGAATAATAATATATCATCTAACAATTTTGAAATGTAAAAAGAGATTCTGTACGAATCTTACTAAATCAACTAAAAAATCACAAGCATTCGCAGGTTCTTACTCTTCTATAAATGTATATATTTAGGAATTTACTCTTTCGATACTATCCGGTCACGATTATTTAGTTAATAGCGAAGATAAAATTAAATAAATATCCGTTGCAAAAATTTACAATTCTTGTTGAGTAATTTATGGCAATCATATTTATGAAATAAACTTTCAATCTCCATCAACAGCAGCATTGTAGTTTTTCCTCAATTGCATACGAATAGAAATGTACGAACAAAAGTGTACCACTGCAATACGAATAGTACTGCTGCAGTACGAATAGAAGAGTACCACTGCAATCATAGACGACGAGAGACCTGCGGATCTATACTCCACTGGTACTGTTGCTTTTACTGGCATGTTTTCTTTCAAGACATCAGTTTTTATTAGGTTCTACAGTACCTAACACGCAGGTTTAGAGATTGTTCAAGGATGGGTATTGTTTCAAACTTTTAGGAAAACTTTTACCTTCGAGACATCATATTAGTCTAAGCTCATGGAAGCAAAAATAAATTGACCTATTGGGACGGGGAGACTCTGTCAATTTTTATTTCGAAATTGATACAGGGAATATCACAGGGAACGGATGGTGTCCATTCACGTCGTCTGTGCTAGGAATGTTCGCATGTAATTGGTTCATTATTCGCGTAAATTTGTTATTGAAATTATTATCAATTTTACCGCTTAGCAATGAAATTAGAGTGATAATTAACACATTACAAAATTGTTATACATTTTATCTATCCAACAACATATTGGTTATTGTTATCCATCATGTGGTTATGCTGTTATTAGCGTTTGAAATCTGACGCAACATTTGCCCGTTTCATTTCCAATTTTACAGAATGCATCCCAGTATAGTAAACAAAGACGTGTCCCACGTCAAAACATTCTCTAACACGGATTCTCTACGATACTAAGAAGGTAATTCGTGTCACTTTTGAGGATTTTACATTGTGTGTCAAATTTACGGAAGTTATTATGGACTTATGCCGCTGAACACCTCGACATAAAAATTACGGTCCCTTGGATCTGTAACTCTAAATTGTCTGAGTTCAAAGGTTCAATGGCCTTTGGGCGTTTTAATCCATGTCAACATTATCATAAAGACATAAAACAACATCAACTTCAGTTCCAGTGAGTACAACAGCTGCACCGAATGTCAAACTAATATAGTGAATTTTACGATACTCTTGGTAATTTTGATTCGGCACTACATTTGGTAGCTTTCACAATAGTTAACGGGTATCAATACCTATTGAGTAGCTTGAAAAAACTTAACGACCAAGCATCATAACTGGAAGTTACGACCACGGCGTAATGTTTGTGCTAGTTAGTAACGCACTTATTGCGATGCCAGTAGATATTATTCATTTTTATGTACCAACCGACGAATTTTCTTTTCTACCGTGCCCGTCAGATATTTATGACTCATTACAATCCGATTTTGGGTACGACTCCCGCATCATTCGAAGTGCACAGGCGGTGAGTGTTGCACTTGAATTTAAATCAGCCATACGGTCTAAGTGCTGTCGATTTGCGGGTCATGAGTTGTACGATTACGATAGCTGTTTTCGGTTTGACTGCTGCACTATTCGGTAGAGACGTAATTAATTTTTGTAGCGTCCGTCTCCAAACGGAGGGAAGTACGAGCACATATATGGATTTCCGGAGAAATATGTGCCTCTCTAGCAGGCTGCTTTCTATGGCTAGCGGCTTCGTTGGCTCTGGCCGTTCTTATTAATGTTCGGTAGAACTTTGTACCGTAATATCTGATTGCCCCTAGATGAAACTGAAGCTAGACGCGTGAGTTGATGAAGCTTGAGCATGCGGTTCAATTTTTTGATTCATGACGAAAAACATGTTTTTCGAGAAATTCTCGAGTAGCTGATTTAAATTTTATTTAAGGAGGAATGCCACTTTTGCAGTTTCAAAAAATCGTGTTTTTTCGTTCTCAATGAGCTTATCGAAATCGTAACTCGTAAAAATGTACAATTTGGAAAAGTGTTTTGAATTTAATGTGCTAGCACATCACATGCTTGAAAAGGCTTGGCAGATACATGATACTAACAACTGTGAATGATTGATTAGTTATGTTGATGCTTAATCCGTAAAGTGAATAAATGTTACTTATTATCACTAAAGGATGCAGCTCGGACGATTGATTACAAGTTTTTCCTTTTTCATTTTTCAGAAACCACTCATGGAAATATTAATTTTCTTGATGTGATCGTCAAGACGCAGTATAATTTAGGAGTCTTTTGTACGTTTTGTGACGAAAACTTTTCCCTATTTTCTATAGAATCATATACTTTATCAATTGAAACTATTCTACACTTATTATTGTTCCAACGATACATAAATCTTCTAAACCAAAGGCATTTCAAATTTGTTTGAAAATATTCGTTTGAGTTTGCTCTAAAGTCGGGTGTAGCTCCATCTGTTAGAATCGATATGATTTACGCTACGTATCCAAAACTTCAATACTCCTGAAGGTATGCTTTGGATTCAATTTCAGTTTCTCTTTCCGATTATCATACATATGTACAGAATGACCAGAAAAACATTCTACTACGGTTCGTGAAAGGCTTCCGAAAGTTGAAAACTATGCTTGAACCTAACCTGCTTAAAATTCAAACCGAATCCCATGCCCATTGCATTGTTCGAAGTTTCTGTAAATGCTCCCATCCCTTCGGACACCCCCGGCTAGCCCCCGAAAACTGATTAAGCTACCGGAATAACTAATCCGAAACCCACCGGTACCTTCGCCGTTGGCTGAATTGCAGTGGAACGGCCAGAAGCGGAATCCATTGATTACTGCATTACCGCTACCGGCGGAATGTGGGTGTGCCACACGACTCTGCCATAATTTTCTACTGAGCTCGTATTTTTGTGTGTTAACTTACTGCACTTTTCTGGCATTCCTTTTTCAAAACTTGATTGATGCAAGCCTTCGCGTTCCTTCGGCCCTTTTTCGAGTAGAAATTATATCGTTTTAACGCGTCTGAAAAATTCCATCTAAAACCAGGGGGTCCTGTTTAAGAGGTGGAACACTGCGGCCATCGATGCAGTGCATGTATCGATCGTAAATCAACAATTATAATAAAATGTTTCATAACGAGTCTCTAGCAGGTACAACAGTTCAGCCCAAATAGCACTAAACTCGAACCGTGCTTTGTTTACCCTCATACGCCCTCTCCTGGAGTCACAGTTTACCGCAGTTCACGGCACGACGGATAACCTACTACTGCCGGAAGGGGAAACCTTTTGCGTCCGTGATTGGATTCTATTTATGGATTCGCATTTCCGAATGCGTAATAAATCCAAGGTAATCAAAGAGAGGCAGGAAACGAATTGAAATTTTCCCCAAATCGAGCAAATGTTTTGTTGAGTGACGGACAGGTGCAGTAATGTACCCTCTATGGCTGAATAGAAAAAAAGGAGACAGACAGATATCATATTATTGCGATAATGTGAAAACATCGCATACAATAATTGATTACTTTATGCGAGTACCATCACGTAACGTTTCCGAGTAACGCATCAGCGAAAAGGTAATAATGCCAAACTCCACCACACCAATCTCTTTTTCACTTGGTTGCGGCTTATTTTTCCAGTAGTGGCTATCAGAAAGGGCAATATTTATTACCAATTTTATTTCACAGACGATCGTTTCGAGAGTAATTGTGAAGAACAGGGTAACGACTCAATATAAATACTGACCGAAAAGCATTACTTCCGAATAAACCAAAATACACCTTTTTACCAAATTTTGGAATGCAATCTAAATGTGAAGTGAATCCCACTTCCTTCTTATTCATTAATTTTTGAGGGAGTTTCGGACCGTTTTGATTGTCTGAGCCTGAACTGAGCTGCCGGCGAATTAAACCAATCGTTTTCTCTCTCGCTGTTTCGTGTTACATCCTTTGTTTGTAGAAAAACCAAAACAATTTCGTGTTAGCATCCGTGGAATTATTTTATTCTATCAGCACAAACTAACAAGCATGACACAGAAACTTAGCTGCAATGCCACAAAAACAAACAATTAGATATTTAAATTTTCAGTCAAATAACAGTCATCGCAAGACAACACCATTTGTGGTGCTGCCATGCAATTCCGCACATTTTTGGTTGTTCCCAGAATGAAAAATGCACGAACGCTAGCGTGGCGCTGTTGGCCGCAGATGGTGCTGATGGTACTTACGTAAACTATTGTCATTACCCGTACGATGATTTCATCAAAAATTTGCCCGAAGTGTTATGTCTGTTAGTCTGTGCTATTAGTTTCGTGGCGTGACGTATTTCATTTCATACGCATAATGACAAGAATGTGCGTAAAATTTACCATTCATTTCGTGTTTTTAGTCAGGATAAGCAATCAACTGGAGTGTAGCCCTTCCAGTCACGCAACAATACAACTCGCTGTTTCGTGTTGCATCCTGCGAGTGCAATTTGAAGGAAAATCAAATGAATTTTGTGTTGGCAATCCTCATGATACTTTCAAACAAAACAAAAAGTTCGCAATGATACTGCTGTGAAGTTGACTATTGAACGAACCGTCTTTGTCAAAACGATTCATAATTGCATGAAGTTACGCGATTGCATCTCAGCAGAATACGCCAATCCTGATTTAAATCGAAATAAAATTTCATATAACGTTTGCGGTAAAAAATGGACTTTTCTCAGATGGTGATGAAAAAATAACTAAGACAGATAATTGAGTTGGATAAATTTCCCATGGAAGGTAATCATGTTAGCTTCCTCGGAAAAAACATTTTACGTCCTTGCGTGCGGCCTTCCGTCAGTTATCCGGAACATTCGCCATGGCGGACGAAAACATGCGTGTAGGCATGGTTATAAGCTCTTCCTTCGTTTTTTTTTAAATTCCTCCTCCGTTTTCGCGACAAAATTGTTGGAATATATCTTGTGTTCAAGTTTACAGTTTTGAAATTCTCGATGAAACGCAGCTGGGGGGCGTTGGGCGGATTCGCCGACTTCGGTATCACATCGATATTCAGCCGCTCCATCTCCTCCAACGATTGCTTCGAGTAGTGGACCGACGCCAAATCTGGCCAGAACACCGTGTCTTCGCCCTGATGGTATTTCTTGATTTACGAAGCAACTTCTGGCAGGCACTTCGTACTTTAAATTTTCCCGTTCACGGCCTGCCCGGAGCGAAAGAAGAGCAACTTTGACATCCCTTTCTCGCTGATTGTCAGCCACACCCGTATCTTCTTGGGGAATTTGGTAGGTGAAATAAACTTCACCTCGGTGCTCACTTTCTTCATGGGGGAAGTAAAATACGAAGTGCCCTGCTAATCGTTGCCATCCAGGGTGAGATAGGTCTCGTCGTCCATCACCACTACCACGTCGTGATTCGCCGGGAAAATCGACTTGACCATCTTATTCAACCGCTGTCACTGCGTTATGCCTGCAGTTCCGAGACCAGTGGACGAGACTGCCACTTCCTGACATGTATGTCCATGTTCTCCAAATACTTTTTCACTGTTTTACCGCATGCACCAACCTCCTGGCTAAGTGCACGCAGCGATTTAGCCACTTTTCCCTCGGTCTTCCTCTTCAGCATATTTTGAAGCTTCTTGTCACTCAGGGTCCGAAACCAGGTTTTCTTTCGATGCTCTGATCGTTGTCCAATAGTGTCAAAATGTTATAGATGTCGGAACGGGCATACCCGGCGTCCACAAAGTGCCGCACGATGTCCGTTTTCGACGCGGCGGGGTACCGTTCTTTGAACGCGCACACTTCTGAACAGAGTAGCTTCACTTTTTTCGCCATCACAGCTAGAGTTTGACTGATAGAGGTGTCAATTTTTTTGCTAACTCATGGGTAGGGACAGTGGTAAATCGCGATTTCGTGGAAGCCGCGAATTCCGCGAAATCCAGCATCGGCCGCGAAATTACCAAAAATCCGCGAAATGCCGCGAAAACCTACAACACGAACAAATCTTAAGACTAATGAGTACCTCTATAGCAACGGGAGGACTTTTCCTATGCAACCAATAAGATGGAATAATACTAATACTCTCTTACAACGAGATTTTGTCAGCCTGAGTTGAATTGTTTTCGGACGGTTCGGTTACTAGATCCTCTTCGAGCAAAGATTTCAGTGATTGGAGACCTGCATGATAGAGTTCCAGAGTGTGCAAAATCGATGTTGAAAGATGTACCTACTTAGTTCAAGTAGCAAACATTTTTACATATTTAAAAATACGCAACAGTGAGATTGATATTATAATTTTGACAAGAATTCGAAACGCGAACGGTTTCTTGAGGTTTACCGGTTGGCAAATAAATATCTATAGATTCCCGGAAACTCGGTAGATGCGAAATGCAGCGTGAGTCAGAATAACGTGCCTTCCGACACCAAAATATGATTGAAGACAATTTGACAGTAGTCCGTTCAGCAAAGAAATCATGATTCGTACGGTTAAATTACCGTATATTGCGAAAATTGAACAAAACAGGTTTTTTATTTTTTTACTCGAAAAACCACTTTATTTGGCGTTTTCTAAAGAATTTCTAAAGAAAAGGCTGCCGCGAAATTACCACGAATTCTGAATATTTCCTATTTTACCACCCGCGAATTTTCAACTTTTTTGCCGCGAATTACCACTGTCTCTACTCATGGGTTACTATGATTGATGATGTATGAGTAGTGTCGTCAATGCGATTAAAGGTAAACCCATGAAAATTTTTAGTCCATTTTTTTACCGCAAGCGTTATAATAAAACTGTTTTATTAAAAGTATCACGGTTTTGATTTGCGTAGTCCTACGTAAATAATTTGTTCTTGTCTAAGATACAACGCTCCAGGTTTCCCTCAAGAGTTCAAATATAACACAAAAACTATTTATTTCATTGAAATGACAACACAGGGTAAGCTTTGATAATGTGAATTTGTAAAGTTCTGAAAATACCAACGTCCGAATTTGCAGTAGAATTCGTCGTTTTTCCGAAAATAATCTTTTTTCGCCATGTTATTGTATCGATTCGGCACAATTTGCCTTAGACTAAATGAGGGTTGGTTTTGCGTTACTTATTGTTACATAGAGGGAGAGGGGAGTTACGTAAGAGTCGTCTTCATTCCCCTTAGACCATGGCTGCAGTCCGCCAGCTCTACAGTCTGCGTAGAGTACGTAAGTCGTCTTCCATCTAATCGATCCACCTTTCCCGCTGTGCACCTCTCAGACTCGTCCCTTGCAAGTGCGCGTTAATCCTCCACAAACATAATCAGTGTCCTGTAGATGGACAACAGTCTCCTGTAGATGGTCAATTTGGTGCGGCGGCGAGCCCTACTCGTCCTCCGTTGACCAAAGTAGGCGTGATTTCTTGTCATAATTTCTCTGCAGGTATCGCTGGCGGCAGTTGCCCAGGTACACGAACTTGTCGACCATCTCGATTTCATCACCACCAACTTGTATTCGAGGTGGAAGGTTAGCACTATCTTCTCGTGAACCTCTTCTTTTCATGTAGGAGAACAGCTCCATTATTCATCTCAGCCCTTATATTCATCTCATACAATATGAAAACACAATTAAAAACAGAAAAAACGCATATTTTTTTACACTAAACCAATTTGCCAATCCATGGAATGGATTCTTCCTAGTTCACTTTAGATTTCTCATAAAGTAGAATCCTCAAAAAAAAAACTCACTTAAAAGCTTTAAATTTGATATTACAGTCGGACATCAGCACTCGAAAACTCATTTAATTCAATCACCTACCTCAGAAAACAAAATTCGCGCATTGTTCTATACGGCTACAACGGGACTCGTTCAGCAGCCAATCATAGTTTTTTTCATCACTGGCGGTTCTGAAAATGATGAATTATTCCGACATAATTGACATAAATCTACAGCACTGTAGTGGTTACCTAGGTTACCAATTTTGCACGTAAACAACTGCAGCGGATACCTAGGTAACCTACTACGACAAGCTGCGGCTATGTTCATTCATGGTAATGTGATTCATTCATGATTAACAGTGTGATGAATAGGGGGCGTCGTGAGATGAATAATTGAGCAGAGATTCAAGTTTTGCGATGGATATGGAAGCGTTGTGAAAAATGGTTTGTTTTACAAAATTCAGGATTAATCTAGCTAATTTTACTAAATATACAATGCTAAACGATTCCATAATCCATGATTTCGTGAAAATTTGGTGTTTAATCCGTGCATTATTCGTGAATATCCGCTTAATGAGATGAATAATGGAGCAGTTATCCTACGTATCCGTTATTTCACAAAGGTGCGAGCCACAATGTCGATATCGTAGGTACTGTCTTTTGGTAAATCGTGTCACTCGTATTAATCCTAGTTTTTTCTAATCACACCTTCCAGCGAAATATTAAGCAGTAGGTACGAGAGACCTTGCCTTAAATCTCTTCGGGTTTCGATCGTTCAAGCATACATCGGCTGGATTCTTTTGACGTAGGACTGCGTCTTACCACACTATATTGGGGTAAATTCTGCGAAAACTGAATCCAAGGTGTGACGTCGAAATGAGAAATTTCAATCGGTAATACTCAATGAATTTCAATAATCAAATAAAACTGATGAGAAGTTCAACAAAAAAAAAACCAACAACCAATTAAATTGACCTTTTTTGATTTGGCATAGACGTTTCTATGGGCAAAGATTTTGAGCTATTGGTTTAATTTTTTGGAACACGGCTAATATTTTGTATTTTTCAATAGCTTCTTAAAAATGAGTCGTGTTCCAAAAAGTCAAACCAATACTAAAAAATAGCATCTTTAGCTCATATAAACAATGGAGAGACAATTAAAAAAAAATATTAAAACTGGGACTTTTTTTGTACAACTGATCTGATATCTGATACGTGTTCGTGTTCCTGCACTCTTGAAGGAAAACATGCTGCACAGACAACAGTACCGCACGGAGTTATGTGTCAGTAGAGCGCTTTACTGCCCAATAAGGCCAAAAGAGGAACCATATTTTTTGCCTTCACCTTAGCCTTACTGGTGCCTTCGGAACAATTGTTTGTATTGATGACCCGCATTATCTAAAAGTGTTCAAAGCTAATTAAAGCTTTCTGTGATAAAAAAATCTAATCTATTGATTATTGTGGATTATTGAGAAATTGAAAAGCTCAACAGCAACTTGAAAGCTCTCTCTGCCAAAGTCGACGGAATCCCTATCACACCTACGCCATTCTCCTCACCAAACCCCTGGCCTGCCATACACCGTACGAATCGCGATGCACAATCGGCCAAACGTCTTCGAGATTTCGATGGGGATTCAGTGAACGTAACAGTCGATTCCATCTAAATGGGTACAAAAGCTGCCATTGCGATTCCTTCCATTTGCCTTGATCCTCGTCTGGAAGACGTCTTTATTTGGGTCTAGTTATTGGCCTTCAATCCGAATATCACAGAAAGGCAAGTAGCGTCTCTGGTTACGGACTGTCTGGAATTGGCTACCAACGTCAAACTTAAAGTGGTCAAATTAGTTCCTAAGGGGAAAGTTTGAAATACGCTCAATTACGTGTCTTTTTAAACTGGCTTAAGCGGACGATTCAAAGAAAAAGCACTATCCTGCGATTCAAGGCCCAAACATATCCGATTTCGGCAGTTTGAAGATAACAGTGCAAAAAACTTACCGAGAGTTGAGTCTACCAACCTTGAGCCTGTCGGTTAACGGCGGTTTCGAAGGAATCTCCTAGCCTGCACTTTCAGGCAAGTATGCGTGTAATGTAGGACGTTCTCTCGGTGATTTTTTGAATAGTTTCAGTCAGTTTTCGTCTACAAGCCACTACAATGAATAATCAGTGAATCCCGATTGCAACAGATTTTCTGATGTCACCCCTGTTCCGCCAACTAACTACTGCGACGAACAGCCAGTCAATTTGGATGGCACCGGATCTTCTGTCCAGCCGGTTCTGCAACCGGGCCGCAGTGTAGAAAGTGTTATGGAAGCTCCCGACCTTTCCAATTCAGTCGAGCAGAACGCAGCAAGCGCTCTTCACAGTCTTCCCAGTCCTGTGGTCGGTTGTGGTTCGCGTGTCTTCCAACCCTTTAATTGCAGGTGAGTACCCTAGTAACTCACCGACCACGATGCACGCATTTATTATCAAAACGTGGGAGGCACGAGCTACGATGTGAATGCCTACCTCCTGGCTGCTCGACTCGCGTATGCTCTCTCATCAGGTGTTCGGTCCTGAATTTGAAGATTTCAGTTGCGATCGTGAGCCGGTAAATAGTCGAATAAATAGTCGAAAACTTTCTGGCGGTGGAGTACTTGTCGCGGTGACGCGAAGGTTAAAGACTAAAGAAGTAAAAGAAGATATGTGGAATAGCATCGAACAGGTGTGGGTATGCATTGAGCTTGCGAATCGAAAGGTCTACCTGTGTGGGATTCATGTTTCACCCGATCGAGTACGCGATGATACATTGCTTGGAGTTCACTTCCAGTCCGTTTCGTCAGTAATCGATATGGCTACTGCAACCGATGAGCTTATCGTTATCGGCGATTTTAACCTACCCTGTATCACATGGCAACCATCGGTTTTCTCCATCCAGATCTTGATCACTCTACTTTGCACATTGGAGCTATACGGTTTCTCGACTGCTACAGTTCTGCCACGCTGCGACAGATCAACCATGTGACTTGTGAGAACAATCGCTACCTGGATCTCTGCTTCGTGAGCGCGCTGGTCGTTGCCCCGGTTGTTTCACTCGCTCCATCACCTTTGGTCAAGCAAGTAAGGCACAACCCTCCATTATTCCTCACCATCAAGAATTATTGGGTAAATCTTATGGAAACCGTCACATCTGTCTCTTACTACTTCCGGAATGCCGATCATCGGATCATTTGATTTTTTTTGCCGCTATCGACTGGTTCGGTGTTCTTGATGCACGCAATTGATCGACATGTTTCCAAGACAATTCGTTAGCCTTGGATGACCCACGAGCTTCGCTTGTTGAAGACCAAAAATAAGGCTGCACTGAGGACTTACTCCATGTTTGGTACGCTTCCGTCCCCTGAGCACTAGAGAAAGTTGAACACAGCGTATAAAAGGACCAGTAAGAATTGTTTTGGAAGATACCTGCAAAGCATCCAGCGCAGTTTGGAGGCAAAACAACACACATTTTGGAGACACGTTAACGTTCAACGAAGGGATTCGAGTCTACCTTCAACAATGACCTTTAGCGGCAAGGTTGCCTCCGAGTCGGAGAAGGTCTGCCAACTCTTTGCTGAAAAATTCGCGCGAACATTTGGCAACGAAGTGCTCACGGCTGACCAAATAACTCAGGCTGCTCAAAACGTTCCGCTTATAGTTGGGAATAATTTTAGCAAACTCAACATTTATGAAGCAATGATCTCTCGAGCGGCCTCAATATTGAAATCATCGACAAAATCGGGTCCAGATGGAACTCCGTCTGAGTTTTAAAAAAACCATATTGAGAATCTGCTAACCTCTTTTTATTTTCTGAGTGGCCTGTCCCTTTCAAGCGGAATATTCCTGTCTGCATGGAAAACTGCATACATGTTTCCCGTCCACAAAAAAAAGGCCGAGGGATGTGAACTACTACCGAGGAATATCGTCATTGTGTGCCATTTCCAAATTGTTCGAGCTGGTTGTTATGACTCCTTTGCTGTCGCACTACAAATAATACCTGAGCGAGGATCAACACGGTTTCGTCTCGGGTAGATCAACAACTTCAAATCTCTTGTGTCTCACATCGTATGTTGCGGAAAGCATGGCAGATCGCGCTCAAACGGACGTGTCGGCGGCGTTTGACATAATCAATCACGCTATTACGATTGCCAAACTTGAAAACTCGACATCAGCGGTTGCATATTACGTTGGTGCCATTCCTACCTTGTCGGTCGGAAACAGATGGTGACAATCGATGATTTTCAAGCGAATGCTTTTTGGTCTTATCCGGAATCCCACAAGGCAGCCACTTGGGATCGTTGATCTTCTTATTGTACTTCAATGATGTTAACTACGTACTTAAATGCCCTCGCTGACGATTTGAAAATTTACATGAAAATCCGTTCCATGGTGGATACAATCTGCCTCCAGCGTGAATTTGACGCCTTCATGAATTGGTGCAACCTTAACTGTACACTTGTCAATGCTGAGAAATGCTCTGTTATTACCTTCGCTCGTATTCGTCATTCGTCAACTATAAAGTCTGTGGTACCGAAATTCAATCAACTATCGTTGGCATGTTTCCTACATAGTCGATAAGTCATCCAGAACTGTGGGATTCATTTTCCGCATCGCAAAGGACTTTTCGAGTGTGTATTTCCTTAAGGCATTATATTGTTCGCTCGTCCGTTCCACTCCCGAAAATTGTTCCGTTGTCTGGCTCCAAAATTACCAAAACGGAATGGTAAGGATTGAATCGGTTCAACGTCGCTTCTAACGCTTTGCTTTCCGTCGGCTACCTTGGCAAAACCAGTATCGTTTACCGAGTTATGAGAGCCGATGCCGACTGATTCATTTGGAGAATTTCCACGCGCGAAGAAATGTCGCAAGGGCTTTGTTTGCTGCCGATATGTTGCAGGCAGGGTTGATATTTGTTGACACTCTTGAGTGAAAGTGAAAAAAAGCATCCATAAACGTTATTTAAACGTATATATCCTTTCAGAGTTCTCCCTTCCCGCTTTTTGCATGGAAGTGAACTGTCAAAACACCTCATAATATTTCATGCGATGGAAGCAAGACAACAAAATCAGTTTATCAGTTAACGAAGATTGTCAAGGCATCGGTCAGTGTGAGTGAAAAAGTGTTTCGGTGAGATTCATTTTGGTTGAGTGGACTGTTTGTTTTTCGTTTTTCGCTTTGAAGTGAAGATCATTTGGTTGGATTTGTCGTCAAATTTTATTCTGTAACCGTGAACGATGCGCGAGATCTATTTCATCTGAGTATAACATCACGTTACTAGGACGAAGATCTAGTGTATCTGAAAGAGTGCTGCGATTATTGGAAGTGAACATTGAAAATGATTGGCTGTAATTTTCGAAAAATTTTGCTGGGGAAAATGACATTTATCAGCACTGGTTGCAGGAAAAAATCGATTGCCCTGCTATTCTGAGGGCAATCAATCTAAACGTACGACCTAGAGCACTGCGGAATAATGCTATGCTGAGGATATTCTTTCAACGCACTAATTACGCACAAAACAGCGCTATAGTCGGTATACAGCGAGCCTTTAACAGAGTAGCGACCGCCTTCGATTTTAATTTATCATGTGATGCAATTCACCGCCATTTTTCTGTGGTTTTTACTACTAACGGCGAATAAGAGAATTGTTATTGTAACATTTTGTATTATATTGAAGCGATCGTGACTGTATTTAGTTGAGATATCTAGCCATCATTGGGACATATGTTGTCTATTGATGTAGATTATAATAAAAAATAATACTAAACTTTTGTTAAATGAACAAAACTAGCTAAACTAACAGAAGTTAATTTCAAAAACCTTGATTTTAAGAAACTTTCACAAAAAATACTCCATAACTCTGAACCCAATAAAAACTGGAATTTTGTTTATTCAGCAAAGTTTCGTATTTTTATTTTTTCCAAAACTTTGCCGCGCAAACTGATTCTTTATCTCTTAATTGAAGACACCCTAAAGCTAAGGTTCCATTTTTTGCCCTTCTGGACCACTGTGTGCTTTTATGAGGAAAAGCTCACGTCGCTTTTGAAGTTTTAAAAAATAAAATGAATCATGCCTGAAATATTGCCGTATGACAGAAAACGTATAGAAACATTGTTTACCTTTTAGAAAAAAAAAAAAAACAAAAAAAATGACATCTAATATCATCTAGAAAACATATTCGTGTTGAAAAAAGATCATAATTTGTTTTCTCTCCTTTTATTGTTTCTCTCTGCCTAAATGGTTGCATTTCAAAGCTATTATAAGATTTATTTTTTACTTATTTATATGAAGGCTCTGCTACCTTTATATGTGATAAATCTGTTCTATGTAATAGACTTTATCAAACCACTATTAGACCACATCGTTAATCTTGCTGGATTCAAGATTAACTGAGCTCACGGCTTTTGATGAAACAGAATTGATTCTCGTTTTTAATGCACTGGGTGAAATTCTTGGTCAAAAACTACGACAGGCATAATATCGAAGTGAGAGAGAAATTCATTCGGGTGTTGTAGAGAATATGTTGAAGGTAGTGTTCATGGGATACCTGAGATCAAACATGCGGAAAATACTAAATAAATGGCCTGATTCTGTCATGATTCCAATCTACGACTGCGCGCCTAAAGTAGACTTTCTAACCCTATAACTATTAAGTCCTTTGATTAGTTTGTTCAGTCCTATACAGGCAAACTTCGATATAAGGTACATTTCGAATTTTGATTTGTACTTTATATCGAATTGTACCTTGTAATAGTATCCAACTATAAGTGTGAACAGACTTGTTTTAAATACAATTCAAAGCACATATTTTTTTCTTGCTTTTTTGGAGACTTTCAGCCGCGTCCCAAAAAAGGTAGTCTAGAGCATTAAGAATTGAAAAAAATTCAGGCCGTTTAGTTATTATTACTAGTTTTTATTTACCATTTATTTACAAACATACACATCTTTGTATCGAAAATACTTCTTTTTTTCTTCTTGTTGTTTTTTAATTTTTGGTTCAATGAATAAGAACCATGAATATCTGCTTACGGATTGAGATCTTTTTCAATTATTTCTCCGTTCCTTAGGATTTCAAACTTGCATTTTCCTCGTTGTCTTTTAAAATGACCGTTTAAACTAACTTTTCATTCAACAAAAAGTGGCCCTGAAATGCACATTGCATAGTGGTTTATAATGTGAAAAAAGTGATCGTAAACCTTTTGAGTGTAAAAATGCCATTTAAATGTTATAGTGTATTTGACAAATTTTGTTTATATCTTAAGGAGAAAAATTCGATGCAAATAGGTTCTTGATTAATCTGCTTAAAAGTGAGATGATAATTGTATTTATTTTATTACTTATCATATCAAAGTGAAATCTTTAGCAAAGTTGTAGGTAATTTTATGTAAAAAACTTTGCTGAAGACACTTTGGTTCTATCTCATGAAAATAGACCACATACAGGTAGTTTAATAAACGCACATTCTCGAAACGTCTAAAAAAGAACAAATACCAATAAACTTTTTGGGGTGTGATTTAAGAGGCCTACTTTGTCCCAGACATTTTTTCATATTTGAGAAATACATTATTCTGCCGAACAAACTTTAAGCATATTTTCAACTTTTAACGTGGGACTACGTCTTTGTTTACTATACTGGGATGCATTCTGTAAAATTGGAAATGAAACTGGCAAATGTTGCGTCAGATTTCAAATGTTAATAACAGCATAACCAAATGATGGATAACAATAACCATTATGTTGTTGGATAGATAAAAAGTATAACAATTTTGTAATATGCTTGTTATCACTCTAATTTCATTGCTAAGCGGTAAAATTCATAAAAAGTTTCAGTAACAAATTTACGCGAATAATGAACCAATTACATGCGAGCATTCCTAGCACAGACGACGTGAATGGACGCCATCCGTTCCCTGTGATATTCTCTGTATCAATATCGAAATAAAAATTGACAGAGTCTCCCCGTCCCAATAGGTCAATTTATTTTTGCTTCCATGAGCTTACACTAATATGATGTCTCGAAGGTAAAAGTTTTCCGAAAAGTTTGAAACAATCCCCGTTCTTGAACAATTTCTAAACCTGCTTTCAGAACCTAATAAAAACTGATGTCTTGAAAGAAAACATGCCGGTAAAAGCAACAGTACCAGTGGAGTAAAGAACCGCAGGTTTCTCGTCGTCTATGATTGCAGCGGTACTCTTCTATTCGTACATTTCAGCGGTACACTTCTATTCGTACTGCAGCGGTACTATTCGTATTACAGTGGTACATTTTTGCTCGTACATTTCTATACGTGTGCAATCGAGGAAAAACTGCAATGCTGCTGTTGATGGTGATTGAAAGTTTATCTCATAAATATGATTACCATAAATTACCCAACAAGAATTGTAAATTTTTGCAAAGGATATTTATTTAATTTTATCTTCGATATTCACATAATAATCGTGACCGGATAGTATCGAAAGAGTAAATTCCTAAATATAAACATTTATAGAAGAGTAAGAGCCTGCGAATGCTTGTGAATATCTTCTTATGTTTGCCAATTAATGAACCTTTGCAAGGGCTTCCATATTATTTTGAAAGTAAGATCCATATTATAGATTTGATTAAATCAGTATTAAATAAGACAAAACCATTCATTATGATAACGTAGGTATTATTGGATTTGGTTTTTAGGGATATAGAGTTAATTCTGACTTTGACGCATTACGAGAAGTTCTTGGTGCTTCTTCAACAAGCACGATATGCTGTGCCTTGTCAAATACATGTTGTTTGTATAAAAAAATACTAAAGGCTACTTTCGAGTCTTGTTGAATATATTTCAAAAATTGGTTTCCAGGGGAGGCTGAAAATAAAAATATGTACAGTCGCTGAGCGAACACATTGATTCTGTCTGCAGACTCTGTATATTTTGTAACAAAAAACCCCCAGTCCCACGTCACAATTTTATACAACCCTAGGGCTGTATACCTTGTAGTATTTCCTAGGTTCTATGACGTTTTTGATAAAAATGCTCTTTTTTAAAACAAAACTTGTTTTAGCTGAGAGTGTTCAAGTGCGGTTTATGAAAGAAAAACTGGGTTTGGAACATTTTTTTGAGCATTGTATTTTAAATTTCACACAGATTGTTCAGCTGCCCATAATTCAAAAATTGGCTAATATGCCATTTTTACCAAAATCGAGAAACAGTTTCTCGTGATGGTAAACACCCTAAACAAGGTCCCTACGGAAGCCGATTGTCAAAAAATGCATTTGGGAAGGCAGCAAATGTGAAACAATTTTGGCTAGTATCCAAAATAATTGAGAAGTTGGCTAATTTCCAATATGTTTCTACCTGTGTCATGTTCACGACCCAGTGTATTATTACTGTACTTTGTTTCGTCTAACTTTCGAAAGTGTGTTGTAGCCTGGTGGTTACTGGTGACAGGTAAGCGATCGTAAGGCCCTTACATAAAATTTTACTATTTTTACGAAGAATATATGATGCAACATAAACTTATTGGTTGTGCTGCGAAACTCAATGATCAAAACGTGTGACTGTTTCGTTCTGTCATAAATCTTTACATTCTTGAAAATGCTATTTAGCTATTTGATTAGAAGTAATATCAAAGAAAAGATTTAAATTTCATTTTGGATGTGATGAGAAAAAACAGGAAAGTGGATTGTGAGATTATTATGAATGATAATATTTTCGTTATATTGTTGCACGAAACAATTGTCTCGTCGTCCTTTTCGTCCTCACTTGTGCTTCCGTATTGTTTTATTAAATTCAAAACCATTTTCATCACCAACGAGCACGACATAATTCACATCGTATGGATATTAGCCAAATTGCACACCGATTTGTCAACTGACCTTTCGTTTATAATTGAAAAAAACGGCTACTGCGCTAAAAATACGTGGCTTTTGGTATTTTCCTGCAGATTTCTCTGTTTCAACTCAACGGCAAGGTTCCAGCATATATGAAGGGTGATATACTCAATAAAAAAGTTGTCATGAACAGTCAAAATATGTTGTACCGACAAAAAACTTTAAAATGCGTTTTTCTCGATTTGATGCTTATAATTATGGGCAGTCAGGGGTCAAACTTTAAGTTAATTTTTTTTATCAGCTCCCCCGTTCCCATCCACACATGTTTTCTCGGCAAAATTAAATTTTTGTACGATTTTTCAAACTTCCGCTGAGTGTAACGTAATTCATGGACACTCCCTAAATAATCAATAGTAAGCAGGAATGTTGACAAGATAACCAGTATGTTGTTTATAGAAGTTTCCATACCAATTTCGGAGTTATTTGTAAAATAATATAAATATGTACCTTATATCGAAGTAAAATGTACCTTATATCGAGTGACGCTATATCGAAGGTACCTTATAACGAGAGTCACCATTTCATACAACTCTTAAAACTGTAAATCTTGTAGCACTATTGAATATTTTTTTCCACTTACCTCCTTTTAGCGGTACGTGACACTTGTGGTCCAAAACATCGCGGAAGTGACAAAAAGGTCACGCTTTATGCATTACATCTGTCATTTCAATTTATGTTCTCGACTGTATAATATCCATAATCAGGAATAAATATATGTAACAATCCTTCCTGTTCCTAGCTATGTTGATTTTTGTCTAAAAAAAATTTATTCTGTATGAATACAAAATGAATAGTGTAGGGAACATATTCAAGCAGCTTATGAAATTGCATTTGTATTGAGACGAAATATTCGAAAATTGTAAGATGAAATTCAAACATACGAATATCAATTTGTTTACAATCTTTTTCTCTGCCAGCACTTCGCTTCAGATTGTAAAATCGATTTAGCAAACCTTAACAATAATTAATAAAAGTTTTCAATCGAGGGACACTATTCCAATCACCCCGAACCTATTTCAGGCAGTTTGCATCTGTTTTGCAGGGAATTTTCTCCAGCACTCGAATGGCACCTGAGTGGCGGCAATTTTGTTTGATTGTTTTATAGCTGTTTACTCAAAGATTTTTCTGTGTTGACGGTATTTCATGTACATATTCGTAAGACTTTTAATTAATCAGCGGGTTCATTCTAGTCTTTGAAAATGTCGATAATAATCAAAATTCAGGAGTTTGAGGGCCGTTTTCTTCGACTGATTAGAATAGGCGCTACTGCTTAGGCCGTTCCTTACCCTATATTCTTTTAAACTTCTGAGTTTTATCGTGAAGAATACACAGTAGGAGTGTTTCCGCTCATATTTGTTGATATAATAACTGATTGTTAGTCTTTCAACTTGGGTTAGTTTACAAGCTTTGTTTTTAACATTATTTTTAAAATCAACCTGTTTAGGTCTGTTCGATCTTCGTCAGAGATTTTTTTCAACTAAACGAAGATTGACATAAAAAATTCAAACATAACTAGGCACATGTTTAAATAACTAAATAACGTTTTTTTTTTTTCATCGGCTAAAATACTGTTAACACAACCCAAATTCAACCTGATCGCCAATGCTTCCAAACTTCTAATTGTGGCCATTCACCTCTTAGTTATGTCAACTCCATCGCTGTTTAGTATTCCAGAGATAGCCGAATGTTAAGCCCGCCCCCAAGTACTTGACAATCGTCACCATCACACATGCATATTTTAGCAACCGGTTGTGCTTCTCGGACTTGCGGGGTTTGTGCTGAATCATACACGCGTGTTTGGTTTCGATAACCCATTCAAAGTCGGTTGTCGACGACGGATGACGGACGGTGAAGAACAGCAATTCGGTCAGGAGATAAATCATGCTTACAAAAGCCATGGAAAACAGGCGGCAATTCAGCACATCTTGCGTATGACTAGCATAGGGGGACGTATGTTTGTGAGTGTACGTGCCTGCTCGTGTTGGACAATTGGAGGTCGCTTGGGCACGGATCGAATTAACATAAACATTGCCACTGCGAGTGAACGGTATTTCACGAGCTTTAATACGTGGTTCACGTTGTTATCTTAACGAATTCGTCAAACAAGCAGAATTTTGAAGACGGGTTAGTGAATATCATACCAAACAAGCCATTATTCTGACCACATTCATGTAATGAAAGCTCAATTTGCACCTGGTCCCTTTACGAGGTGCCGCAGTTTTGATCCCCAAGGCACTATTATCTACAAGACAGAGTGACACACCACTAAAGGAAAACAATTCATCCCGACGAAAAGCTGAATGGATGCACAAGTGCTGTCTGTGCTGTGGGTTCCATTCTGCTCCGCAGCACATGAACTGAATTCTGAAAAGGAGCAGGAAGAAAAACAATAAACTCCTCCCACGACCAGCACCGGCAAAGGTGCACTGGGTCGAAATAATGATGATCCATGTACCGGTTCTTGACGGATGACGGAAGGATTTCTTCCTACTAGGTCAACCAACCGATACTAGAACGTATACGGTGTCAGTTGTGCCTGGTTGTATGCCAATGGGTCTGGAGGCCACGATGCGGCTGCGATTGCGCATGGAACTCTGAACGTCTGAGAGAGGAACACAGTGCAGTGCACCCGTCAATTTGCTTCTGGCTGGTTGCAATTATTATCAATGCAGTCAGCAGCGTGGCGAAACAAAGAAGGCTAAAATGTGTGCATTACTTACCTTTCTAGGTGAAAACTGGGCTCTGAGTATTTTTTTTCCTTTTTCTTTCGGAATAAACTACTGTCGCTGACAGGATGTTGAAAGAAATGGAGATGGAAAAATGTCTCTTTTAGCTGCTAGCATTGCGCTGTGGCACAGTGGTTCAGAAGTGTTAACATGTGAATGTATTATTTTTCTGCATACCATTTTGTGTTGTCCAACTTGCGGAATTAAAATAAAAAGAACTAGAAAACAAACTTCAACAAGGTGTCAAGTTCTCTATTTTACACTTTAACTTAGTGTGCGCTCTTTGCGAATGCAATAGGAAGACGAATGGTTGGAATCAGGTCAAACATAAAGTGACAACAGCTTTATAGTTTTGAGCCTCTGCTGTCCTCACATACCTTAAGAGCTAGCCAAAGGTGGTTCTGTATGAGGTTGTTTTGCGGTTTTCGTAGGTGAAGATATGAGCATCAGTTTGCTATTTTCTTAATGAAAAATCTCTGTGGACTGAACTGGACTGGACGAAGTGGTAATATGAAAAATGAAGCGAGGAAGTTACCTGCATTTCCAATTTGGATTGGATTATGTTAAGTATATGGAAATAAATTGAATGCCTGTGTCAAAGTTCAGTCTGTTGATAGGAATTTTATCATCAGAGTCGGCAAGAATTGTTTCTCTCATTTTAGCTCTAGCGAAGGACATAACAAAAAGACAAATTAAAGAATGAAAATGAGTGAACTGAAAAATCAAACCTCACTACCATGCAAAGGTTTTCTAACTATAATTACTAATAAAGACATATCTGTAAAAAAAAGAAGCTGAAAATATTCAACTGTGTCAAAATGATCTGTTATCAAGCAAAATATGAACAAGAAAAGACGATCTACGGAGCAAAAGGAAATATTTACAGAACATTCTACAAAATAAAATACTACAAGGTATACAGCCCTGGGGTTGTATGAAATGGTGACGTGGGACTAAACACTGTAATTACTGTAATTATAGACACAATGAATTCGTTTGTTCAGTGATTAACGTATTCAAATTCTCAGCCTTTCCTTAATTTTTTCTAGAAATATATTTAATTACACTCAGAAGAATTTTATTAACACTTAGTGATGTTGTGCCTTAGAAAGAATCATTTTTGATTTTTGCTTCTCAAGTTTGTTTTATTTGCCAACAAATACATTCACTGTATTGCGAAGACAGTTAATATAAGTATATATTTTTTTTTTTGTAAAGTTGGAAATGAAAAAATATCTAATCAGTGTTTAGTCAATGTTTGAATGCAAGAAAAAGATTTTTAATAGATTAATTCTTTCTTTTAGGCACTCGCCGGCTCTTACTCTTTTATGAATATATATTTCTAGGAACTTACTCGTTCGAGATTATGTCGGTCACGATTATTCAGTGAATTTGGATATAAAAAATAGATAAAAATAACTTATAACCGTTGCAAAGAAGTGAATTCTTGTTGAGTATTTCATGGTTTTTATGGTTATAATATTCATGAAATAAACTTTCAATCACCATCAGAAGCAGCATTACAGTTTTGATTGCACGCGAATAGAAGTCGTGCCCGCTGCAACGATAGACGACGAGAAACTCGCGGCGCTCTGCTCCACGTATACTCTACGGTTCTGTTGCTTTTACCAGCATGTTTTCATTCAAGACATCAGTTTCTATTACGCTCCTATTAGTTCTATTAGCAGGTTTAGAAATTGTTCAAGGCAAGGTGTTGTTTCAAACTTTTCGAAAAGCCTTTACCTTCGAGACATCAAATTAGTCTAGGTTAATGACTCTGACTCTGTCAATTTCTTTTTGGATATTGATACAGAGAAAATCACAGGGAATGGTTGGTGTCTATTCATGTCGTCTGTGCTAGGAATGCTCGCATGTGATTGGTTCATTGTTCGCGTAAATTTGTCCTTGGCACATTTTATGTATTTTAACCGCTTTAGAATGAAAAAATAATGATAACTAGCGTATTACAAAATTGTTATACATTTTATCTATCCAACAACATATTGGTTATTGTTATTCATCATGAGGTTATGCTGTTATTATCGTTTGAAATCTGACGCAACATTTGCCAGTTTCAATTCCAATTTTTCAGAATGCATCCCAGTATAGAAAACAAAGATGTAGTCCCAAGTCAAAAAAACATGAAATAATGATGCGTGATGGAAGATGAGTAAAAGTTCAATGCTCAACACATTGTTTAAAATTGATGTCGCGGTTAGTAAAAATGTTTTACGCTAACATCTGACATATTGAATTGCTAAATTGCTTTACACTCACTGACAAAAGTTGTACTTTTTAATACTGGAATGCATTGATAATATTAGGATAGAAATTTAAATATGTTTCAAGGAATTTCTTGACAAAAAGGGCATATCATCACTTTTTCTGTTCTGGTAATTATGTTCATCTGAAGAAGAGATCGAAGCAAGCTGTGATCAAGAACGGACGTGAAAATGTTTCTCGTCGGAATTTTTCATCGTTTTTTTCAAGTTTTTATAAGTTATATATTTTCTATCTGGAAAAGTGATGTGTCTACGTTTATTGAATGAAGGCCGCTGTTGTTTCGGTGTGAATTCCGAGTGTTTGATTTGAATCGCGATGAAGTGTTCCGAGGGTTGTCGAGTACGGTTGGAGATAGTGCAATAATGTCGACGTATTTTATTTAGCCTTCCCGTCGCGTAATCGTTATATTTTAACTGCAAAGGGTGGAGTAAAAGGTAATACGAAATGTGGCGGTTTCGTATTTTCGGTGAGAGTGACGTCAATGTTGAAATCCGTGAAAGATTCGTGCAATTTTGTGGCTAATTTGTGAGAGCTGCATTTCGTTTTCGGTGGCGGAGCACGTTTCCCGCTAGCCCTTGCCTTGTCATAAGTGTGTGTGAGTAAGTGCAATGTGAACAAGGAAAAGCGAGAGAAGTGCGAGTGCAGGATGACCGTTGCTCTTGCGTGCGGCACGTTCTCGAACTAGCATGATAGTTCAGAGAGGACGCGGGAATTAAAGGATAAGTATTAGTGTTGGTGACGTTTTGCCTGTGTTTTTTGTTTGATTTGCATGGCAAAAGGGAACCAATGTTTTTTTTTTGTTTTTTTTTTCTCTGCTTTCATTTTGAGCAGTTTTATGCCCTTGTTTTATGATTTTTCTAGCTTTTGAGTAAATACTGAAACACATAGACAGTTTTTAATTTAATTAAGTAGAAATCTTGTCGGTTAGCATGGCAAATAAATTTTGATTGCGATTGTTTTGGCATTTTGTTGAATCTAATAAGTACTCGGTCTTGTTAGATATGCATATTTGCATTTTGTAAAAATTTCTAGCTATGAATGCATGAAACTTTGCCAGTTTTTCATACTCAGTAGGTATCTTCGCTTCGTTATTCAAGAAGTAAGTGGTAATCAACGCGAAATACCGTGTCTCCGCGTATGCGTCGGTAAGAGGGGATAGAGCGGTCGCGCATAACTTTCCGGGGTAAACGTGTTTTCGGCCCAGGTGAGCTTTGCTCAACTATGGATTTTCGGTGTTTTGTGACTTCCGAGGTGTACCAAACCATTTATTCGCAGACTGTCCACCCGTAGGTTCCATTTCAGCACGCAATGATTCGGAGTAGGTTCCGTTCGTTCGATAAATATCGTAAATAATTAATCGCGACAAAACATCGTAATTAATCGCCACCAAATATCGCAATTATTTGCAATTAATATCAGGATTATACGCAACTCGTCTGTCTCGTAGGCCGTTTTTGAAGTTCTCTTGCTGACCGCTTGCAGTATGTGTTGAGGGCCTATATATTTACTTTTTTCTTGTTTTTGGTTAATGCATATCTGGTTGCTTCGTAACATTGTGTAGTCAGCTGAGATAAATCAATGAGAGCTACGTTTCGGTAGTTGCATAATGACTTCATAAACAGATTTTCGAATATTTGAGTCTGTCTTGATTAGGTTATAGGTCCGGTATCCTTGCGTGCGCTTTATTTTTGCGGTGTTACATCATCAACCGGAATGAGTTCGGATCGCGTTATGATTTCCGTAAAAGATATAATGAACTCGTACGCGCGATATTTGGTATTATGAACCTGGTATTAGAACTCAGCGCATCGTTTACCAAAACGAAATCTGGGTAAGGACCCTTTTCTCCAACATCCCAGTGATTTCTCGTGGAAGTGCAGAGGTGTTCTCGGCTTCCAATAAAGCGAGTATCACGTCAACATATTCCTATACACACTCCTTCTTTGACCTGCATTCGGATGCGGCCGGCGCTGGTATTGCCTAATATAAAGATTAAGGTCACCAGTTTTTACACATTGATGATGGATGTTAATCCCAAGCATCATCCATTGGTTCTCTGTGTAATTACAGCTGATCTGGCAATAACGGAGTAGCAACCGCGGGCGGTCAATCATACTCATGCTCATACTCATACTCTGGTAATTATGTTCATCTGAAGTACTTAGTTTAGACTGTAACAGTCAGGTTCTTGGCAAAGCTTTTCAAATTACACAATTTGGTCTTACACATACTTCAAAGATCTTCCTAACACCGGATTGCTATCGGTCGACAGGATTGCCGCTCTGAACAAGCCAAGTGATAGTGAAACAAGTTCACTTTAAAACATGACAAAAATTCGGACGAGTACGTTGTTGTACGTTTCGAGGGTGATTAATTCTAAAGATATAATTGGTTTAATGAATTCAACAAAACATTTTCTTTTTGTTCCAATGTGTGTACAGCTAATGAAAGAATAAGAACACAAAAAAATGAACTCACAAATGAACATCACAACACATAACCATAGAGAATAAAATTGGCATAAAGTAATTTAAAATTCAGCCTGTCAATCAAAATGGTTGGCGACCTTCCACGGGTTGGCAACACATGCCAGAATTGTAGCGAAAGTTTGGACTGAAAATCGAAAAAACAAATTGCGTACGATTGACCTCCTCTGTGTACCCTCGTGTCGGCTCGAGTCGTTGCTAGCGGTTTGCTTCCCAGGATCGATCGGTGAATACTCGAAACCGTCAACACTCTCGTAGTGATATATTCGAGGCGAGCCTCGCTGGCACCGTGCGGGCATGGCACGGGTTTTGCACCTCACGTGTGTAAACAAAAACAATTCGAGGAATCAGTGCTGTTGGTGTGTCGAGCGGCAATCAGTCAAGAGCACTCTGCTCTCAATGGAAGCTCGGTAAATTGTTTCGTTCATTCATGGTCAGATTGTTTTTTACCGAGTCTGGCTGGAGTGAGCCGGAAAAAATCGGCAGTGTAATGTTGAAAGGGATTTGTGTTTGTTTTTTAAACTTGTAATTGCTAATCTTTTATTGGGTCGTTGCATTCTGATGACAGGATGTTTTCATTACTTCTGGATTTTTTAACAGCTTTAGGTACTTGTTACGACCAACGTTTTTATGTCACATTAAAATATTCGAATTTGTCGTTTTCGCAATTTTTCTTTATGTTTTAGCCTCTTTTTTTCTCTATATTTTCAATAGTATACTAGAAGCGTAGTACCCAGATGTGTACGTTGAATCACGTTATAAACATCAATCGACTATAGCACTTATATACCTCAACTTAGAAATGAGCCTCCATTCAGTTGTAGTCGAGTCTACTGGGGCAGACACAGACGCTATCTGCACACTCAACAGCATCCATCAGCGTTAAAAGTATTCAAACGATGCAACAAATGACATCGTGCATTTTGCGGCTGGCTTGAGAGAAGAACGAGTGCGAAGAATACTAGGGGGAGAAAATTTCCACAAAGAACGACGAACGGTCAGTTTATCTTTGCGCAGCATACCAGCAATCTCACAACAACGGGGTCAGTCGGCAGTGAAAGTAGGGTTGGAAGGGCCAATCATGGTAGGAATTGTAAATTGTAACATGCCACTTTGAGGTATTCAATTTTTAAAGCTATTGTGCTTATGAATACTGTGAATGTTTTATAACAAATAAATGAAAATTTGTCGCTCGCATCGGCCCCAGTTTCCATAATCGTTACAATGCGTTTGTCGAGTCATCCTAATGGGTGGAAATGTTTTTCTTTCCGGGTATTTCCGATGAGTATGAGTGTAATTTTTATCTGGCAGATGGATGAGATTTGATTTCAGTTGTGTACTCGATGAGAGAGTTTGCTGCCTGTTCTATTTTAAAAAGAATTCATACCTACGTTCGTTTCTAAAGTGATGAGTAATGTTACTATTTAATCATTTTCGCTAAAATATCGGAATGTCGGTATTACGGGGTTAAGGAACTGATTCAAATTTAGAACATGCATGCTCTGTTGTAATACAGTGCTGTTGTGATTTTTTCAACAGTCGTTTTTATCTCCACCCGCACAAGTTCACGTTAGGTTTCTGACGCTTTTTAATTCGATTTTATCACATTTCTTCATAAGAATTCCGTAGCCGTTAGGTTACAGAGTCCGCTTTGGTAAGCGCGTGGTCGTTGGTTTGAATTTTAGTAGAATCATGCCATTTGTCAAAGGACTTTAGCATGGGTTAATTCTCAGGCTCCCCACCACATACCCTTCCTTCAAGCTGAATTCTACACTGCCGTGGGCTGGCGTTTTGACGTAAGCGCCAGAAACACAAAATCGCTCCAGAAGCATCGAAGTACTCCTATCTCATCGTCATTTCTATACAAAATGGCGCTAACGTCACTTCTTATTTTTGATATTTCTCAGCTATTTTTCAATATTATTGAAAACGGCAACTAGCATTTTGAAGTGGGCTATTTATACTATAGTATTACGTAAGAAAACGAAATTTGAAAATTTGGCGTTTACTTCAAAATCCCAGCCCACGGCAGTACAGTACCCCTGTTGACTCTCCTTCTAACAAAAATAAGTCCCTATTATAATAAAACTGGTGTGAGTAATGTATGAATTTTCTCTCAAAGGAATTGTAATTAGGCGATATTGTTAGGATGGTCAAAGGCTCGGTATAGTAGAGCAGTAAGACTGGAAAGGAAAGGTAAAATTTAAACACAAGCACGGATATGAATGATAAGAGTATCACTTACTTCAATAGTGACACTGCCAATAATTTGAAGTGCGGAGTACAGAAAACACCTGGGCAATATCACAATAGATCTAATCTCTCGTCGCAGTGATGAGTCCACACAGAAAAAAAAGAATTCTCTCAGTTGTTAAAAGTGCATTGGAACATATTTTTCATGTGTATCATGTGGGGAGCTGCGTAGCCGCAAAGTTACAGAGTCCGCTTTGTCGAGCGGATGGTCGTGGGTTCGAATCTTAGTAGAACCAGGCCATCCGATGTCAAAAAGAACTTAAGCATGGGTTTATTCTCAGGCTCCCCACCAGTTACCCTTCCTTTACGCTGAAATTTACAATACCTTTGCGTGACTTCCTCTTAACAAAAAATAAGTCCCTCTTATCAACAAAACTGGCCAGAAGGATGCACGATGAAACTTCTCCAGGGAACTATAATTGGTGATATTTGGCAAGAGGAACGAGTATTGGTATAGTAGAACAGTAAGCGTGAAAGGAAGAGTATCACATTACACACAAGCACTGATGAACAATAATAATAAGCATGCCACTTCTCAATAGCGGTATTGCCATTAACAGAAGTGCGGGATACAGCAGACACCCGGGCATATCTCACAATAGATCTCAATTCTGGTCGCAGTGAGGAAGTCCATACAGGAAAAAAAATCTTGCGTCCTTATTACATGTGTTTGGTTTAATGAATTAAATTCATTTACTCATTTTTGTGGATAACATAAAAAGGTGTCACATTTGTTACAGACTGTTTTTGTGATAACTTTGTGAAAAATGAATCGTAAAAAACGTATGTCAGTGACTTTGGAGCAGAAACTGCGTATTTTCCGAGTATACTAAGTAAACCTTCAGATTTAACTCAATGGTTAATCTCTTAAGGGTTTCCGATTATTTGACCATAGGTTTTTTTCGATTATTTAACTATTTTCTGTGTATATCTCTTTTTCTGTGATTTTCTATTTTTAGACTAAATCAGAAAAAAGAATTTTTCTAGTAGAGTTTGATGGATACATATAATTCTTTTTTTTCTGATTTCGTATAACACTCTACTAAGACGCTCAGTAAAATATTTTTAGATTTTCAGATTTTTTTCTTGATTTCTGTTTTTTGTTTTATTTTCTGTTTTTTAGCTTTTGTTGATTATTTTCATGTTTTTGATTTTTCTGTTGTACTTTGTTCCTCTTCTTCTGTTCTTTGTTTTTCTCGGTTTCTCTTATATCCTTTTTTGTCTTTGTTTATACTATTTTCTGTGATATTTTTTATTTCTCTGATTTCTTTATGTGTTTTGTTTCCTTTATCTTTAGTTTTCTTGCTTGCTTAGTTTTCAGAGCTTAGAGTACAGAAATTACGTAACGCTAAAAATCTAGATCTCCCCTCATGTAACAGTATGTAACGCCCCTATCCCTTTCACAAAATTTTTAGTTCTAAAAAAATCACATTTACATAACTGTTTCAACTAATAACCCCCTTCAGCACCATATTGTCCATTTGTAAAAATATGTTACTTTTGTACTAACTTTCTTTCAGTATTATTTTGAACTAACTTTCTATTCTTTATTTTTCCAATATGAGTTTTTATTTCTTCATTTGTATTTTATTTTATATTTTTCTTTCTTCCAAGTTTCTGTTTACTACTTTTAAGTTGTTTTATGTTTTACTTTTCCGGCCCTTCTATTTTCTGCTTTTGTGTTTTAGTTGTATTGTTCCATTTTCGGTTTTTGATGTTATTCTGTTCTTCTAATTTTTGTTTATTTATTTTACTGTACTTAGCTACTTCTTCATATTTGACAATTTTGCATATGTTTTTTTTCTTATGTTCTGCTGTCTATGGCCCAATGGCCAGCAATATTTTTCGTATTTATTAGTTTATTTTATCATTTGTTTGATCTAATGGTTTTTAACTGTTCTCCCATTTCTTTGCATTTTGTTTTTCTGTGTTTCCCTTTTAGCCGTTTTTAAGCGTTTTATTTCTTTTTAGCTCCGAATATTATTTTTATGTATGTCCAACTTTTACATATTTTTGTTTGTCGTCTTTCTATTGTTTAGCTGTGTGTTTCCGCTTTGTCTCCTTATCTATTAGTACGATTTATCCATTTTTGTGTTATGTTTTTTGTTTTTTTTTGTTTTTGTTTTGCGTCCTAAGTTATTCCATATTTTTTATTCTTTGATTATTTAGTTTTTTTTATTTTATTCTGTTATATCCATATCTTGTTCTTTGATTTTTTTTTCAATATGTTTTACTATTTAACTTAATTTATTTTCAAAATCTATTTTCACTTGCATTCTTTTTACTTTTCAAGCAATTTTTTACTTCGCCAAAATATTTTTGTTTTACTATTTTCTACTTTGGTAAAAACTTTGATATTTTTCTCTTAATTTATTTTTCTCATTTCCTTTTTGTCCTGTTATTTGCTTTTACTTAATTTTTTTTGTTCTATTTTACTACTTTTCCATTTTTCCTTGTAAACATTCTCTCAACTCTATTTTATTTCAACTTTCATGCTTTCCTGCGATTCTTTATTTCCGTTTATCATTCTTTTTTTCTTCTGTCATTTTCTGTTAGTATTGTTCTTATTTTTCTCGTTTCCCTTTTTCTGCTTGTCACTTTTTTCGAGTTTTATTTCGTTTTCTTGATTTGTTTGTCTAGTTTTTTTTGTTTGTGGTGTCATTTTTTTCTGTTTTCCCTTGTTTTTCCAATGTTGTAGGTTTTCTTGTCTTCTTACTTTCTATCTCTTGATTTTATTTAATTTTACTATTTTTTCGTATTTGGTAATCTACTACAGGTCGGACTCGATTATCCGGAGACTCGATTATCCGGGGGCCCGATTATCCGGGGCTCGATTATCCGGAGAAAATGGCTCGATTATCCGGAGTATTTTTTTTTCTTCTATATTTCTATAATGTCTTCCGGGTCATTGGGAGTTTCGGGGTTGTTCAAAATTGTAACAACAATGCCCCGTTCTGTTTAGGTAGTTCGTTTTTAGCAGGTTTCTCGTCGTTTCTTCAACCAGTTCTTACTGAACAACCTCCAAAAGCGAGGTATTATGGTTTTTATTTGCCGATGAGTACAACCACTATTGGTCAACCGGTTTCGAATTCATGGTCGGAACAGATTTCTGTAATATAGTGGCTATGATCAATGCATTACACTAAGGTCAATTTTTACGCGGTTTTTTATGCGGTTTTTTACGCGGCTTTTATTACGCGGATTCCGGAATTTACGCATTTTTTACGCGGATTCCGGAATTTACGCGGTATTTTTTTTGCGCGAATTTCGGTTCCTCTTCACTCGGAATGCAGAATTAACGCTGTTTTTTTTCTCGCGGATTCCGGAATTTACGCGGTTTTTTATGCGGCACGTATCCCCCGCGTAAAAACAGCGACTTTAGTGTACTTAGAACCACAAGCTGGCCTGTTTCGGTGGTGTTCCGGATACTCCTGGATTATTGAACCAAAACTCATCAAGCGAAATCAATAACGGTTTGAGATCCGGAAAGTAACCCATTAGAGGCCATATCAAGCGTCTAGGTCGTTGTAGGTCACTCAGGAAATAGAAAAAAATCATGAGTGTTGTCAAATCGAACAGGGTCTGTGTATGTAGCACCTCAATTCTTCTTAATAAAAAAAGCAAAGAAAAACTTAATGTTCTGAATGAAAGATATTAAAAATTAAAAAATTAAAAATGGTTCGACTATCCGGAGGTTTCGATTATCCGTAGCGAAATATTTTTCAAAACTCCGGTTAATCGAGTCCGACCTGTATTTTGTTTTCTGCTTGATTCATTTTTTTATTTTATTGTTTTTTGTTTTTGCCTTGCCTTTCTGTTAATTTTTGTTTTTATTTCTACTTATCTAATCTACTGGTTTTTTGTGTTCTTGTTCGATTTTTCTTTGTTTGCTCTCTCTTCTGGTTCCTATATGAATGTTTTTTAATATATCGATCGCTTTCTCTCGATTTTTTAAATTTCTCAAGCTATATTTTTTCTTCTTGTACTTACTTTTGATAAATTTATTTTTTTGTCGTTTTTCTCATTTTGTTACTTTTCTGCTTATAAATTTTTATTTTTGAAATGCTTTGTTGTAATAACTTTCGTCTCTTCTACCTTTTCAATATGTTTTTTTCATTGCTATATCTGTCTTTTTTCTAAATATCTTTTCTTTGTGTACTGTAGTTGCTTTGTGTTGTACTCTTTCGGCTTTTATACTTGCTGCTTTTATGTTTATTTTGTATATTTTCGTTTTTATTTATTATAATTCTGTTTATCTAATTTCCTGTTGTTATTTTGAACGTGAGTTAGCTAGTTCTTTATATTTCACATTTACTATTGATCTACAATTTATTTTATTGATCTTTTTCTTTTTTATGGTTCGCTATTTTTTTTTCTGACAAGTATTGCGTGCCTTATTTTCGTTTGTCTGATTTAATGCTTTTTAACACTTTTTTCACCGTATTTTTTTTATTTGCTATTTTATCTTGCGTCTTTCTTTTCAGCTAAGAATATTAAATTTTCTGATTTTCTACATATTTTTATTAATCGCCTTTTCATAGCTAAGCTGCTTGTTTCCGCTTCGTTTATTTTTCTAGCAGTACGATTTACCTTTCTGATATTTTGGGTTTGTTTAGTTTTTGGTGTGTCCCCTAGGTTATGCTATATTATTACGTTTTTGTTTATCTAATTTTTTTGTCTATTTTGTTCTGTTTTTTTTTCTATATCCGGCTCCATTTTACTTAATTATTTTAAAAACCTTTTTTTCACTTGAATTCTTCCTACTTTTCTTGAAAATATATGTTGAATATATGTTGAATATTATGCATTAAAAATTGTGTAAGATTATTCTTAGTTTTACTCTATTAAACACGATATGATTTTAAATTAAAAAACTGAAATTCTAGCGATTCAGGAGCTTAAATCTTCAGGTGATCCAGGAGCTTGAATATGAGTGAACGTCGACGTCTTTCAATAAACATTCGCATGAAGACAAACATTCAAGTTTGATGTTTTGAAAAATTAGTTTTAGGATATTATCATATAGGTATAACAAACTAAAATTGGAGAACACTAAAGTTTTTTGTTGTTTTGTGGAATGCTCAAAGTTAAAAATCACAGGAAGGTTGTAGGCAAAGCCACGACCGCAAGGTTGAAGTAGAATACTTTTACAAGTAAGATAACCCGGGTGCTTGCGTGTCAGTCATTTTTTCTAGTAAATAAACGTTGACCGTTCATTGGCAGTATTGTAATTTCTTTTTGTTTGATATTTTGAATGAAGTTCATTGAATATTTTTGAATTTTGTGCAAATGAGAAGTTGAAGTGCTGCCGAATTGTAATATGCACATTTAATACGACATCATTAAACGGGAACGGAACAAAGGCTACGGTTATGCAGAACGCGAACGACGGCGCGATGCAATTCGCCTTACCGTGGTGAAATGTACAGCTCTTTTTAAGGCGAAGTAGAGCTATACATTGCAACACATTTCGTCTTGCCGAATCGCATCGTGCCGTTATTTGCGTTCTGCATAACCGTACCCAAACACTAAGCGACGCAAACACGTATTAATAGTCAGAGTATGCATGTAGAAAAACTTTGGATTATAGCGCAAAACGAGAAAATATTAACTTTTCAAATATTCATTTATGTTCTTCAAATTTCAGTTGTTCAATTTAATATCCGATGAAATGTCTTTTTATTATCTGATGAAGCTCTTATATAGGCCAAATGATGCATTCCCAATTTATTAGGTCCATAACTCTGCCGACCGTGCTTGGGAAAGCGCGGTATAACGACCAATCAGAGGTCGAATTTTGTGTTTTGACAAGGCTTAAGAATTTTCAATAGTACAATAGTTCGAATGATAAAATTGCAATTTCATGCATTTGGTAGGAATCTTAGAAGATTATCTAATCGATTGCTGCAAAAACGAAGGAAATCCATCGAAAACTAACCGATTTATCAGCATTTGAAATTGGACATATTTCTCACTTTTTTCAGTTTCAGATTTTCATTTCACATCCCTATGTAGCCGAACTTCCTGAGAGAATTATATTCTACTACTTCAAAAAAATTCTATTCTACTTCAAAAAAACATTCGCAACTAGTGTTTAAAAGAATAAGGAAAGTAATTTAAAAATAATTGTCACATTCTGATTAATAACTTAACTTTATAGGAAAGTAAGAAAACTTTGTTACATCTGCAGTAGCTAGCGAGCATAGAGGGCGGATTGATTTTTTTCCACGATTTTTTCAACCACCTTCGCAGCTGAAGCCAACAGCCGACAGAATCGACAGCTGAAGGCGGCAAAAATAAGATGAAGAAAAAAGTAAAGTTAAATAAATCTCCGAACCAGTCACCTTCGCCACCATCCGTCCATTTAGCGACGATCCGCTTGTCGCGTCGGTGTCACAAACATCTAAAAGTTGACTGCGCCCAAGCGGTCTGGGTGCTACCTACTTGAAATGGAAATTAATGCAACACTTCGGCCGAGGTAGCAACAGCCGAGGTGTCAGTTACACGCTGGACAAGATTTACTCTAAAGTAGGCCAATTTATGTGCGCGCTTCGGTTCGGGAATTTTTAGCAACTGTCTATACCGATGTATATGAGGCATGGCTTGTGAAATTCGATGGCTGCAGCATAAAGGTAGCAAACAAAATAAATACGTAAAAAGTTGTTTCCGCAGCAGCAGCAGCATTATACAGATCAATTAACGTTTAACGTGGCGGCAGCACGAATTGGCCCCTTGGCGGAGTCGTTTCCCTAGAACGAATCTTGGTATGATGTTCCTATATTTATCCGTCAGTCATCGCTTCAACTTCGCCTGTAGCAACGCCTCGCCATAGGTAAATATAAAGCAGTAACGTGAAACGCCAACGCGTGTAACGCGATTTATGTTTGAATTCGGAAGCCGGGATTTGGCCGTGTCAGTTTGAGTGATTTATTGACGCAGATTTGTATTTCTGGCAGTGAGTTTAATTCAGCTTTGATTTGGAATGCTGCCATGCTCTAGCTTCCGTTTGATGGGAACCTTGGTTTCGTTCTTTCCATTTTTTTTACTTACTTTTATTAGTCACCTCTGCGAGAAGTTGTGACATTTACCTGAAAGAATGAAAAAAAAAAAAAGAAAAAGACACATTAGAAAATTACATTAAACCCTAATTTATTCTGAACAAACACTTGATGAGAACAAGATTGTTAATTGTGTTGGCTTTCTCTCAATCGTTCCGGAAGAACGTTTGATCTTCATGTCAGATAAAGGGAAGACCCGTGCAGGATGTCAGCTTCGCGTTAACATCTTCAGCTGCAGGGAAGAGCACAACCTATATACCTAGAAACCTGGCATATATTGAGGCTCTTCATGAGAAGATAATATCGATGCATCGTACGCCTCCTGCCACGTATGTCGTGCCGTCATCGAGCGCGTCGTCAGTGGATAGAAAAGATAAAGAAAAAGCGGCATTCACCATAAAACCCATGCAGCCGTAATGCGCATCGGCTTCTCTCGGAGTCGACGATCTACGGTCTCTCCTGCCAGCCGGAACAAGAAGGCAATCGACCAACCAACCTGCGTGGAGGTCATATTTCACGACCGAAGAAGCTCAGAAAGGCAAACAAAAAAAATGAAATAAAAAAAAGATGCTGATGCAGATTGTGATATCCACCGTCGTCATCGTTTGTGCCTTGCCGGTATTCTGCTCTATGTTGGTGCATTCTCTTCTTTTTTTTCGAATGTGATCAGCGGCTGCATACAAAACGGTCTTGTAGGATTTTATTGAAAATTCTATCACGCCGTGCTCGCTCGACGTTTCCTTCGATAAGTGCACATCAGCATGCAAGGATATTGATGATCTCTTCATATTTTGTTCGAGTTCATTATTACTGGTTGCTAGCAAGCAGTTAACGATGTTTTACGTTAGTAAGATTAAATTCTGATACTATGAACTTTGCTGCTTCGCCTTGCCTTAAGCAAAAAAAAAAAAAAAAAATCTAATCAATTAGTAGACGTGATTTCGATTTAAAATTGAGCTCGAAATTGGAACGACCGTTCGATGCAGTGAAATAATTTATGTTAAGTCTATTTCTACTCCCCGTCCTCAAACAAAGACAATAAAAACATACATCATAGCGCCACTAATTGCATTCGATAAAGTCAGACACAAAACAAACCCCACAGGCTACGGGAATAGGCACTCGACCGACTGTCTTTGGCAGTAATTCCATGCTATGTATCACTCCGGTCGCCACATTGACAACCACACTATCTGGGATGTAAATATCACGCATTACCAATCAGAACGTTGCCTCTGGCCGCTGGCGCACGCAAGACACGACCCGGTAAGTGTTACGCTGGCAGGTCCGAATCAAATCGTGCGTGAGCGTGCGTGCGACGTCTACAGCGATATAAATAAATCAAAATGTAATGTGGTCTTGTTGTTGCGGGTAACTTTCGATGGAGATACTAGAAACAATTTTCGCAGCCGCTGCCGTCGTTGTATCGTATTTCAGCAACACCCTAGTATCCGCGCGTCAGAGTCTGGCCGATGATTTCCCCACGGAATCGGAGTCGCTCTGCGAATGATCCCTCGTCAAAACAACGCGACGCTGACGTGCCAGAGTGCCCGCATCTTTTAATATCTGGCAACCAATTAATCATTCCGAAGTCACGTTCGACCATCGTCACTCGTATAACGTGCCCCGATAATGGATGTACGTGTGTGTGCACGCTTCAGGAGGACTGAGCCCCCATTCATTTCTAAATGATGCATCTTTTCCAACGTTCGCCTTTTACTCACTCTAAGAATGGGAAGAATCAGTATATCTTAAGCAGATTGAATGATGGATGACCACATTTGCCCCTTTTACCACTTTTCATACATGCGAGTGTTGTGGGTGGCCAACGCGGGCGGGGAGGATCTTCCAACCCGTTCAACCGTTTTGTTGGTCGGTGTTTTGCCCTCCCCTCTCCTTTCTTCAATGTGGGTCCAAAATTGGTTTACCGAAGTTACCAATTTGTCTAGATTGTGTTTGATGTTTTCTAACTGATTTAAATTTATTTGTTACGGTTGGAGTTCGATATGCTACGTGCACCCAGAAAAGGTTTTCACACCAATTTACTCAGCTGCAGGCGGCACCCTTTCAGTTATCAATGAATCTTTGTGAGTTTTTGAAGAGAACAAATCTTGAACTCATCATTGTTTTAGAACTTCTGCTATTTAAATAGTGATTGCAAAGCATGTAAATCTGCAAGAAACGCAATTCTAGTTGCAAATGACACAATAATCGTTGGTCACGGTCCCACCGTCAATTGTCGCTAATAGAGAACAGCATGGGGCCTTCTGCTAGTCAACATCCTGTTGAAAGGTTACCCCGGAGGCAACTAGTCAGAGTCACTAATCAAAAAGCGCTTCCAACAATTCAATGATTTGTCTAGTGCCTGCGCTAGAAAATTCACGTTCACGACTGCCACTGACAAGTGGACTTTCAACTTGAACACATTTCTGTGCATCGAAACGAGTAAAGAAACAAAAGACTGTGACTTCCAGTTGTCTATTCGCTTGTATCTAAGTCCACACAGTTGAATTAAATAGTGCGCAATTTGAAACCTATTTATTTCAATTGTTTACTGTCGGTGTCATACAATTCGAGCAATGTCACCTGCGTCTGTTATGGTGCGCTTAAAATCGTGCCCGTCAAAATGGCACTCGAATTGGATTTGGCCCTTTTGGCCACCTTTCGCCAAAATCTAAAACAGCAATGTGAATTTACGCCGCACGATGGCCATGATTGTTTGATGTTGATAAGATTTGATAATATTGCGTAATTGAAACCCTTTCTTGAAGCAAAACTGCTTTTTTGTTCTGTATCTTGTGTTTTCCAGTTTTCACCTAACTATTTTCATCTGCACACCGTTCACCAAGAATAAAATAAATTGAATAAATCGAATAAGGAAATGATCACTTCTTGATTACCTTTGATATTCGATCCACTTCAGACGTACAAACGTAAACAGAGAGAGAATCTATATCCTTTAGATTATTCGGAATAAAAATCCAATTGCTTTCCTCGTTATGCGCAATCGAATTCCAATCATTTATTCCTTACACCATCATGCATTAATTTTAACTTAACATATTTCAGCAAATTTGCACCCCTCTTATCTTCGGTGAATCCGAACGAAGGAGAGACTTCGCTTCGCATCAGCTCCTTTCTTTTGTATTATGGTTTCTTGGTTTTCATACCGAGGCAGCCGTTGTTGATGGTGTTAGACTTTTAAAATTATTATGACCCAGCTTTGCCAGAAGATTGTAAATGGGTACAGGAATTTTTGATGCTAAACTGTAAATGTATGTAAGCTTAACCTTGGTTTTAATATTGAGTTTTTTATTCATTACCGTTGATAATATAAACATCGATCAGGTGAAGAATGTAAATGTGCAAGTGTTATTTTGCAATAACAGTTCAATATGATGGGGTAAAACATAAACATAAAAATAATTTGATATAAAAATGTAAACAGCTTATTAGCAAGAATTAAATCTTAGATTGAAAAAGTAGAATTCAAAACTATACATCGAAAACCGCATCGTGTTGCAATTCAAAACTCCGAGTAATCGTAAATAGTAAATCGTAAATCGTGTTCCCCAGATCGAGAATCGCTTGTAATTAAACATTGCAAGCCATGAATCATTAATCGTCAATTGTAATCGAAGAGCGTGAATCTTCAAGCGTGAATCGTAAGTTGCAAGTTATTAATCGTAAGAATATGAAGAAGTAAACATAACAAAGCAAAATACCAGACTAAAACCAAAGCCAAACGAAAAACAAAAATTGAACAAATTAAAAAAATAGAATAGGCAAAAGCAAAAAGTAATAAAATGAAGTAAACAACAGACCGTAAAAAACAACGATAAATAAGAAACAAAAATTGAAAAGGAAAAAGCACGTGCAAACGTGATCGAAAAACAGATGCAGAAAGATCTTAAATCGGAAATAAATGTTCGAAAAAATAAAATAAAAGTTTAAACCCCGAAAATCCATAAATCCAAACTCAGAAATAAAAAAAAGGAATCCTTAATCAAAACCCAAAATTAAGTTAAAATCAGAAGGGAAAAATGTGCAGAAAAACCAAAAGATAAAAGTCAATACCAATAATTAACTACAAAAAATGAAAGAAAAAAACAAACAATGAATAGCAAAGAGCAAAAATCAAAAAGCACACTGAAGAAAATAGAAAGCAGAAACCAAATATCAACACATTGAAAATCAAGCAGCAAAAATCAGAAAGCAAACAGTTAAAAGCAACAAAGCACACGTAGAAGGTAAAAGGCAAATTTGGTAATCAAGACTTAAATTGAAAATGAAAAAATAAATATTGGAAAACTAAAGTTGAGTCAACAAGTCATGGATCCTAAATAGCAGCGCGTGTATTTGGAAATCGTAAATTGAAGATTGATCTATGAAATTTAATACACGGCACGAAGGTAAAATTGTGCATTAAAGAGTCTAAGTTTAAATTAACAACGAAAAAACAAAATAAGAACAAAGTTAAAAGTTAAAGGAAAAAGTAAAAAGTAAAAAGTAAAAAGTAGAAAGTAAAAAGTAAAAACTAAAAAGTAAAAAGTAAAAAGTAAAAAGTAAAAAGTAAAAAGTAAAAAGTAAAAAGTAAAAAGTAAAAAGTAAAAAGTAAAAAGTAAAAAGTAAAAAGTAAAAAGTAAAAAGTAAAAAGTAAAAAGTAAAAAGTAAAAAGTAAAAAGTAAAAAGTAAAAAGTAAAAAGTAAAAAGTAAAAAGTAAAAAGTAAAAAGTAAAAAGTAAAAAGTAAAAAGTAAAAAGTAAAAAGTAAAAAGTAAAAAGTAAAAAGTAAAAAGTAAAAAGTAAAAAGTAAAAAGTAAAAAGGAAAAAGTAAAAAGTAAAAAGTAAAAAGTAAAAAGTAAAAAGTAACAAGTAAAAAGTAAAAAGTAAAAAGTAAAAAGTAACAAGTAAAAAGTAAAAAGTAAAAAGTAAAAAGTAAAAAGTAAAAAGTAAAAAGTAAAAAGTAAAAAGTAAAAAGTAAAAAGTAAAAAGTAAAAAGTAAAAAGAAAAAGTAAAAAGTAAAAAGTAAAAAGTAAAAAGTAAAAAGTAAAAAGTAAAAAGTAAAAAGTAAAAAGTAAAAAGTAAAAAGTAAAAAGTAAAAAGTAAAAAGTAAAAAGTAAAAAGTAAAAAGTAAAAAGTAAAAAGTAAAAAGTAAAAAGTAAAAAGTAAAAAGTAAAAAGTAAAAAGTTAAAAGTAAAAAGTAAAAAGTAAAAAGTAAAAAGTAAAAAGTAAAAAGTAAAAAGTTAAAAGTTAAAAGTTAAAAGTAAAAAGTAAAAAGTAAAAAGTAAAAAGTAAAAAGTAAAAAGTGAAAAGTAAAAAGTAAAAAGTAAAAAGTAAAAGTAAAAAGTGAAAAGTAAAAAGAAAAAGTAAAAAGTAAAAAGTAAAAAGTAAAAAGTAAAAAGTAAAAAGTAAAAAGTAAAAAGTAAAAAGTAAAGCATGAGCATGAGCATGATTGACCGCCCGCGGTTGCTACTCCGTTATTGCCAGATCAGCTGTAATTACACAAAGAACCAACAGATGATGTTTGGGACCAACATGCATCCTCAATGTGTAAAAACAGGTGACCTAAATCTTTATATTAGGCAATACCAGCGCCGGCCGCATCCGAATGCAGGTCAAAGAAGGAGTTTGTATAGGAATATGTTGACGTGATACTCGCTTTATTGGAAGCCGAGAACACCTCTGCACTTCCACGAGAAATCACTGGGATGTTGGATAAAGGGGAAGGTATACAGCAGGGTTCGTTTTGGTAAACGATGCGCTAATGTCGGGTTCTTAAGAACAAGTGCCGCGTCTACAAGTTTATTACATCCGCCACGATATTCATAATGTGATTCGAACTTATTTAGTTTGACAATGTAACACCGCAACAATAAAACGTACGCGAGGATACAGGATTTTTGACTAAACCGAGACAACTTAAAATTACCGTATATCTCCTCGTAAGGTGATGCTCTTTATACCTAAAACTATTGCGCATTGTTGATCCATCTGTAGATAATACGACCTCATGGAAGGTACCGACGCGGGGGATGAAATGATATTTATCGACTGAACGAAATCTATTTCGATTTCCGATGTAATAATTTAGATGCAACGCGCGAGCAGTCTCCGACTTAACGTTGATGAAGATGAGAAAGATATGATGAAATATCTGGGTTCACTTCGCGAAATCACCACACGCCGGAAGTCCATATATCAGCAAAACTCGCCCGGGCTGAATACGCGTTTACACCGAAGCGTTACGAACAACCGCTTTAATCCCCCCGGCCGACACATACGCGCAGGAACTCGGCGTTTACGTCGATTATCTCTTAACAATGTACGCCTAATACGCCTAATAAATATTAAAATTGGCAATGTTCCATGCATCCAAAGCCTCAACAATTTAATAAAAGCAAATATACATATAAGCCTGAATATATTTTTGAATTTATTGACAAATTGCCGAACTAGTCATAAATATAACAAATTATGTAAAACAACTGGTCAAAAGCTAGAACAATCAAAAAATCAAAGCATATGATTCCTGAGAAACACATACTCCAAACTCCACAAACCACACTAACACTTTGTGGACAAAAATAAAACTTGTTACTGAAACCCTGCGGAAAAAAATACCGCGCACACAATTTCAACGATGAAATCAAAATCTCTCTGTATCTGTTTTCTCACATATAGTAAAACTAGAAACAAGCATCAAAATATCACTTTACAATACAGACAAGACAAACGTATACTTAGCTTTCATCTCTTCATTTTCCAGTTGTTTTCATCGTTTTTGAACTTTTCTTTAAATGAAAGTACAGTGGCAACATGCATGTATGCCTTCACACACTCGTTTAATCCATACAACATTTCATTCGTTGAAAAGAGATAGCACATAAACACTGTAAACGGCGATGCATGGTTTTGATCTTATTGGCAAATTTTCACTTCAAGTTTAATTAGATACAAGCCAAATATAATTTGCATTATGCCAATGAATAAATCCCTAATGAGCATTCAATCACTATAAAACTATGTGGAGCAGCTGCTCGAAAAACACTCTCCTTATTGTATGTAATAACACCACACACTCCACACTTTCAAACCGTCGCCGAGACAGCGATAGAAAAAAAAACAAGAAAAAATAAACACTTTGGTGAATCTAAAAAGCAACGCAATAATATTCAATTTTCACAATTAAATTCACTTTTTTTGTGGAACTTCACACTTTTCGCACTCAGCACATTTCAATAGAACACCTGTATATATGTTTAACAATTCTTTAGGTGTAAAATAACCGAAAATCACCAAACAATGTGATGATTTCAAAGCAGGAACCAGCTGGCCAATCTTGATCACGGCCTCGCACAACCATCCGCGAACTTTTCCAAGAAAAAACAATAATTTTAAATTTAGAAAATAAACTCACTCCGCGATAACATCTATAACGAACATGCAACAACTAAATTAAACAATTTTTCTTACGATATAACATGCGAGCGAAAAATTTTTGCGTCCGATTTCGGTCATGGCTTGCTTCGACCTTCAGTAAAAGGTAAAAAGTAAAAAATAAAAAGTAAAAAGTAAAAAGTAAAAAGTAAAAAGTAAAAAGTTAAAAGTAAAAAGTTAAAAGTTAAAAGTAAAAAGTAAAAAGTAAAAAGTAAAAAGTAAAAAGTAAAAAGTAAAAAGTAAAAAGTATCAAGTAAAAAGTAAAAAGTAAAAAGTAAATAGTAAAAAGTAAAAAGTAAAAAGTAAAAAGTAAAAGTAAAAAGTAAAAAGTAAAAAGTAACAAGTAAAAAGTAAAAAGTAAAAAGTAAAAAGTAAAAAGTAAAAAGTAAAAAGTAAAAAGTAAAAAGTAAAAAGTAAAAAGTAAAAAGTAAGAAGTAAAAAGTAAAAAGTAAAAAGTAAAAAGTAAAAAGTAAAAAGTAAAAAGTAAAAAGTAAAAAGTTAAAAGTTAAAAGTAAAAAGTAAAAAGTAAAAAGTAAAAAGTAAAAAATAAAAAGTAAAAAGTAAAAAGTAAAAAGTAAAAAGTAAAAAGTAAAAAGTAAAAAGTAAAAAGTAAAAAGTAAAAAGTAAAAAGTAAAAAGTAAAAAGTAAAAAGTAAAAAGTAAAAAGTAAAAAGTAAAAAGTAAAAAGTAAAAGTAAAAAGTAAAAAGTAAAAAGTAAAAAGTAAAAAGTAAAAAGTAAAAAGTAAAAAGTTAAAAGTTAAAAGTAAAAAGTAAAAAGTAAAAAGTAAAAAGTAAAAAGTAAAATGTAAAAAGTAAAAAGTAAAAAGTAAAAAGAAAAAGGTAAAAGGTAAAAAGTAAAAAGTAAAAAGTAAAAAGTAAAAAGTAAAAAGTAAAAAGTAAAAAGTAAAAAGTAAAAAGTAAAAAGTAAAAAGTAAAAAGTAAAAAGTAAAAAGTAAAAAGTAAAAAGTAAAAAGTAAAAAGTAAAAAGTAAAAAGTAAAAAGTAAAAAGTAAAAAGTAAAAAGTAAAAAGTAAAAAGTAAAAAGTAAAAAGTAAAAAGTAAAAAGTAAAAAGTAAAAAGTAAAAAGTAAAAAGTAAAAAGTAAAAAGAAAAAAGTAAAAAGTAAAAAGTAAAAAGTAAAAAGTAAAAAGTAAACAGTAAAAAGTAAAAAGTAGAAAGTGAAAAAGTAAAAAGTAAAAAGTAAAAAGTAAAAAGTAAAAAGTAAAAAGTAAAAAGTAAAAAGTAAAAGTAAAAAGTAAAAAGTAAAAAGTAAAAAGTAAAAAGTAAAAAGTAAAAAGTAAAAAGTAAAAAGTAAAAAGTGCAAAGTAAAAAGTGAAAAGTAAAAAGTAAAAAGTAAAAAGTAAAAAGTAAAAAGTAAAAAGTAAAAAGCAAAAAGTAAAAAGTAAAAAGTAAAAAGTAAAAAGTAAAAAGTAAAAAGTAAGAAGTAAACATAAAAAGTAAAAAGCAAAAAGTAAAAAGTAAAAAGTTTAACGTAAGAAGTTGAAGGTAAAAGGTAAAAGGTAAAAGGTAAAAGGTAAAAGGTAAAAGGTAAAAGGTAAAAGGTAAAAGGTAAAAGGTAAAAGGTAAAAGGTAAAAGGTAAAAGGTAAAAGGTAAAAGGTAAAAGGTATAAGGTAAAAGGTAAAAGGTAAAAGGTAAAAGGTAAAAGGTAAAAGGTAAAAGGTAAAAGGTAAAAGGTAAAAGATAAAAGGTAAAAGGTAAAAGGTAAAAGGTAAAAGGTAAAAGGTAAAAGGTAAAAGGTAAAAGGTCATGAGTAGAAAGTGAATAGTTGAAAGTAAAAAGTAAGAAGTAATGAATAAAAAAAGAAAATGAATAGTAAACAGCAAAACGAGAAACAAAAACCAAAAATCTTATACATTTTCTAAAGTTAAAAGCAAATGCGAAAATCAACAGCACAGAATGACAAGCAGAAGGCAAAGGATAAAAACTAAAAATTGGAATTTTAGCTCTAAAGGTAAAATTTGTTAATCGTAAAACAGATAAAGCATAGATTTTAGAATCGAAAGTATGAAAATGAAAATTTAACATTGAAAATTTATAGTTCAAACAAATTGTAAATCCTGAACCGTAAATCGTAATACGTTGCTTGCAAATCAAAATTCAAAATTCAAATTATTTTAAATAGAAAAATGCAATAATAAAAATGCTAAAAACCAAAAGACGAAAGTCAAGATCAATATTCAACAATAAAAATCAACGAATTAAAGCAAAATGTAATCAGCGAATGCAAAAAGAAAAAGGTAAGAAGCTATTAACAAAAAGCGGAAATCAGAAAGCGAGCAGTAAAAAGCAAAGTGCAAAATCGCGGGGAGAGGACTACGAAAATGGTGAAAATCAAAAAGTACAAATTAAAACTGTTACACTAAAATTTGGTAATAGAAAAACAGATGCGGAATAGATTTTAAAATCGGAAACAAGTGCTCGGGAAATGGAAAAATTAATATTGAAAATCTTAAATTATCAAATCCTGAGTCGTAAATTCTAAATCAAGAACCTTTAATCGTAAATTAATGATTGAAATTCTTAGTTTAATGTCACTAAAAGAATGGAAATAATGGAAAGCGATAGAAATACTGAAAACAAAAAGCAAAAAGTCTCCCATGAACAGGTAAAATAAAAAAAGTTCTCAAGTAAGTCAAGTACCAAACATATATTTTCTTTCTCTGGTTGTTGTAATATGATGCTATTGAATTACAAATATGAAATTGATTCCCCAATCAACTTAGCAACTCATACTCTTGTGACAGGAAAATCGATATTTGTCAATCTATTAGTAAACAATTTTTCAATCCATTAGTGAACACAAAGGCTTGCACGCAATCTTTTTTCATTCGCTACCTTCCTCTGAGTGTTACGTTAATTCAACGAAAATGCAATATTGCCTTTAGGGAATGGAATATTTTACTGAAAGCGCTGGAAAATAAACACAAGTTGAATCCCAGATACCCAGCCCTTGAACCAAAACGCACATTTCTTGCAATTGACGAGCGGCGATTTATAGTTTCATACATGTTAATTTTCTATCGAAATGGCTATTACCACCGGGTGGAAAACAAAAACTTTATTGAAAAGTTTGCTCATTATGCAAAAAAGTGGTACACATTCCTCTCTTCCATGGAATATCACAGCCAAGAACCGCAGGTACGGTTTGACGCTAGTGGTAAACACTACCGAAGTATAGCTATCACTACACTAGTAGTAGCAGTAGCATTCCTCGACACGAGGGCGGTAAGAGCCCCAGCACAGTACTGTTTAGCATAAATGTCAGTTTTGAGTTTTGCATATATAAATTTGCACACCATCGAGCGTGAGATGAGGGCAATTTTCACCGCACAAGTAACCCACAACGAACGGGGGGAAAAAGGGCAACCCATTCAACCGAGGCAGCACCGCATTGAAAACGTTTTGCAAACACCTCTGTGTTAGACCGCACTTCTCATTACATACAAATTATCCGACAAAACCATCATTCTCCCGAGAGGAAGAGGGGTTTACCTCCACCCATAGCCTCTTCCACCACACGGACAGACGAAACAAAGCATGATTCGCAGTGCTGGTGACGACTAAATATGGTTGCCCTAGTTTACGATTTTAGTTGGTGAACTTTACAATTTCTGCAGTTCTCGACTCTCGACTGGTGATTTATGTGCGAGGAAAGTCAATTCGTATTCACAATCCACACGGGTTTTCCAGCGAAGTCGGTTGCATGTTTTCGACTGCCTTTATTGGAAGGTGACTAGACCAGTAGGGAAATATTGGAAATATTGCCGTACATTCCGGTAGCACTATCTGTCGTCTGCGGAACTGAACATGCCCTGTATGTATTTACCTTTTTATTTCGAAATTTCTCGGACCCCCGACAACCAACCAAGTAGCAAGGCGCCCCAAAAAACGCAAACCTTTGTTGGGCCGCGCAGTTACTTACTCGTGACTCAAAACATTTACAGGCCAATTAAACTCGCATAAAAAGAGCCCATCCTCTCCGTCACTGATTGCAGCCTTCGTGTCCCACGGTCGTAGTTAGTATAGGAACCTAGTCATCATAAATATCAAAAGCGTCCTAGGGGAGTGTACAGTAAACGCGATCGGCGGCATTTTGCATGCATGATGCGGGTGCATGTTTTGCAGGTTACATATTGCCGTGCTGCTGCTGCTGCTGGGGGTATTGTTTATATTCTATAGCAATAATTTTCTTTTTATATTATAGAAGGCCTGAAAATTCTTCTCTGGTGGGCTGCTTTGAAGAAATACTGTTTTTTAATATCACATTGGTAGAGCTATAAATTTACTGGTTCTATCGTTTCATGCAGTTTAGGAACCGTTGTGAATTCACCTCTCAGCTGCAGAAGATTTCTAGCAGAACGGGTTTAAATGAAACGGTTGGGCATTATTCATTGTTGTATAACCTTTCAATTTTTTCTACTATTTTTTACTACTATCAAAATAGATTTCTAGATGAAGAAAAAAAAAGATTTTTGGTTTTGGAAGAGAAACTGGAAAACTAAAAGAAAGTGAGTTAAAAACTAACCAAATTATAAGCATTTGAAATTGGACATATTTTTCCCCTGTTCCGTTAATAGATTTTTGTTTTACACCTTATGTAGCTAAACTTCCTAAGAGACGTAGTTAAACTTCAAAAATAAAAAAAGACCGGGAATCAATTAAGTTTAGTGGAGATCGGGTGGACCCTGGTAGAAGCTTCGGCCGTGTACTGACTGGAAAGTGGAGTCATACGCGGCTGTGTCTCCATGTTAGGGTCGGCGTTCAACAGCGTCTGACTCGGAGCCGGTGGCTGTATCATGAAATGCGGTGCATCGCCAGTTATAGATATTGTAGCTTTAGTGAGGTAGCATATCGAATTTGAATTACTACGGACAATCCAGATAATAATACGGAACGGTAGAATCGGCATGGACCCACGCGATCGAAAAAGGACAACGATTATTGGAAACTCGGTACTTGGAACATAAGGACTCTACTCGACCCGTCACTCGTGGGTATCCTGACTAGAGAGCTGCGGAAGGTCATTGCGGTGGCCTAAAACGAGAGAACGTGTATTCCAGTCAATAGCTCATATTGCGAACATTTAATTTATGTACCACATCTTCTACAGTGGCGGTGTGAAAGCACAAAAAGGATACGGTTTCGTATTGATTGGAAAACAGATGAAGCGTGTCATTAGAAGGAGGCCGATCAGAGAGCGTATCCCAAGTAACAACACTGGTTTTATGAAAGTTTTGTAGCGCTTTTTTGGCTGTATTAACCGCTTAAAAACTTTGATAAAACCAATATTGTTACTAGGGATATTGATGTAAATATTCAGGCCAAATTTCCCAATTACAGCTTAATAAATGTGTATGCACCGACTTATGATAAAACCGATGACGAGAAGGAGGAATTCTACGATCTCCTTGAGAAGACGTACACAGAGTGCCCAGGACATGACCTTAAGATCGTTATAGGGAATACAAATGCGAAGAGAAAAGAGAAAACTTCCAGTCTACTATGCACGATAATGACTGGCTTATCAATTTAGCTACAGCCAGTGACCATCTTCTGATCGTTGGTCGGCAGTTTTCAAAAGGTACAGACTTGAGGTTGTTGAGAGGACCAAACGTTGACTGAGCAAAATTCGCGCATGGTTGTCCAACGTATTAAAATCGAGGACAACGAGGAAGATACGATTGAACATCCACCGGTAATCAACTGGAGAAGTGGCTGCAGAGTACTCGCAGAAAGTTGGTGAATTGGAGAACACATGAACAAACAGTGTAGACATTGTAACGGCACCCTGCATCCTTTCACAACTTCCTACAGGGTTCCGTCACATTAGGTGGCATACTTAGAACCCGTAAATAAGGTGGTCTTCAACCGGGTTCTTTCCATGAAGCTAGCAAACATCACTAGAGCCACTGGAAAGAGACTTCATCACCGGTAGAAACGTCAGCATTGAGAGCATCGTCTTATAGAAGCGGAGTCTGTACAAAAAAGAAAAAAAAAATAACGGAAAAAGGAACCGAAACGTGTCTGCAACGATAGGGAAGGGAATTTGATTGCCGATAAAACAAAGGAGGCCTGGCGAGGTGTTGGAAACAACACTTTAGTGTGCTGTTGAATGGTGAGAGAGAAAGGCATCCAAAGGAGCTGGATTGATGTTGAGAATGATGGACAAGCTGTGGATCCACCACCCACGGACGAAGTGAAAAAAGCGGTTGAAGAGCTGAAGAACTGCAAGGCAGCTGGGAATAACGGCATTTTCGTCGATCTTTTCAAAGTCGGGAGCGCACAGCTGCATCCTGCCGTCTATCGGATCATGCTGAAATTACGTACAGTTCCTTCACAATGGGGTCCTAAAGTTTTAAACGGTTTTCTGATTTTCATATATCAGCTGGAAGAGTGCAATTTTCTGAGCAAAACGTGATTTTTAAAAAATGTTTATCATTTTCCTTTGATTTTTAAATGAAGGATAAAAATCTGCTCGAAATGCCTTAAATGACAGCTCTCTCATATACCGTACATGGGCAAAACGTCATCTAAGACCATTCGAGCAGTTTTTTTATTCTTCATTTAAAAATCGAAGGAAAACGATAAACGTTTTTTGAAAATCACGTTTTGCTCAGGAAACGCGGCTTTTTCAAATGATATAAAAAAAACCGGTATAGCTTTAGGACCCAATTATGGGTCAGCCAAAGTTATTAGTCACTTTCACTTTAATTGTTAATCTACGCCTCAATATCGTTTATTGGTAGAAATAATTGTTTTTCATCTGTAGATATACCTGTTTCATACAACTTGAAAAGTCATGCGCATGCTTAAACATGCGAGAAAACATGTTTTGAGCTATTTTTTTCGTGCTGTGCTTCCACCTGTCAAAGTATCGCTGAAATTGTTTACATAATAAAGTGCGCGTCGGGCATTCATAAGCCTTCTCAGTTATTTTGAACTTGATTTAGACCGATAAAATGCTACAACTCCATGAAAAAGGTATAATCTACACTTCATAAGTAAAATTCATACATTTTCCTCGAATAGGACATGTTCTCTGCTGATTATGATTAGAAGTGTTGATCGGTAATACGTATTGTTCCAGTGAAAAGCGGAAATCGTCTCCCCGGAAACAATATTCTCAAGAAGATTTAGAGCGAGCTATCGAAGTCGCACAAAAGACCGGAAAAGTACGCAGAGCAGCGAAGATATATCAATTCAATTTTCGACTGTCCAAAGGTCCAAAGGACTGTCCAAAGTTTTAACGGCGCAAGAAGAATCGCGGATAAAAGAATGGATCCTGTACCATGTCAAAGGCAGGATTTCCGTTAAGTGCTACAGACATTCTCCATGCAGTAATCGATTATGCTGATAAAATCCGAAAGACACGAAACATTTCTAAATCTTTTCCAAGTGAGTTTTTACTTTTTTTTCTCTGCAATTAGTTTGAAAGTTTGTTTTTTTTTTTCAATTTAAAAACCATTAGATAGAACTTGGAAGCAACGTTTCTTGTATAGACATCCGGAGTTCAAGAAGAAGCGCACTACCAGACTCTAAAGCAGGTGCTTTTCTAACGGAGGAACAAATTCGTCACTGGTTTCTGGAAATTGAAAATACTCTTCTCGAAGATGGCATCCACTTGTCCATTTTTGAAAACCCAAAAAGGATTTTGAATTTCGACGAATCTGGGTTTGAGCTTGTTCCAAAAGAATTTTTAGCAATTTGCGGACAGGATGCCGAGAACACTTATTTTGTTCATAACAACTGTGACAAAGACAGCTATACCGTACTTTTTGTAAGTAACGCTGCCGGAGAACTCACACCACCGATGGTTTTGTATCCCGGGAAAAGAATGACACGCGATATTGTAAACAGTACTCCGGAAGGCTGGTCTGTCGGTATTTCTGTTGAAGGCTGGCAGTCGAAGAGGATGGTACGTGTACTTGTACTCCTCTTGTGCAGAAAAGTACTAATCTTGGAAAGCTTAAACAATTGAAAGTTGAAGTTATCATTGCAAAATCTTTACATAACTATTATTAGATATAAGGCAGAGGAACGAAAACTAATCCGAATCCAGAGTGAAAAGGAGAAGGATGATAAGAAGAAGAAAAGGGAAGAAAACAAATTGCAGAAACAAAAACTGAAGCAGGTCAAGGAGAATGATCCTACTACAAAGATATTCTTCTACAAAGATAAACTTAAAGTAATATGTGTGCCCGTCGTTGTTTATGTTAATTGGTATATATTTTCCTACTACTTTGTTCTTGCAATAATGTTATTTGGCGAAGGGTATGCCAGTTTTTTTTATATTTTTGATAACCATGTCAATAGTTATACTGATCTTCTACCATCATATCAGATTAATAGATCTCAACATAAAATCCAGAAAACGTCCTTATGTTCTAGTGAAATACAGCAGAATGTCTAAGCGCTTCTTCGTCTTGTATTGTTTAATTCACCATGGAAAAATTCACTACTCAAAAAAATCGGTTCCTGTTACATTTAAATCTTTCATTTCTATAGTAATTTCAGTGCAGAACATTCAGTATATTAATCAAAATGATGTTAGTTTCAGGAAATCTGTAAAACAGACTCGATTATGTTTTACATATTCGATCGTTCAGTATTTGTGAAAGTGAAATTTGTCTGTCCAATTGAAAACGTTCCCTCGTCGTTTTGGACTGACTCCGTGTCTTCAAGTGACTTATAATATGTATCAAACTGACCCATAATTGTTACAGTGGGAAAATTGACCCATAATTGTGTCATTTGCTAACTTCGAACTAGTTTCAATAGTTAACAAAGTTTAACAAAGAGAATAAAAATCATTTGGAAGTTAGTATATATATTAATCAAAGTATTAGAATCGGTAATTATACTGAAGGAAAAGTGATTTAACACCGGATAATAATTAATTGTATGGTAAGGTGATTCGCTGAGTGACCCATAATTGTAGAGGGACTGTACCCGTTGTTAAAATTAACGAAAAAATATGCGGAAATGCGCTATAACATTGTGAGGAAAAGTCTTGGAGGTGTGTGGTCTTCAACAAAAACGTGTGTTATGTATGTCGAAATGCTTTTTCAGAACAACGTTACCTAGTAAAATGTAGCTAACAAAAGTTGAGTACAAACAACTAACTTTTAAGTAACTTTTATAGAATATTTTCTGTAACTGATAAGAATTTTGTTTGCTCCGCAATTTTTCATATTTTTGCACGTTCTAAAACTTTGCCGAATTAACCGTTCCTCTATCTCTCAACACAAAAACCTAAATTAATCCACCTAGCGGTCAGACTCAGCCTTTCTCATTCGAACTTATCATTTGTAAAAATAGATTTACATGAACGCTTCAATCCAATCAGTGTGTATTCACTTTTTGGGTTCTAAAATAATGATGTTGTAATAGAAGTATAAAATATGAAATTTAACGTAATGCAAATGCTCAAGAAATAGCGAAATAAAAGAAATGACTCCTAATTTCGAACAATTCAATCACGAGGTGTTATGAGTCAGCTAGACCTAGAACATTAGTGAAATTAAACAGTCTTCAGAAGACGTTTCTTTTCATAACTTTGGAACCACATGTTCAATCTATATAAAATTCAAAAGTTAAGGGTTTTTTAAGATAGCCCGTTCATTTGATACCAATTTTATTGAAATCGGTTGTGTGGTTTCTGAGATATTGATGTTTCGTGATTTTTACATGTTTAAACATAATCTCTAAAATAAAAATCCAATTACAATGAAATTTAATAGGGTCTTATGGGGCAACTAGAACTTTCATTTGCATATAATTTCATGAAAATCGGTGCAGCCATCTCTGAGAAAAGTGAGTGAAAATATAAATCTGCACATGCACACACACACACACACACACACACATACATACAGAAAATGCTCAGCTCGGCGAACTGAGTCGAGTGATATATGCCATTCGGCCCTTTGGAGCACTTTCATATCTTCGGTTTTGCAAGTGATTGCTATACCTTTCTAGGAGAAAGGCAAAAAGTTAAAAAAATTATTAATTAGGAGAAAAATATTCGTGCTGAAGAAATAGCGAAATAAAAGAAATGACTTTGAATTTCGTACACTTCAATCACGAGCAATACCGGGAACGTACGAATAGCACAATACCAAATTTAAATTTTGTTGAGGCCATATGTTTTGATCAAAGCAGTTACAGTTTTAAATAGTCTTTGAATTTCGTTTCTTTTCATAACTTTTGAACCACATATCAAATTGCTATGAAATTTTTTACTTGTGAGTTTGAGAGACAACCCGGGGGAACCTATAGGAAAGCCAAACTTTTCATTTGACACTAAGATTGTTGAATTTAGCCCAGCCATTTTTGAGAAAACGAGTGAATTTGAAAAGTCACCGGAACATGTTTCTTTTCACAATTTTTGAACCACGTGTTTAATCACTATAAAATTCATCAATTAATCTTTAACTAGCCCGTTCATTTGATACCAATATTGTTCAAATCGGTTGTGTAGTTTCTGAGATAAGGAAGTTTCGTGATTTCTTATTTTGATACATTACAGACAAAGTAAGAGACCGATTACATTGAAATTCAATTGGGTGTTATGAGGCAGCTAGACCTTTTACTTGACACTAATTTCGTGAAAATCGGTTCAGCCATCTCTGAGAAAAGTGAGTGAATTTAAGTAGTCTTCGGAATATGTTTCTTTTCAAAGCTGGATTTCACATTTTCAAACATAACAGGCAAAGTAATAGTCCGATTGCAAAAAAAAAATCAATAGGGTCTTATGGGGTAATTAGACCTTCCAAATGACACTGATTTTGTGGAAATCGGTTCAGCCATCTCTGAGAAACATGAGTGAGATTAAACACTCTCCAGAACACGTTTCTTCAAATAACTTCTGAACTACACGGTCAATCTTCATGAAACTCAAAAGTTAAGGGTTTTTTAAGTAGCTCGTTCATTTAAAACCAATTTTGTTAAAATGCGTTGAGTAGTTTCTGAGATAATGATGTTTCGTGATTTTCACATTTTTAAACATAACCTCTAAACTAAAAATCCGATTGCAATGAAATTCAATAGGGTCTTATGGGGCAACTAGCCCTCTCATTTGCAATTGATTTCATGAAGATCGGTCCAGCCATCTCTGAGAAAATCGAGTGAGATTGGGAGAGCGTTACATACACACACATACACACACACACACATACAGAAAATGCTCAGCTCGTCAAACTAAGTCGATTGATATACGAGATTCGACCCTTTGGAGCACTTTTATACCTTTGGTTTTTCCAGTGATTGCTATACCCTTCTAGGAGAAAGGCAAAAAGTTACTATTTTGGATACATGAAAACCTACTGTAACATATGCTCGCCGTACTCTAATATGGGTGGATTGGGACAAATGGAACCCAAAGGAGTTTATAGTACTTCAGCTTAACTTCAAGGAAAAGTATTGACATCATGATTCCACTTGCCGCTTTTTAACCTATACGTTCTTGAATTTATCGAAAAAATAAGCTAAAATATGATAGAACTTTGTAAGGAAAAGTCCTGGAGATATATGGCCTTTGGCAAAAATATGTGTTTTGTGTGCCCTAACAATTCCTCCGAACAACACTTTCGTGTAAAATGTAACTAACGAAAGTCAAGTTCAAAAAACTAACTTTTAAGTAAGTTCCATGTAATATACTTTAAAACTTTGTATCAAAAAAGGTAGGTTTTTCATTTGTTCAACAAGGTTTCATATTTTTGAATCTTCTACAACTTTGCTGAATAAACTATTCTTCTATCTCTTGATACAAAAAGTAAATATTTTTACTTTTACTATAGTAAACTTTTCATAATTTTGACAATTTGCGATTAGGCGTGTTATTCATACAAACGATTGTTCCGAAGACACTTTTAAGCTAGGATGAAGGTGAAAAGCGCCATGGAATTAAGAACCACTTTTCGCCTTATTGGACCACTGTGGGATGGGAAATCATTTGAAGTAACCGACGAATTTATTTACCTGGGTACATCAGTGACGCACGAATCATGCAAACTGAAAGAGACTGATCAGCGGATTTTGGTGATTTTGAGCCTAGAATCTTGCATTCAATCCTTGACGGCAAACTGGAAAACTGTGTTTGGTGCAGACACAAGAACCATGAAGTGTTCCAGGCTCCAGGCATATAAATCGGCGAATATAGTCAAGCAAATGAAACACGAGAAGGTTAAGTGGGCTGGGCATGTAGCTGGAATGCCGGAAGAACGGTCAGCGAAAATTTGATTTAGCAGGAATTCCGATAGAGGCCGTCGAATTCGAGGTAGATCCTACACTCGTTGGCTGTGTACTGTCGGCGAGGATGCCCGCGTAATAGGTGTTCGAGGATAGCAGCCCGAGACCGAGTGATATGGCAACGTACTCTGGATTCGACACTGGATTGATGATCGGTCTGTCGCCGCAAAAGTAAAGTAATAATAATTATTATTATATTGAAAAGCCGAGAGCTTGAATAATTTGAATGAAAATTCAAAACCAATCAACCAATTACGATTTCGCTTCCCACTGTTTTCTATGAACCGCCGTCTACGTTCGTCACCAATTTGGCTCCCGCAGTAACAGTAGAAACGGTATCACTCGCTGGAACAGCTAGCAGATGGTATCAATGAAGACTGCAAACAGACGGTAGGATCGGTGAATGGTGCCTGTTTTGTTCATGTTCGATTTGATTTTTTGCGCAGTAGACAGTAATCACACCTGAAAACGGTAGATACGGGTTGCTGAAAGCAACAAAAGCGCCAGTTAGTAGCACCAGAAGAGCTCATGTAGCGTCCTGCTGACATTGAATATGTTGTTTTTTCTTTGAATTAGTTGCTATAACAGCTCATGTTCTGGAAACCTGTTTAAGGACATAAAAGGCACTTAAGAGAAGAAAATTCTTATTTGGTTCCAGGAAAAAATTAACCTTAATCCACCAATGTTTCAGAATCTGAAATCATTTCTTATGTTTCACAGCTTATTGATCTGAAGGAAATTTCAAAATGGCATCTAGGGCCGATTTTCATCATCTGGATGTCATCCCGGCATATTTGAAAATTTGGCAATTTAAAATTATTTTCCAGAAACCGGAGCAAGCCATTTTGGATTTCAAAATATAATTATTCCGGTTCCGAAAATACTCATATTGGATGACATTTTCCAAAAATAACGGGAAGTCGCCATATAATCTTGGATCAATTCTTGATCTCTGGTCATCATTCCGGTTCCGGAAAACCCCGTATTAAATTATGTTTGTATGTATTAGTCTGTATTTTAGACAATGGAAGTCGCCATCATGAAGTTTAAAATGGCGACTGGAATCGATTCCCCGCTTCTGAGCATCATATCATTTTTAGACACACCCATGTTGGAATATATTTGGCCCCTTTGGACTGTATTCTAAAAAACCGAGAGCAATATTTATAAGATCAATTAGGTAACGGGAATTCTCATTCATGCATAGTCAGTGTTAATTGCTTGAATACCTTTTTCTCAAAAAGGTTTGAATTTTTTAAAGTGTGTAGTATTTTTTTTAACAATAAAGTTATAATTTTCTAACGAGCACAGTGCGTATTATTTTTAGAGTACTGATGCAAGAAATGTCTGAGCCCTGTTAGGCGCAAGCCGTCGAATTTGTGTAACTATATTAAAGCACTTAAATTCACACATGTTGTCATTGAGAGGATACTAACGCTTATAAATTGACAGATTTGTTCAAAAATATTTCAGGTTGGAATTATTAATCTGTAAACATTTAAAATTAGATTAGCTTTTATATCGGATTGGCAGGATACCAATAGCCAGAAAACTGATAATGTTGTTAACCCATAAAGCGACGATGGAAACCCAATCTAATCTGACAGGTGTGTAAATAAAAACGTGAACTAATCGAAATTTCCTGGGTTGCATGAGGAAATACAACCCGCTCCAACCGTCCACGATACCATAGTTGGAAATCTAACCACTTTTGTAGACTGGTAACCATCAGCATGCGAGTATCAACGATAGTCTCATATCAATCCCATAAACGAGTAGTCACTGAATCGGTGATGATAGCCAGTAACTTCTAAGCATTTCTGAACCGCTTATCTGCGGCTCGTTGTCGTAGGAAGGGCCATTTCTGGCACTTTTGCTTCCACTAGAAGACGACGACACGCTCGTTGTCATCGAGCTGTTGAGATGATCTGATGAAGCAAAACCGAAATTCATCATCTTCCGCAGAGACCTACCGACCGGTAAGAAATTTTCCCGCAGTACTGAGCTGGCTTCGGTGTCAGAAAAAGGAAGACCGCTGCCATCATTATCATCATCAGCTGTTTATTCGTCCTCACTGAGTGCCAGATGGGGCCCGAGTACTATACATGTAGGTAGTAGAAGTATAGCCATACATATCACTAAGCGACATATCGAAGATGGAAGAGCAGCAACCACTTGAGCGATGATATGTTTCTCAAATGTATGAATCTTTCATGATAATGATGTTGGAGGAATAATGAGCAAGCTGATGATGATGAACATGGAGTCTTGAACGGAGCTCGGAAGTAAGCGAGATGCTTCACCATTTGGGTGGGGTGTTTATTTCCCCGCAGGAAAACAAGCTGCCGGTTTTGCGCTTTATTTGGCCCAAAGTGGCACGGACAGGCAGACCATAATTAATCACCCTGCCGTTTATTGTTAGCTGTAAATCGGGAGGGAAGTGCCAAAACGGGAGCCCCGCAGAGATATTCATCACCTAGTTTGATATGATTTGCGCCAGACACCATCGATGTCTAACTTAATTTTTTTTTTGTAGCAATATATCAAACGAGTTTGAAAGTTTGAAAGATGGAAATATATCAACAATATTTAACATTGTTTTACTACACGATGACATTTACATTTTTTTTATTAATATTGAGATGTGTAAAACACAACATCAATTTTTTTACGAGAAGCACGAGTGCACTAGGTTCCCGATTTTGTTTTGATGTTGCCAAAAAGTGCCATCCTGAGGGGAAACTATGTCGGTCGATCAGGGTAGATAAAGTGCATAGAAGCTTGTTTGAAAAATGTTCTTCTTTGATGATGCGCAAGTGCAACTATAAAGGCATGATTTTTTCTCGAGAGCCATTGAGCTTTTACTGACAAGATTCCCTGCACGCAAGTAATGCAGCTCTCTATGCAGGAATGTAATATGAAGTGAAAACAAATTTTGCGTCATTATAATTTAATGCTTTTAGTATTTCACAACCTGTCAGGTCACGTGTTTCACGTGTTTTCGATGTTTATCTATTTCTTTTCTCGAAACTTAACTATGTTCCATTCCAACTTTCAGTATTTTTATACACATTTCTACGTTATTTTCCTAAAAAGGTGATTGATGTTTTTTGAACAGTTAAATAAAATACTGGAAGTGATAAAAAATTTTATTTCTAAAATTTGTGTTATGCCCTCGACAAATATATTCATACCTTTAATTTTGGTGCTGCCGGTATGAAACGAAAAAAAACTTCTTAACATCTCAACATAGCAATTATCGCTAGTTTTTCCCCATATACAACTCCCCTTCCAGCAATCATTCACAGCAGTTGTTCGTTAGTTATGGTTATGAAACATCTATGCGGCTCCAGCATATTTCTAATGTGCTTTCTTTCCTTTTGATCTCGGTCACATCTCTAACTGCCGCGCCGAGAATTGACGCTGGTGTGAGGAGCCTTCGCTGGCGATAAGAGATGGTGCAGCTGCAATCGTTCCAGTAACCCGAATAAAAACTCGACGCTATACATGAAGGTACTGTTGACGTTGGAGGCAATCAAAATCGGGTGTGAATGGGTTTCATGGAAGTCACTTCGGGTGCTGCTGGTGGCAGGATCCGGCAAGCGACAACGCCCGAGCTGGTGACAATCGCTTCAGGACAGATGGTATTATTGTGTTGATGATGCCAACAGCAACAACAACAACAACAATGACGTCGGCTGGGATTTGAAGCTTTTCACATCATGGCGCGCAATACCGAAAGAGGGACATTAGGCTGAAAGCTATAGAAGCGATATGTTAGAGCGTTACAACACGCCATTCAAATTTTCATCCTGGTGCTGGTATTGTGCGCTGGAAAACGTGATTGAAGAACCGAGAGGACCATTCAACTTCTAGACGGGTGTTACTAAGGGGGAAGTAGTAGTAGGCTCAACGGAAACGCTTTTCCCCTGTCACTGAACAGCGGAAGTCTTGTCGAGAGAGAATGAATAAAGTAGATTAAACCGCATTCAAGGGTCGGGGAGGGGGTGTTGGGTTATACTTTTCCATCATCTTTGTAGCCACAAGAACTCACCACTTCTAAGCGGTTTCGTTTTTTTGCTATCGCACCACAACGATAAACTGGCAAAGAGTGTATATGTGGCCGGATGTGTCCACCCTGAAGGCGTAATGCAAAGTGATGATTTCTCGTTTAAGTCGTTGATGAAATTTTATGTCTGCCAAAGAATAACCACGAGAATAGGCTTTTAGAAGAAAAAAACAATCTCGAAATTGCTATATTTTGCTATTATGTCAGGACACGACTAATGCGGATTCTGATGGAAATAATGCAGTTTGGCTCAGAATGGCTGTTTGTCTTCGTTAAAAGAGTAAAACGTTATCATAAACGGCTCAGAATGAACAAATTCCATCTTTCACAATAAATCACTTATTACGCCAAGTTGATAAAGAAAATATACGTACACAAGTCTCATAAAAGTGATTTATGCCAGGGCGTCGTCATCTTCGGTTTCAACCTGTTTTTCTTCTTCTCCTTCTGTTACCACAGCAGCGAAAGGTTGGTCCGTTAGTCGGAGAAAGAGAGATTAATGGCACAGTAGACTGCATGACTGCATGCAGCACGAATCCTCTGGAAGTGCACATTTCCTTAGAATACAAATTGAATTCGAAAACAACTCGACGGGCTTGAGAAAACGAATCTACCTCACAAAGGAACATATATGTGTGACACTACTGCACTGGATTTGTTCAATCGATTGGTAATCGAGGTTTTTCTGGTTTAGTCGGACAATTGATTTTCGTAACTATTTATTAAATTAACCAATTGTGATAGCTAGAAATAATGAAAATCAATTCTCAAGAGAATTTCAGAGCCAATTCACTTCTGTTGCTTGTGTCGGATTGTATTCGCATCCAAATTTGCATTTCAAATTTTTCTATAGTGTATCGAAACGCCAATAAAATGTACTTAAATTAGCACTTATTTTTAAAATATCTAAACAGCTTAATTGTACCTGGTTTCAAACGAAAAGCTAAAAGCAAATACTGTTTTCTTTCGAAACTTCCATGAACGACATAAAACGTGAGTTATATTAAAACCTGTTGCAGATTTTCTGCGAACATTGTCATTTTCTTATATTTCTACCGTTATATATTAGGCAGTTTCAACATATTTTTCCCGACTATGTTCAAAATCGAGAATCTGCTCCGGAATACCCATTTCGACGACAACTCATCAGATGGACTTAAAATGAATGGAAATCCACACCTGGCGTGATTCAATGATTTTTAGTACCAATGTTTCTCGTTTTTATTGACAATTGTACTAATTTGTCTCACAGAATAATGATCACGAAGTTCCGGATTTACAGGAACCAAATGTGGTTGCAGGTTTCTGTCAGTTCCAGATGCTGAAAATAGATTTTCCAATCTTTTGACGGGGCAAGATCAACAATCAGTCGATAATTGATAAAGTCAGAAGCATTTCATTTGGGTGGGTATCCGGGTACAGGGCCGAGCATTTATGGGGTAAAAAACCAGAGCCCCTTCATCCGATCCCTCTCGCTGTTGCTATAAACATTCTGATGATAAAAAATGGTATATTTTCACTAGTTCGAAGCATTCTGTGAGTTTCAATTAGCTGAGTTTAGGTTAACCTTGTTTTTTAAAGCAATAAAGTCTGAAAAGGTACCCGGGTACCTTGTTGAACACACACTGGTTAAACGTTTGACAGATTGACAATACACATCAGGTGCGATTCAGGTTTCCAGAGTCCCTCCATTTGAAGTTTGAATTGAAAAATAGCATGGGAGCAAATTGATCCCAGATATTTTTAAAAGCTTGTCGAAAGTATTTTCTGGTGGCTGAAAGCCGTAAATAAGATGTTAACCATCGACTTATATTGTATCGCCAGAAACAAAATAAAGCACCTGAGATCCAATTAATTATGACCATGTATACTAGATTTGCAACTTCTTTTTCCCATCATAATGTCTATTGGAGAATATGTCGCACGTTTGATGAATAACATAAAACGTCATTCAATAAATTACACCCGGCGTGTGTAGTTCAAGCGTAAATAATTTTATAAGGAGCTTAAATTGGGCATTATATATATTTTGCACATCATGCGGCGAAGACACATAATCGAGGGAAAGGAACCGAGGTGGCATAAAGACACCGTGGTTTCCGCAATCCGAGCCGGCTGCCAACATGCCGTCGGAAGCGGCGGCCTCCTGCGCACAAAAGACTAATCTATCTGTATCCGGTCTCGTATCCATTCGGCCTGACGTCCATTCGGCCTGACGTCCATTCGGCCTCGCATTTATTCGGCTTCGCGTTAAATGTCTCGTATCCATATACTTAGGGTGTCTGGCATAATGTATCCGTAGTATGTATGTATTATTAACGGAGTGTCATTGTTTGAATTCTTTTCTGACAAGCACTAGTAGTACCTCAATCCTTGTGTATAAGCTGTTTTAAAACTTGCACAAAATAAACTCTAAACGAAAAATTCGTACAATACGCCAGTCAGGATGTCTCAGACGTCAATATTAGATACCAACCTAAGACATTACCTGTTTCTCTGGCAATTCCAACACCTCAGTTAAGTCCAATAACAAACGGGTTTATCAGTTTGATGCTCTGACGGAGAACCTTGTTTGAAGAACTTCTGTCAACCTAAATTTCTTATCAATTCAATGATTTTTGGTTGAGATGACTAAATTGATGTCTTTAAAAACTTGCTTTGTAGATCAGAACTCATTGCAGAACTCTTCAAGGTATCCTTTTAGTTTCCATCAGTGTTTTTCTAAGAAACAAAATATTTTTACTGTGAGTGGGTTTGACTAAAATGCAGTAAATGGTCAAGCCACTGGGAATTATAGATTGATTGACTACCGAAATTTCTTTTCAAACTAATAACGCGTATAACATAAGTATTATTTACTTTACTTTTATGGTGAAAAATCGATAAAATTCTCTACCGTTTTCAGAATATAGACCGTTCCGATAATTATAAATACACTTACGATCAACCGTCATTTCAAATAACGTGCAGTATTCAACCAAACGTTGGCTGCGTCCTGTTGTTTACATCCAAAAGAAACAGATGCTGTCATTTTTTCTAACATTTAGTGCGAAATTTTGAAAATGCGTGGGCTTTCTCCCGAGCAAAGAAAGCGAATTGTGCACAAATGGGGCACCGTGAGTGGTCTTTCTATAAGAAAATTAGCCAGAGAAGAAGGTATAAGTGTCGGAGCAGTTCAAACCGCATTGCGGAAGTATTGTGAAGAGTGCACATTTACTGATGCCCCAAGACGTGGTAGAAAACCCGGGCCTGTTGATCCCACAATGGACAAAAAGGTTAAGGAATACTACAAGCGGCATCCTTCAGTATCAGTACGAGATGTGGCGAGAAAGCTTGGAACCTCGGCGAGTAACGTTATGCGTGCCAAGGGAAGAATGGGTCTGCAGACCCGTCGGAAGCAGAAGCAGCCAAAACGAAATCCAAAACAAGCTGAATCTGTGAACCGAGAGCTTGGAAGCTTTATGACAAACTTCTGACCAAAAAAATGGGGTGTGTTATCATGGATGACGAAACCTACATTAAACTGGACTATAAGACTCTGCCAGGACCGCAATTTTATACATCACCGAAGGGAAAGGATGTCCCTGGACCAGTGAAAGCCATTTATACCGAAAAATTCGGCAAGAAGGTAATGGTTTGGCAGGCAATTTGTGAATGTGGGAAATATCTCGTCCATTCATTACGAATGACACAATGAATGGTAAAATTTACGTGAAAGAGTGTTTGCAGAAAAGGTTGTTACCCATGGTTAAGCAGCATAACAATCCTCCAATCTTTTGGCCCGATCTTGCTTCCTGCCATTACTCTAAGGATGCACTAGGGTGGTATAAAACAAATAATGTCACATGTGTCCCAAAGGAGATGAATCCTCCAAACTGCCCTGAAATTCGCCCTATTGAAACTTTTTGGGCTTTGACCAAGACAAAGCTGAGGAAATATGTCAAACCAGCGAACAATGTTGAAAAATTGAAAAAAGATTGGCTTAAAGTGGTAAAAATGGTCGGAGAACACACTGTGCAAAAGCTCATGAGTAGTGTTAAGAGAAAAGTTAGAGAACTCGCGTATCCTACGAAAAATAATCCCAACTTGAATTGAAACTGGAAACAAAACACTTATTATCTATATTTCAGAATAAAATGACCCGAAAATTCTGTATTTTTTGTTTTATTCAAGAAAGAAGATGTATTTATAATTTTCGGAACAGTCTATATGTCTCCACATTATTCGATTTTGGGCTAGTCCTCTCCAATAGCCCCTAACACCCGCCGATCGGGCGTCCTCATCCACACTACACTTTAACGAATACGAGGTCTATCATATCATAACTAAAATCATTACTCGAGAAGTTTGGTATGCTTATTTTTTATGCGTTCAATTTTGTATGGCCCCAATCCCCCGCACGCATTTGTCTGTAATTATTTCTACAAACCTAATTCGTTCTGAAATTCTTTTGACACCAGTAAAAACAATTGTGAAAATATTGTTTCCTGTGCCCAATATATTTTTACTCCATTGACTCATTCATTTGGCAAGGTATAATACTGTTTGTCTCCACAGTGCCAAATAGTAAAACAAACTTCTGCTACGGTTTTATTTTTATTCGGGGTAGCAAGGTAAACTCTGCCCTAACCTCCTTTTAAAATAGGGTATCCTAGCCCTTGCTATCATATTTACGGTTTTTAAAACGCGCTGTTTTGGAATCTGCTGGATATTTTAAACTACACTACCTTGCTGCAGTATCGGAGTGTGGACTTCTTGCCGATATACGGAATCCGATTTTGGAAAGACTCCATAAAATATGCAATTCGAACTTCACAGAACCAGGAAATGAAAACGTTTTTGCAATATGCACACGCTTTAATCCGAACATACAACAACTGGTTTGTTAAATGATGATTTGGCCAGCTTCGTATCTTGAACCAACTGGGAGTCGAAAGTTTATATATTGAATATGGGATTTGTTGGATTTTCGTGTATTGAGATTGTTGTTGAATTGAGAAATTTTAAACATCAAGTTAAGAACCAAAGTATTATAAATAGCAGAAAATTCTGATCATGAAGTAAAACGTCAAGTGTGGCGTAATAAGAATTTGTTCGAAAAAATGTCTATAAAAAAATTAGAACGGTTAAAAAATATTAGTATCAATTTTTTTAGAAACTTAAGGGACGCCGAAATCTTCCAGATGATCTCGAGGTACGAAGCTGGCCTGACAAGCCAGTGGTCGTAGGTTCGAGTCTCGGCTCGGGAGAGACTGTTAATGTCAGTTAGATCGTAGCGCCTAGCCCCGCAATTATTCTGTACACTAAACAGTTGGCTGCGGATCCTGTGTATAAATAAACAGAAATCAGAATGTAGCACCAAGGCCTAAACCACAGGATCGATAGCCTATCAAAGTCTGTACTCTTGATACCAGGCAACGGTCAACATTCTACATTGGCACCACGCACAGAGTGATCAAACCCGAATTGTACAGTTAAAATAAGTTAGAGAAAATATAGGGACTAATTTAGATTAAAATTTAGAATAAATTGTTTACTGCACCAAACTTAATTACAATTAAACAACTGTTATGTGCAGACTCGTTATGCGGAACAAGATTTAGATATATCTGGCAGCACTGGATAGCTTATACTGTAAGGTGTCGTATGTAAACAAACAGTGTTGAGTACGCGTAAAGATGTCGAAGCAAGAGAGCAATCAGTCAGCCGTCTATGTTTCATTGCGCACCGAAACAAGCGCAAAGGAGGTAATTCGGTCGGTAAAGGGGTCGAAAAGACCAGCGTATTACATAAAGAAAATTTGGGGAAGTAATAACCAATTATATGCACCTAACCAGAAGAAATGCGAGTGCTGTTCCAATACCGCTGAACGAAGCAGGATCAAAAAAGTTAAAAAATAGTTTGAAAGAATCCAGCCAATGTATACTTGAAGGTTCAGCAGGATACTGTTGTCCGGTGGATGAGGAAGGTTGTTGCTGGCCACTATTCCTTCTTCCAACTAGACACATAATGCCACGAAACACGTAAATGGCTTGCTGGGAATATTTCGGAGTTTCGGGGAGAAGGAAATTTGGCCGCCTAGCAGCCCCGTTATCAATCCTATAGATTATTTTGTTTAGGGCGTTGACGAGCGGAGTACTATTAGAACGCGTCACACCACACTTAGGGCACTCGAAGCAAAGATCATGGAGGAGCTGAGGAAAATATAGCTGAGGAAAATATACCGCAACTAGGGTGGTCGGTATTACCGTCTTTTCGAAAAACCAGTATTTCGGTATTCACGAAAATAAAAACCGGTAAAACCGATAATAAACCGGTATTTTTATTTTTTTCGGATTAATACAAACCAGGGGTGACTCGTGGTCTTTAAACCTACTTTTTCTGCTACAAAAATCTTAAAATCATAGTTTGGGGAAGTTATGATGATTGTCCGCGAAAAAAAAACGCAAATCACTCTCTCTGTACTATTTAAAAATAAAACTGAAAAATAATTAAAGGTGAACGTCTCCGGTAGTGGTTTTCTTCGGCCGGTTTCTGCCGCAGTCTTATGCAAAAACCTGCCGAGTAAGCCATTGCCGAAGACGTTGCCTACAAAAATTTGGATTTGATAGTTATTTTCTGCTTAGCGTCACAGGTTGCATCTATGTATGGATGTGTCGCTGAATGATTATGTTTTTGCATTTATCTGTCTTTATGCTTCATTACGATCCAGATTTTATTTGTAAGATTAGGACCTCTGAGACCATTGTTTTTATCTCTTGTGGAATACGATCCAGATACAACACTGGATAACAGTGTTTGAAAAACTCCAATGAATGAATCTAGTGATATGATTACGAAGAACATAATTTGAAAACTCGTGTAATGACAAATAAACATGCAGATTTTTGTTTACTATATTTTCTTTCACATCGCAAAGCTCAGTTTCAATACTTCAAAATTCGTATAAAATCAATATTTGAAACTATTGAGAAGAGTATATGAATGAAGTAAAAATAAAGAAATCACGATCAGACCAGAATTTACTCTTTACGAATCAGAATGAATCGAAGGTAAATACTTCTTTATTCTGTTCGATGCTCTTTAAACAGTTCGTCCAAAAAGTTCGTCCAGATTATTTATTATATTTTTTTTATTAACTTTAGCTCCTGATGGAGAAACGAAAAATGCGGCATATGAACAAGTTTGTAACTGAAATAGAAATAAATATTTGAAATGAGTGGTTTTTAAAAAATAAATAAAAATATAGAAAATGATAGAAAAAGCAGAAACTTTTACACGAGTGAGCCTGGGTACATTCAGCGAGTTGCTAATAAAAGCCCGCTGCGGTACGGGCGACGAAGCTTTGACCATGCTACAGCTATTTAAATTTCTCTTTTTCAAGGAGCAGTAATTTTTAGGATGAAATTCTTCATTGGTTGATTATTTCATCCTGTGAACACTTTATATCAACAAAAAAAAAAAAAATTCCTAATCCAAATTTATATTTATTTATTATTTTTTTAGTTTTACTTTTAAATAGCACAAAATGAATAATGACTTGCCTATTTTCGCTGACATGATTGTGATTATTGCCTCAAACTATGATTTTCATAATTTGTAGTTAAAATAGTAGGTTCAAAACCCACGCGTTGCCTCTGTGAGTATGAGTGTGTAAAAAGATTAGCTGTTCTACTTAAACAATAAATGTTTTGCTTTGTTGCTATGAAGTTTTTTGACATATAAGGGTAGATTAATAAGGGAACATCCATAAATGACGTAGCTTTTTTTATAGGTTTTTTTGACCCCCTCCTCCCCCATCGTAGCATTTTGTCACAAAGTCAGGACCCCCTCTAAATAATTACGTAGCTTTATAACAACCCCCCCCTCACATAATTTTTATTTTTTGCAAATTTTAGTATCCAAAACATACCTTGTGTCATTCATGAACAAGAAAAGACAAGGAAGGAATAAAAATGACCCTAAGCAGACAAAACAGTGATAAAAAAGAACAATTAGAAAAAATCCAAATTTTTGTCTTAGTTTCATGTTTGCTACGTAGCTTGGCTTGAACCCCCACCCTCCCCCTTGTCATATTTCGTCACAAAACTGCAAACACCTCCCCCCTCAAATGCTACGTCATTTATGAATGTTCCCTAAGGGTAAATTAATATTTAATGTTTCTTCTGTCTAAATGTATTTATTATACAGGGTGTTAGGGAGCTCACATGAAATCCTTCAAGGGGCGATAAAGGACCATATTTGATGAAAAAAAAATCCTTCTACGCATATGGCCAAAAGTTAACTACTGCAGAGTTATTCACTATTTTCAGTTTCTGGTTATGTTTGCCTTTAACGAGCAGAAAATTGTGAATTTTTTAAACACTATTGATTACGAAATTTTCAATAGCTATCATACTTTTTGTGATAGACCTCGTTGAAGGTGAACATAACCGAAAACTAGAAGAAGAGAATAACTCTTCAGTAGTTAAATTTTGGCCATATGCGCAGAAGGATTTTTTTCATCAAATAGGGTCCTAAATCACCCCTTAAAGGATTTGATTAAAAGTGAGCCACCTAACATCCTGTATACATCATCATGTGATTTGTAACGCCTACCTAAGTGAGTAGCATTCATTAGTCTAACATTGGTTTATGAATATTATGAAAAGTTTTTTTTTTCAATTTTTTTTCGCCTCTCCAATACCTGTATTTCGGTACTGAAAAAAATATCGGTTTACCGATTTTACCAGTTTTTGTTTTACCGGTAAACCACCCTAACCACAACACATTCATCGTATACGTATCGTATAGTGTAAATTTTCTAAAGCATGTCATTCACTGCAAAAACTTGTTGTGCGTGTTTTGACGTAGAATTACGACTTACGTCAACATATTGATAACCCGAAAACATTGAGAGCGTCTCGAAAATAGTCAATTTTCATATCTTTTAAACTTAGTCAGTTTATTAGAGGCAGACAGTGTGTGCAGCTGGGGAAGCGAAAAATAAGCGAACTGAAAATATGATACAGACTTGGAAAAATATACCGCATCCAGACGGGACTTGGTCTTACAATCTCCTAAGTCAGTTTCCAGCCGATTTATTTTCATTTTTACAGCAACTGTTTGCAGAATATGCTATGCGTCCACCAAAATGCGGAAAATTGTAATTTTGTGATGCTCACTTTTTACATTGTATAACCGATTACTGTAGCAATAGGACGGTTGACTGACTGGAAACTGGCTCGATTCACAAACGGGAGAGCAACAGCTGATTTTTGCGCAGCAAGGTTGAGCAGGTGACTCATTCGATCGCAGCGTTCCACAGCATACGGACCAACAGGGGGATCGCAGCACAGCATAGCATTGCTGTACATGTTCGGACATGCTTGTAATTTTCATTGCTTCTCTTCTATTCAAGGTTACAAATCAACTAAAAAAAGAGTATTGAAATAAAACTAGACTGAAATTTAACGCTTCACATCATTAAATTACCAAAAAAATACATTGACATAAGACACATGCCTTATAAACAACCTCTTCAATTTTTTTCTACTAAAAACCATCACATAACATTATTTTCGTTGGCCTGGAGTATTTGTATGGTATAGTTTTATGTCGTTGAAGAAATGTAGGAGATTTTATTTCGAGAAGAACAGATAATAGAGAGCCTAAATGAAAGCTTTGAAGGACTCCATAAACACATAAACTGGATTCGACATCCTATGAGGAACCCGTCAATTGATAAGTTAAATTGCGGGTTCAGGACTCCAAAATGGAATGAGAACCGATAAGTTTGAAGGTCTAAATACTTCTTTTGTAAACAGGCGGACGCAAAGACTAATAATCATTTCTGATGATGTTGATGGCTCTTTAAAAGCAGCAGGAAGTATCAATGCTATTAAAGATTCGAATCATAATTGACCGTTGTAGTAACGAAAGATTTAGCTTTTCAGAAATTCCTCAATATGTAAAATGATATAAATGTACTTAAAATTCATAATTTTGGATAAACTTCCAAACTCCAGCCACATTAGTGAATTACCCGCGGATGCTTCTTTGATTTGTCTATAGCTTCTACTCCAAATAGTGGAATATATTTTCTCAACAAGCTGTCATCTTAGTTTCAACTAGCTATCGAAAAACAGCCAATGCATTAGTAGATTTCATGTTTAATTCGCTGAAACACTAGAGAACAAGAACCACCACATCAAAAGCATTCAGCACCTCGTCAGCTCTTTTAATTGGAGAGGTTTTAAAGTATTATTGGTTTTCCTTATTACCGATGGTTTCAATACCTGCTACTAACTTGTGTTCGTAACGAAGATGATTTCGGTACATTATAATAGAATTAAGAACAAATCCACTAACAATAGTGTATATTTGCCATTTGAAATGTTATTAAAGTTACACGTTTGACTTTCACGACTAATTCAAATTGTATGGAACAATAAACGTTGAAGCTCCTCCAACCGGCATAATGATCTTTAGCTCTGTTCAAGTAGAAGCCTATAGATTTGTACAGCGTGAAGCGACAGAGCTGCTGTCTTAACGCACCTGTCAAGCAAACGGGAACACAAAACAAACACATCCTTCATTCCCCTTTCGAAGCCTTTCAGTGTTTGCAGGATACACCCAAAGCATTGGATGTCACATTCTTAATTTTCTTGTTGCTTAATGAAAGCAGTATATGTTTTAGCTTTTCAAACTACAAAATAAAGCGTATGAGATGTGAGCTTTGTAAGTGCAAAAACACACTCCGACTACTTTCATTATTATTCTATTGTATACACGCAAAACTTTTCCTTATTACTTTAGAAGCAATAGCGCAAAATTGCTTTTTGGGTAACAAACCTATTACTTAAAAGGCAATAAAATTCTTCCCCAGTCAAGTAACAACACATACTGCCATATATTTAGCACGTGTTACGGGAGTACGACTATCTAATAATGGTCGTTTCAACCACATGCAAGATTTTTTCTGTCGAAAACTGCTCCATTTCCATCTCAAGCAAAAAAAAAAAAATCACACACCGTCGCATATGTTACACATGTTACAAGTTTCTTCAATCTCCAATTCATCCGGTGTGCGTGTATTAGTTCGCATACGGAGTAGAGAAAAAATATGACAAGAGCTGCCAAGCAGCATTTTCCCCGTCATAGAGTATGCAAACGTTGATGATTTCAAAGACTTGAAATGCGTCTTGAAATGACATCACGATCTGTAAACTGCGTTAGAGAAAAACAAAAACATTCGCTTTCCTGCAAGATATCTAAAACACATACTCATTGCTTCATGGATACTCATTTGCACCTGTTTGAAAATACAATACTCGTGCCTATCCAGACAATATTCGCAACTTCGGCAACTCTGGTCAAACAGTATTACATATTTCCATTTCAAGTAAACACTGGGGGACGAAACGAAAGTGTTTCTAATTAGACATTTGAGGTTGACGGTTGAGACTCTGATTATGTGTGGATGAAGGGGACAAAAATGAACCTGATCGTTGCATCAATCCAAATGCAGAGAGTGAAGTCTTGCTAACACATGCATTGCGGTGCTTGGCTGTATGTTCTCCTCCAGAAACACATACAAGCGTGTGGCCGTCATAATTTTTATTACTTTTTGTTTGTTACTTTTTGTGTATAATGCGCAGTCATAAGACACAATAAGTAAAAAAAAATTGCCCTAAAGTAATAAAATGTTCCCCGTTTGCGTTGGGTGTAGCTAACGCATAGACATGATGCGAAAAATGTAATAAATTCTAACTCAAAAGCAGCTAAACCCTCTCTCCTTCAGTTTTGAGTGTACATTTTAGCCAAACCTCAATTTTCCACAACCCATACCACGCTTTCTGTACTATATATCGTGCTTCGTCAGCAGTTCCTGAGTTTTCTACTAGTTCCCCCAACGCCCCCACGTCTAATGCTCTTTCCTACAGTCGAGTTGGTTACCTATACTAATAGCTCCATGAGCGCTGCAAACAAGCCACTGGCAAAGTTTGAATGTTCACCAGACGCGTATATTTAACTGCAATAAAGAGAACGTTAGTAAAAAATCGTAACCCATATCAGGCACACCACAAACGACGTTACCGGGAGTATGGTAGAAACGCCAAAGCTGGTGGAATGTCCGAAAATCACACAAGAGCCACGACTCGTACTCGCTACTCGCATGCGGACAGGAAGTGGAGCGAAAAAATAATTCTGGACTTGTTAAACCCTGGTGGTACCCTGGACAGGCGGGCCCGGATTTCATTTCAACCTGTACCACCACTCAGCACCTGCCGGAAGCGGTCTCGGGTTCCTTTTCATTCCATATTACATTTGTGTAGGTTTATCAAACCGACAGAATTTCTCCAGTACCGGGGAATAAATTGGGAATGGAAAGCGGACCTTTTCGGTCGCATCCGACCCTGTACTATACATGCTGACGGTTCAACCAGGTGAAGACAATTTCGAGAAAATGGATTTTGAATGGCTTATCGATATTTCTTGACGCGATACACGACTGACAGGATCAGGGAGAAAATCACTGTCAAAGTGGCACAACATCAGTTTGATTTCACCTTTACAGCCGCCGGCTGTATCCCCGATTGGCTGATAGAAGGTAGACGTAGGAACAAGTCAGGAAACCCACAGAATTGCTCCGTTCACTGAAGAGGGTTTGATGGCAAACGTCACTTACTTCCGGACGGATACCGGGTACGGAACGATTGATCACGAATCACAGTTTAGCATTCTGTTAAACCTGGAAGTGCCGTGAGTCGTAACAAATGGGATGGAAAATCTATGACAATTTACCCGCTTTCAACTGACAGATGGGAGTTTTTAACAATTCCCGCTATCAAACGATGAAAGGTGACAGGGTAATGCAATGTGCTTCGGTACTAAAGTCTGCCAAGTAGACAACGGAATTCTGTAGAACTAAATGGTTTTACGAACGATGAAAGGATGCTCGAAAAAGTCATTCAATGTTCTTAATGATGGATTGACTTGCAAGGGAAAATTCTGATTGAATAGTGTGTTTCCTGTTAGAGTAAGAGATAAAATGTGGAAAAGATAGAGACCAATGAAATCAATACTGCTTCGCAGCTATCAACTTTCGCTAACTTTTCACCGCAAATCGCAATAATGGGCTTCGAAACTGAAGGCTTTCAGCTCGAGAGATTCGAGACTGTTGTTGGTTTTTCGCTTTGTTCGGGTGTCCTATTTCCTTCCCTAGAGCTTAACTTCCAGTTTGCCTTCTGTCCGGACGCTGACCGTGAGGATTATTCGGGCGATTTTTGAGCATACATTCAAAGTATCTGAGAAATTAAATCTAATATTTGCAACAAAAGCAAATGAAAAATTTTACTAACTTGAAAGTAAGCCTACAATTTTTCGGTAATGGTTTTCTCTCAAATGATCTTAAATAACCCGGGGCTTCCAGCTTTTCTTAGGAAAATAGAAATTTCAATCCTACCCAGTGACATTGTATGTACACACGGCAACATTTTGTACTGATAATTCCGGAGACGTAGAATTTGCGGTGACTTTGTCAAGTAAGATGATATTGTCGTTGTCATGTGTTAACGACTGCAGGGGATCTAGAATTTTCTTTTATCGTTTTAAGTTATTACCGCTTTAGTTTCTTCTTTCGCAAGCCGGATTGTTGGTATCCAGGCCCGGATTTGAGGGGGGGCAAAGGGGGCAAATGCCCCGGGCCTCCCGATTCAAGGGGCCCCCCTAGTCCTTGGGCGACCTTTTTTTTTGCTCGTCACCTTTCAGAACGTTACCTCTAAATGGTTTTAGAAAAGAGGGCCTCACAAACAAATTTGCCCCGGGCCCCCCCCCGTCTAAATCCGGCCCTGTTGGTATCGAACAGGTAGAATTGAGTTACACTGTATGTTAGTAAACCGGGGAATTCAAGTAAGCAGCTTTCAGAGAAAAACCAAAACATTGTACTTTACAATGTATCTTGTTTAGTGAAGCCTACGTGCAGCCGTTTCATTTTGAGCCTTGACTTTTCTGTTCACCCGATGCAAACTTTGTATCCATAACAAAAGATTTAGAGATGATTCAGCCTATCATAAAAAAACTTTTCATTTCTTTTTTTAATGCAAAAACAGGGCAAAACAGTTTAATAAACTAGAAATAGGGTAAAATTTAAAAAAAAGTAATAAATCAGGAAATGATTGAAAACTCTCTTTTTGTATTTTTAAAGTACCAACACGCTTTGCAAACGCAACTTAAATTATCGAAAATAAACGTTAAATATATATATAAGGGTCATTCCATCTCGTGTCAACATCAGATGGCATGTCTTATATCAACGACTTTCCCAGATTAGAATCAAACATTGGGGGTTTTTTTATATAGATCACTATTTAAAAAATCTCAACTTTAGTGCCAATTGGACCACTCCTCCTGGTATTTTGGCTATTGATTAAGGTATATTTGGAGATATATTTTGCATGTTCTGAATACAAATATATTGAGTATTACGTAGTTGGCAGTGTTACTCTCGAAACCGTGTTTTTCAACTGGAGGTACGTTTTCTCAGCATCTACTGAATAAAAAAATTATCTAACTTGTAACATAGCCGTTTTTAAAAATTCAAAAAATTACCAAAATCATGGCCATTTTAGTTGAAAAATAATTTTTTTTTATGAAAAATTACTATTTAAAAATTCATAAAACGTTGAAAAATTAAGATATCGAAAAACGGCTATGTAACAAGTTAAATAATCCATTTTTACATCCTAAAAAATCAATTTCAGCCAAATCGGTTCAGTATATGCTGAGAAAAACTTTCCACCAGTTGAAAAAAACATGGTTTCGTGAAAAAAAAAAACGCTGTCAACAGCCTAAAATTCTTTTGAATATAGTCCTCGATATGCAAAGTACATCTTCAAACATACCTTAATCAATAGCAGAAATACCCGAAAACTTCCTCCTTCCTCTAACGATCCGAAAAAAGATCACGAAAATTCATTATTTTTCAACCTTCCAAAGTAGGGTCCCCCTTTAAGCATTTTTAACATAATATAACATAACATTTGATTTCAAATTCGATAATTTCATCGTATTCCTGAGAAATTTTACACAAAAAACTAATTGCTCCGAGCTTTTATGAGCAAAACTCGAGTTAGGGGCCATCCACATACCACGTGGACAGCCTTGGGGGGGGGGGGGGGGGTGGGGAGTATCTGTATAATGTCCACGGTCCATACAAATTTTTCAGAATTTATATGGGCAATTGTCCACGGAGGGGAAGGGGGGGTCAAAATTGTCAAAAATCTGTCCACGTGGAATGTGGATGGCCCCTTACAACATCTTTAGAAATCAGGTCGAATTTTCGTTGGGTTTAAGCAATCTTCGTTTTTAATTTTTTTTATACCTCTAGATATGTTATATGAACGGGGTTTCTATAAATTGCTTTTTGAATAAAATAAGATATGTTTCTTCGCACTTAAATAAATGAATTACGTATTTCTGCAAATGAGAAAAATTTCATCTTGTTTCAGAGGGAATTCTACATGAAAAGCACCTATCACTGAGAGATACGAAAACTCGAGTTACAGCATTTTCAAGAAACAAAGAATTTACTCAGATTTGCCTATGATTTTTATTTTTATTTTGCTAATATCTCTATTTGAAGGAAATTTTGGATTTGGAGAAAATTTGCACAGTTACACAGTTACACAGTTACACAGGTACACAGCTACACAGTTACACAGTTACACAGATACACAGTTACACAGTTACACAGTTACACAGTTACACAGTTACACAGTTACACAGTTACACAGTTACACAGTTACACAGTTACACAGTTACACAGTTACACAGTTACACAGTTACACAGTTACACAGTTACACAGTTACACAGTTACACAGTTACACAGTTACACAGTTACACAGTTACACAGTTACACAGTTACACAGTTACACAGTTACACAGTTACACAGTTACACAGTTACACAGTTACACAGTTACACAGTTACACAGTTACACAGTTACATAGTTACACTGTTACACAGTTACAGACAGACAGACAGACAGACAGACAGACAGACAGAACAATGATCTTAAATAACCCGGGGCTTCCAGCTTTTCTTAGGAAAATAGAAATTTCAATCCTACCCAGTGACATTGTATGTACACACGGCAACATTTTGTACTGATAATTCCGGAGACGTAGAATTTGCGGTGACTCTGTCAAGTAAGATGATATTGTCGTTGTCATGTGTTAACGACTGCAGGGGATCTAGAATTTTCTTTTATCGTTTTAAGTTATTACCGCTTTAGTTTCTTCTTTCGCAAGCCGGATTGTTGGTATCCAGGCCCGGATTTGAGGGGGGGCAAAGGGAGCAAATGCCCCGGGCCTCCCGATTCAAGGGGCCTCCCTAGTCCTTGGGCGACCTTTTTTTTTTGCTCGTCACCTTTCAGAACGTTACCTCTAAATGGTTTTAGAAAAGAGGGCCTCACAAACAAATTTGCCCCGGGCCCTCCCGTCTAAATCCGGCCCTGTTGGTATCGAACAGGTAGAATTGAGTTACACTGTATGTCAGTAAACCGGGGAATTCAAGTAAGCAGCTTTCAGAGAAAAACCAAAACATTGTACTTTACAATGTATCTTGTTTAGTGAAGCCTACGTGCAGCCGTTTCATTTTGAGCCTTGACTTTTCTGTTCACCCGATGCAAACTTTGTATCCATAACAAAAGATTTAGAGATGATTCAGCCTATCATAAAAAAACTTTTCATTTCTTTTTTTAATGCAAAAACAGGGCAAAACAGTTTAATAAACTAGAAATAGGGTAAAATTTAAAAAAAAGTAATCAATCAGGAAATGATTGAAAACTCTCTTTTTGTATTTTTAAAGTACCAACACGTTTTGCAAACGCAACTTAAATTATCGAAAATAAACGTTAAATATATATAAGGGTCATTCCATCTCGTGTCAACATCACATGGCATGTCTTATATCAACGACTTTCCCAGATTAGAATCAAACATTGGGGTTTTTTCTATATAGATCACTATTTAAAAAATCTCAACTTTAGTGCCAATTGGACCACTCCTCCTGGTATTTTGGCTATTGATTAAGGTATATTTGGAGATATATTTTGCATGTTCTGAATACAAATATATTGAGTATTACGTAGTTGGCAGTGTTACTCTCGAAACCGTGTTTTTCAACTGGAGGTACGTTTTCTCAGCATCTACTGAATAGATTTGGCTGAAATTTGTTTTTTAAAAAAATTATCTAACTTGTAACATAGCCGTTTTTAAAAATTCAAAAAATTACCAAAATCATGGCCATTTTAGTTGAAAAATAATTTTTTTTTTATGAAAAATTACTATTTAAAAATTCATAAAACGTTGAAAAATTAAGATATCGAAAAACGGCTATGTAACAAGTTAAATAATCCATTTTTACATCCTAAAAAATCAATTTCAGCCAAATCGGTTCAGTATATGCTGAGAAAAACTTTCCACCAGTTGAAAAAAACATGGTTTCGTGAAAAAAAAAACGCTGTCAACAGCCTAAAATTCTTTTGAATATAGTCCTCGATATGCAAAGTACATCTTCAAACATACCTTAATCAATAGCAGAAATACCCGAAAACTTCCTCCTTCCTCTAACGATCCGAAAAAAGATCACGAAAATTCATTATTTTTCAACCTTCCAAAGTAGGGTCCCCCTTTAAGCATTTTTAACATAATATAACATAACATTTGATTTCAAATTCGATAATTTCATCGTATTCCTGAGAAATTTTACACAAAAAACTAATTGCTCCGAGCTTTTATGAGCAAAACTCGAGTTAGGGGCCATCCACATACCACGTGGACAGCCTTGGGGGGGGGGGTGGGGAGGGTCTGTATAATGTCCACGGTCCATACAAATTTTTTAGAATTTATATGGGCAATTGTCCACGGAGGGGAAGGGGGGGTCAAAATTGTCAAAAATCTGTCCACGTGGAATGTGGATGGCCCCTTACAACATCTTTAGAAATCAGGTCGAATTTTCGCTGGGTTTAAGCAATCTTCGTTTTTAATTTTTTTTATACCTCTAGATATGTTATATGAACGGGGTTTCTATAAATTGCTTTTTGAATAAAATAAGATATGTTTCTTCGCACTTAAATAAATGAATTACGTATTTCTGCAAATGAGAAAAATTTCATCTTGTTTCAGAGGGAATTCTACATGAAAAGCACCTATCACTGAGAGATACGAAAACTCGAGTTACAGCATTTTCAAGAAACAAAGAATTTACTCAGATTTGCCTATGATTTTTATTTTTATTTTGCTAATATCTCTATTTGAAGGAAATTTTGGATTTGGAGAAAATTTGCACAGTTACACAGTTACACAGGTACACAGCTACACAGTTACACAGTTACACAGATACACAGTTACACAGTTACACAGTTACACAGTTACACAGTTACACAGTTACACAGTTACACAGTTACACAGTTACACAGTTACACAGTTACACAGTTACACAGTTACACAGTTACACAGTTACACAGTTACACAGTTACACAGTTACACAGTTACACAGTTACACAGTTACACAGTTACACAGTTACACAGTTACACAGTTACACAGTTACACAGTTACACAGTTACACAGTTACACAGTTACACAGTTACACAGTTACACAGTTACACAGTTACACAGTTACACAGTTACACAGTTACACAGTTACACAGTTACACAGTTACACAGTTACACAGTTACACAGTTACACAGTTACACAGTTACACAGTTACACAGTTACACAGTTACACAGTTACATAGTTACACTGTTACACTGTTACACAGTTACAGACAGACAGACAGACAGACAGACAGACAGACAGACAGACAGACAGACAGACAGACAGACAGACAGACAGACAGACAGACAGACAGACAGACAGACAGACAGACAGACAGACAGACAGACAGACAGACAGACAGACAGACAGACAGACAGACAGACAGACAGACAGACAGACAGACAGACAGACAGACAGACAGACAGACAGACAGACAGACAGACAGACAGACAGACAGACAGACAGACAGACAGACAGACAGACAGACAGACAGACAGACAGACAGACAGACAGACAGACAGACAGACAGACAGACAGACAGACAGACAGACAGACAGACAGACAGACAGACAGACAGACAGACAGACAGACAGACAGACAGACAGACAGACAGACAGACAGACAGACAGACAGACAGACAGACAGACAGACAGACAGACAGACAGACAGACAGACAGACAGACAGACAGACAGACAGACAGACAGACAGACAGACAGACAGACAGACAGACAGACAGACAGACAGACAGACAGACAGACAGACAGACAGACAGACAGACAGACAGACAGACAGACAGACAGACAGACAGACAGACAGACAGACAGACAGACAGACAGACAGACAGACAGACAGACAGACAGACAGACAGACAGACAGACAGACAGACAGACAGACAGACAGACAGACAGACAGACAGACAGAATAAATGATTAGATGAATCCCAAAAACCGCAAAAAATTGAGACCCAGTTACGTTTGGTTTTTTTATAATGTGCCATTGAATACTTTCGGTAAAACTGAACAGGAGAGATAATTTCACTTAAAATAAGCAACAATTTTAGTGTGATGGTGATTTGTACATTTGTACAAGGCCAACGTAAGAGAAATTCTTATCAAAACCAGAAATTCAATATTTGGGAACTTACGAAAATAAATTGATTCTAACATTGTTCAAGACTACATTCTCAACAAACTGATAAAAAGTACTAATAGTATCCGCCAAACGTAACCAAAGTTGGACCAAGTTGAGCTTACTTCTACGGTCATATCTTCTATCTTCTATCTATACATATAAAAATGCAGCTCTGTCTGTCTGTTCCATATAGGCTTGGAAACTACTGAACCGATCGGCGTGAAATTTTGTATATAGGGGTTTGAGGAGCCGAGAAAGGTGACTAAGATAGTTTGAGACCCCTCCCTCTTCTGGAAGGGAGGGGTTCCATACAAATGAAACACAAATTCATGCAGCTCTCGAAAAATAACCAAGTAAATGGAACCAAATTTGACAGGTGGATGTTTTCAGGGGTAACAAAATCATCCATAATGGTTTGACACCCCTCCCTCTTCTCAAAGGGAGGGGTCTCATACAAATGAAACACAAATTCGAAAACTAACCAAGCAAATGGAACCAAATTGGGCAGGTTGATGTTTTTAGGGGTATCAAATATATCCATAACAGTTTGACGCCCCTCCCTCTTTTAAAAAGGGAGGGGTCCCATACAAAAGAAACACAAATTTCGCACAGCTCGAGAACCAATCCACCAAATAGAACCAAATTTGATATGTAAATGTTTGTAGAGGTAACAAATATGTCCATAATGGTTCGACACCCCTTCCTTTATGGTTCCAAACAAATGAAACACAAATTTCTGCACTTCTCGAGAACTAACCAAATAATAAGCAAAGCAAAGCAAAGCCTTGGTGCTACATTCCGATTCGGAACCTGACCTTCTGTTTGTTATGCACAGACTTCGCAGCCAACTGTTTAGTGTACAGGATAATTGCGGGGCTAGCGCTACGACCCTACTGACACTAACAGTCTCTCCCGAGCCGAGACTCGGACATACGACGACTGGCTTGTTAGGCCAGCATCGTACCTCGAGACCATCTGGGAGAATAAATAAATGGAACCAAATTCGGCAGGTGAATGTTTTAGGGGTAACAAAGATGTCTATAATGTTTCGACACCCCTTCTTCTTCTTCTGAAAGAAGGGGTTCCACACGAATTTCTGCACATCTTGAGAAATAATCAAGCAAATGGAACCAAATTTGATATGTTGAGGTTTCTGAGAGCAAGAAAAATTTTCGACTCCAGACGCCATTGTTAAATTTAAGATGGAAACTTCCGGTTCCTATCCGGAAAATGTCTCCAAATATCATTTTAAAATCCAAGATGGCGACTTCCGGTTTCTGGAAAACAGCGGGATATGACCATCCAATATGGGTATTTCCGAAATCGTGATGATGCATTGAACCCACAAATCGACCCTCGACAACATTTTGAGTTTTAAAATGGCGACTTCCGGTGACTGGAAAACTGCCGAAAATGACCAAATACCACCTAATATGGGCGTTTTTTTTAACCAGAATGACGCTCAGAGGCCAGAAAGTGTCTCTAAATGCCATTTTGAAATCCAAGATGGCGACTGCCAGTTTCTGAAAAACAGCGGCAAATGACCAAATATGGGTATTGCCGGAAATTTTATGAAGCACTGAAGCCACAAATCGACCTCAGAAAACATTTTGAATTGTGAGATGGCGACTTCCGGTGACTGGATAAAAGACGAAAATGACCAAATACCACCTAATTTAAAATTTCCTCAGGAACACGATGGAATTGTTTAATTTGAAATCAAAATACATATACTGATTTGCCTAAAAATGCAATTTCATTTTACAAATGTAAAAACAATATATCTGGCAACAATGTCGTTCAAAACTGATATTTTTGGAATCCCCAACTAATTTAGACATCATACTTTTAAAGCTTTCAATGAAAAAAAAAACAAGACTTGTTGATGTAAAAATGTACTTTTTCAGAAAAGGGGAGGTTCTCACGGGGCGAGTGGTGAACCATGCCAGAAAACGTTCAATGTAACGTCGATCGGTATAGTCGATTAGAAGGACCGTAATTGTTCCAACAGTTGAGGAGATCATGAGCCGTTAGCATAGGATTTAGAAAGAATTCGTACGAATTGTTTATTGTTTTTCGTTTGGTTTTTAACAAAAATAATTTCGCTGAGCCTGAAAACACACTCGTTCGTTACGATAACCTGAGATTGCTTTGGCCCGGAGATGTGCTTTGTTTCATAGAAAACTCCTGTAACTGGTAAATAAAATAAAAATACATACGAATTATCGTTTGCATATATTTGAAAACACGTTAGAACTACAAGCAAATTTTTTTAATGAATGATAAATTCAAGCTGGCGAATTTATTACTGGTCACTAATGATAGCAGACTTTCACCAAGTGTATTATTGTGAGAAATTTATATAAAAATCGATTTTGATTAATTGAAGCAATATCTTGATCTTCTCGTCACTCGAAGGTAGTTTTTCTTTAATATTAATATATATGAATATGATTTTGTTTTTCACTTTGATAAAAAAAGAACAACTACATTGTTGAAGCTATTGATAAGAAGACTTTTTCAAGGAAAAGTGCGATTTTTACGTCAATTTTCGTTGCTACATGTGGTTAAAACCGAAAAGAATACAATGTCAGATTATCACGCACTCGTTTTTCTCATACCTTATCAAAAAAAATTAAACTCGTAAAATGGTTTAATAGTTTTTTAGCAATCATGTACACTGCTCCACAATCGGTACTGTTAAAAGTATCGATACTTCTACGATCGATACGACGATACTTTTTAATGACGTATCCCGGTAATGAAGTTTTACTACTTTTGTATTGTTTATTCCTAGTTCATAAGCTTGAGACTAGGATAGACGAACTCAATGACGTCTGCATTAAGGAAGTGGACCAACTGCATGAATAATGTATGGGGATATTAGATCTTAGAATCGTTCCTGAAGTTTCACAACATAATAAAGATATTAAATACATTTATCTAACCTCTGACACATTAATTATAACTTTGCGTATGATTATAAAAAGATTATCAGAAACCTTCGCCTCTCAACGTTACATGTTCATTTTAGTTTCCACAGAATGTACAGTAGAATAGTAAAGAAATTTGCAGTCCTGCGTTAAAACGGCTGTAATACCACTTCACTAAAGTTTTCAGTAATAATACGAAGCTTTAAATCCACTCTAACTACCGTGTTGCGTCACACAAGCGCTTGTACCAATTTTATGACCTTGCCGTATGGCTGACTGGCTGTCCTGTCACTTATTTCCAGTGCCAGTAGAGAGAGTATCATCTGGTAATCAAGCACAACTCGTTCGGTGTAGTCTCGGGAATGTAGAATGAAAGCGAGAAGTTTCCCTTTGGACGCTGGCACGAAGTGGATCTTCCGCGCGCAAAACACCGTACGTCATGTCCCATTTTTCACCGCACTTCTGCCCTTTGTTAGCACTGCTAACTTAGCAGCTATGTTTTTATGTTCAGTTTTGCCAGCATACATGCATACACTGACCCCCTGAACTGCTACACTGACTGCCACATTTTTCCTTTTCTCGCATCTTCAGTGCATTGGAGAGAGGAAATTGATTCTAAAATTAGATGAAACCACTAGAAATGAGTGAGTTCCATTTACTCTTCCCGTATATTTCGTTTCGTACGGTGGGATTGCCTCGTGACATGTTTTTGTCACGCTGAATATGCTTCATAATTGAATAAAATTTTAAAATTTAATAGCACGTAAGCTGCTACGCAGCTATTAGTATTGGATGCTATTTCATGGTAATTTATCCAATGGCTAGGAATTAAATTAATAACCTGCTATTGATACGTCAGTATATGTATAGCTTAAACAGCAAATATTTCCACCTAATGACTATGCGACGGTTCTCAGATTCAAAAATTGGAACTAATAGCACATTGATATTTATGTGTTCGTTTGACCCACACAACAAATTGACTGACTCACGCCGCTAGGTGGATTGCGGGGAGCATTTTAATACATCGCAGAATATCTTCTTGGAAGAAACCTAATTCCATATCCGTTCAAGCACGTATTCATGTACCCGTACAAGCGTTCAGCGTCAGTCGGGCGCTAAAAACTGTGTCACTGTCGACGATTGACGTCCGCTCGTCGCACTAAACGCTCTGATGGCCATTTATAGTTGTCTCTCGGATTTGTAGGGACAGAACCACATATGAGTCTGGATCGGATAAAAAAAAACCTGTAACTAGATTCCGTTCCCCCGAACGGAGAAAAACTAGTATTTTTCATTTATATTAGCTCCATTCGCTTCACTCCCACATCATGGGAATGGCAGGAAATTGTGGCACGAAATTTCCTGCTGCAATCCCAGTTTTCCACTTTGAAATTGTGAATGAATAAAGTGTATATTGTTTCCTATTCGAATGTCCAAGCAAAATGACTTCCTTTGCAATAACTATTTTTTTACGACTGTTATAGTGTTCGTAATTAACTTTCGAACGCATGACGAATTAATATACATCACATCACGTCCCAGCATCAGTTTACAGTAACCTATAGAACTAGGACAGACGAGATAAAACTAATTCATCACCATCCTATATATTGTGACAGCTGTAGCTGGCTAATTATAAAGCGGACAAATTAATATGTGTCGCGTTCAGACGGCCGTTAATCGAACCGCCCAGAACAAACGACCAATTTAATTGCTGCTTGGATGGGCAGAGAGAATCAGCAACTTGTCGGTGAACACAAGGTAAGTGGGGGCATCTTGAGCTAGAGTATGTCTATAAATGGTTACAGAGTTAGCAAATCGATTGACTTTTTACTGTCAATGTACACTTGATTAGTGCTAGGGTAATTCAAGTTTTCCTATCATCTATCGATCCATCTTGCTATTGTAGTTTTGAGCTTTTTTAAACTTCTCAGATTTTGCGGTTTCTTTGGATTTTCTACCTGTTTTGGTTTCCCAGTTTCTTAGCCTCCTATTAAATATCTGATTCTCCAATTGCTGTTTTCCTGTGAGTTTTATGAATTTACGCCTTTTTTTCATGTCAGTCTATTAGTTTTCCAATTATTTTGCCTTACAGTTTTTCTGTTTTATCTTCTTAATTTTGTACGTGTCTTGATTTTGGTTTCCTTATTTTGTTTGTTTGTTTATTAACTTTCCTGTGTTCTTGTTCGTGTATAACGATACCGCTTTCCTGTGTTTTTGCTTTGCGATATCTTTCCTTTGACTATTCTATTCGACCAAATACTTTTTCTATTTTGTAGTTATTATGTCTCACTATTTTCCTGAGTATTTGATTTAAAGACTTTACAATTTTTCACTTCCTATTATTTCTGGTTTCGGTTAATTTGTCATAATTGTTTTCAATTTTAACTCATTTTATATCATTCCATTATTATTTCTGTTTGAATATTTGGTGATGTTTTATTTATCAGTCTCCCTATTTGCTGGTTATTATGCTTTTCTGTATTTTTTATTTTACATTCTTCAGTTTTTTTTTAATTTTATGCTATTTAATGTTTAACGGTTTTCATATTCAAGAGACTAACTTCTAATCTGGTGTTCTACTTCCACACTTTTTGATTTTTGAAAACTTCTGCATGATTTAACTATCTTCAGTTATTTTATCGTTAAGTTTTTTTTCTGTTTCTCCAATGTGTATTTTTTGATGATTGTTTTTCTGTTTCTCTACATGGATTTATGTTTTTCATTATTTTTGCTTCTCTGTTCTCTTTTTTTACTGTTTTCCTGTTTTGCTGTTATGATGTTCTTCTTATTTTTTGTTGTCTGTGATTCGGATATTTCAAGCTTTATTCTGTTTTCGTGATTACCTTGTTTTTTTTTGTTTCCACATCGTTTATTTAATCTTTTTACTACTATTCCTTTCTTTTGTCTCATTAGTTTTCTGATTTCCTAATAACCTTTGCCTATTTTCTTGATATTTTATTCCTTGTTTTCTTCGAGTATTTTTTGCTCTTTAGTTTTCATATTTTAAAAATTTCTATGTCCTACGAACTTTTGCTTGGTGTTCTGCTTCTACATTTACTATTTATTTACTATTTTCAACAGAGTGTTTGTGTTTCATTTTCTGTGTTTCTGCCTCTATGTTTTTCGATCTGAGTGTTATTTCTATCGAACTATTTTTCTATTTTTAACAACGGCTTTTACCCAGACTCGATCAGACTCACTTTGTTCTTTGGTCGCTTTGGTCTCACTTTGGGACTTTGGTCAGACTGGCATTGGTCTCGATCACACAGGTCTATAAGAGTTATCAGCATAAGCTGACTCTTTTGTGTCTGATGAGACATTCCTTTCAGTCATACAAATAACGCTTGCACAGCAGTGTGTGTAGTTAGGGATGAGCAGTAAAATAAGTCGGCAGTTGAATGTGATACACATATTGATTGTGGAACAGTACCACCGTCCCCCGTAGTTCAATTGGTCAAAACACCATGCCGGAGACAGGGAGATTGCGGGCTCAAGTCCCGTCGGGATGGGGTATATTTTTCCAAATCTGTATCATATTTCCAGTTCGCTTGTTTTTCGCTTCCCCTGCTGCACACATTGTCTGTTATTTCGATACTGTGTTTATAATCTTTTGTCTTCTGTATTGTGTTCTCTTCATTTTGTTTTCTCTTGTTTGTTGTTTATTATTTATCTGTGTTTCATATTCTGCCTTCTGTGTTTTGATTCCCGTATTTTGTTTCTTGTTTTCATTTTTTTGCTTTTCTGTTATTTTAGTTTGTTTTCTATTTTTTGCTTCTTTGTGTTTTCCTTCATTTTCTGTTTTGGTTGTTGCTTGTTTCTTTTTTCCTATTTTATTTATTCTGAATTTTTTCTTATTTTCTGGTCTTTGTTTTCAGTTCTCGCTTTCAAGATTGTTGTTTTCAATTATTTGCTTTTTGTTTTCTAATTTCTGTTTTCTATTTACTGTTTCCTGTTTCAGTTGTTCCTTGTTTTTAATTTCCTCTTTCTGTATTTTCTTTTCTAATTTTGTTGTTTTTTTCCTGTGTCCTGGCTATATTATGTTTCATGCCTTTTAAATTTTTTTATATTTTTTGTATTTTGTTTTCGGTATTCTTTTTCCTATCTGTTATTTTATGTTTTTCGTGTATCGTTTTAGTTTTTCATAATCCGTTTCTCTCTTTCTGTTTTTCTGCTTTGTGCTCTCAGTTTGCTTTTCAACTTTTTGTTGCTTTTTTATTTTTTGCTCTCTGTTCATTGTTCGTTTTCTGTTTTTAGACTTTTTGTTGCCAACTTTCTTTATTTGGGTCTTTATATTTTGATTTCTGTTTGTTGGTTACTGGTTTATGTTTCCTGTCTCCTTTTTCTCATTTCTGTTTTCTGTTTCTGCTTTTCAATTTTTATTGATGATCCTAATTTTTTTTGTTTAACTATAATTTTTATTTTCTTAGTTTTTTCTGTTTTCCGTTGCTGTTGTTTTCTAGTGTTTGTTAACGTTATTCTATATTTTTCTGTTTTCTCAATTTTGTTCTCTTTTTTTCTTTTATTTTTCTTTTTTTTATGTTTTCTGTTTTATGTTTCCTGGTATCTGTTTTCTATTTTCCGTTTTCTGTTTGCTGTTTTCTGTTTTCTGTTTTCTTTTTTCTGTTTTCAGTTTTCAGTTTTCAGTTTTCAGTTTTCAGTTTTCAGTTTTCAGTTTTCAGTTTTCTGTTTTCTGTTTTCTGTTTTCAGTTTTCTGTTTTCTGTTTTCTGTTTTCTGTTTTCTGTTTTCTGTTTTCTGTTTTCTGTTTTCTGTTTTCTGTTTTCTGTTTTTTGTTTTCTGTTTTCTGTTTACCGTTTTCTGTTTTCTGTTTTCTGTTTTCTGTTTTCTGTTTTCTGTTTTCTGTTTTCTGTTTTCTGTTTTCTGTTTTCTGTTTTCTGTTTTCTGTTTTCTGTTATCTGTTTTCTGTTTTCTGTTTTCTGTTTTCTGTTTTCTGTTTTCTGTTTTCTGTTTTCTGTTTTCTGTTTTCTGTTTTCTGTTTTCTGTTTTCTGTTTCCTGTTTTCTGTTTTCTGTTTTCTGTTTTCTGTTTTCTGTTTTCTGTTTTCTGTTTTCTGTTTTCTGTTTTCTGTTTTCTGTTTTCTGTTTTCTGTTTTCTGTTTTCTGTTTTCTGTTTTCTGTTTTTTGTTTTCTGTTTTCTGTTTACCGTTTTCTGTTTTCTGTTTTCTGTTTTCTGTTTTCTGTTTTCTGTTTTCTGTTTTCTGTTTTCTGTTTTCTGTTTTCTGTTTTCTGTTTTCTGTTTTCTGTTTTCTGTTTTCTGTTTTCTGTTTTCTGTTTTCTGTTTTCTGTTTTCTGTTTTCTGTTTTCTGTTTTCTGTTTTCTGTTTTCTGTTTTCTGTTTTCTGTTTTCTGTTTTCTGTTTTCTGTTTTCTTGTTTTTCTATTCTGAATCTTTTTGTTTTCTACTCTTTACTCTCAGTTTGAGTTGTTTTCCTTCATTTTCTCTTGTTTTGGTTTTTTTTTCAGTTGAAATATTTTCTAAACATAAATTTTTATTGTCTTCTTAGTCTCTTATTTCCAAAACCTTTGCTCTTACCTTTTCTTCATTTTCTGTTTTCTGTTATTTGTTTTGTATATTTTTTTTATGTTTTGTTTCTCTCTTTTTTTGCTCTCGTTTTGCTTCATTTTCTTTTGTTTGTACCTTAACTTCTATGTTTTACTGATTAGAAAGTTAAAAATGAAAGACAAGTAACAAAATAAATGAAGCAAATTTAGAGCAAAAAAAAAAACAAATAACAGAAAACTGTTTCCTATTTTTGGTTTTTTAACCTTTTGTTTTCTATTTTCTGGATTAGAATTTTTGTTTCTTTTTAATTCCATTTTCTGTTTTCTTCTTTATGCTTCTATTTATTATTCACTTAATTTTGTTTCACTCTCAATCTCATTTTTATGTTTTTTTGTATTTCTTGGTGGGTTTTTGATCTTATTGCCTGTCTTCTTTTTTTCGTTCTCTATTTTGTTATTTATTTTTGTTTCCTGTTTTTTTCTAATTACTATTTTCTCATGATTTTTTTCTAATGTTTTTTGCTCAAAGTTTTTCTTGTATTCTACTTTTCGCACTCAGTTTGCTTCGTTTTTCTTCATTTTCCATTTTTCTGCTAGTTTTCTGTTCTATTTTTCCTCTATTCTATATTTATTTCGATTTTGTTACCTTTTTTCTGTATTTTGTTTCCTATTTCTTGATTTGTGCTTTCTGTTCTGTTCTCTGTTTTATTTTTTTATTTTGTTATTTCCTGTTTATTTTTCTGATTTCTATTTTTTATTTCTTAAATTTTGTTTAATATTTTTTCTCTCAGTTTTTCATTATTCTGCTTTCTGCTCATAGTTTGCTTTGTTTTTCTTCATTGCCTATATATTTGCTAGTTTTCTATTGTGTTTCCTATATTCTGTTTTATGTTTATTTTGATTATATATTTTCCTTTGATTTTATATTTGGTTATTTTGATTTTATTTGTTTCCTGTTTCCTGCTTCCTGTTTTTTGTTTTCTGCTCTCTGCTTTCTGTTTTTTGTTTTTTGTTTCCTGTTTTCTGTTTATGTTTTATGTTTCCTGGTATCTGTTTTATGTCATTTGTTTTCTGATTTCTTGTTTTTCTATTCTGTTTTTACTTTTTTGTTTTCTACTTTTTACTATCAGTTTTAGTAGTTTTCCTTCATTTTCTCTTGATTTGGTTATATTTTTTCTGTTGAAATATTTTCCAAATATTTTCAAATTTTTATTTCCTTTTAACTTTTCTTAGTTTCCTGTTCTTTGTTTTGTATATTTTTTATGTTCTGTTTCTCTCTTTTTAGCTCTCAGTTTGCTTCATTTTTTTTGTAGCTTGTTTTCTATTTTTTACTTTCTAATCAATGTTTCCTATTTTAGGTTTTTGAACCTTCTGTTACCTATCTTCTGTTTTTGCATAATTTTTTTTTCTTTTTATTTTTAATTTTATTTTTATGTTCTTTTTTTGCTGTTTTCTGCTGCCTGGTTGCAATTTTCTGTTTTTATTTTCTGGTACTTCCTGTTTTCTATTTTTATTTTTTTTCTTCGATATCTTTTTTTTGATTCCTATGTTGTAATTTTTGTTGTGTTTTTCTGGTTTCTATTTTTTGTTTCTTAATTTTTGTTCAATACTTTTTGCTCTCAGTTTTTCATTATTCTACTTTTTGCTCTCAGTTTGCTTTGTTTTTCTTCATTTTTTATATATTTGCTAGTTTTCTTTTGTGTTTCTTATGTTCTGTTTTATGTTATTTTATTTTTTGTTACCTATTTCCTGTATTTTGTTTTCAGTTTTTTGGTTCTGTGTTTGGTTAATTTTTCTGTTTTTTTTTCTTCTGTTCTTTCTGATTTCTATTTCTTGTTTCTGATTTTACGTTTTATACTCTTTGTTCTCAGCTTTTTTCAGTTGGTTTGTTTTTCTTCATTTTATTTTTTTTTTGCTTGTTTTCGGTTTGTTTTTTTTTCTGTTCAATGTCTCTTATATTATGTTCTTTTTTAAAGTTTTGATACCTATTTTCTGTATTTTGTTCTCTGTTTTTTCTTTTATTTTTCTTTTATTTTCTATTTCCTGTTTCTCGTTTTTTATTTCTATTTTCTGTTTCTGTCTGTTTGTTTTTGTTTATTCTTTGTTCTCATTATTTTACTCTATTTTCTATTTTGTCTGTTTCCTGGTTGCTATTTTGTGTTTTCTAATTTTGCTCAAAGTATTTTTTTTGTTTATTTTTTCGATATCTTTTTTTCTTACTCTTGTTTTTGCTATCGGTTGTTCATATTTTTGTCCCTATAATCTCTATTTGTTTTTAAAAATTTTTCTTTGATTTTTGTTTTTTGTTTTCCGGTTCCGTTTTATATTTATGTTCTCTGTTTAATATTATCTATTTTGTTAAGTTAAGTTAAGTTAAGGTAAAAACTGCCGATTTCAAAATATAAATCATCAAAGGTGTGCTTGGTGTTTTCTAACCGTTTTTCATAGAACAAATGGCGAAAGAAATTGACATTATATACGGCTTATTGCTTTTAAATATTAGAACCAAAGTTTTCCAAATCAAAACCACTTTATTTGATTTTTATATCCTGTAGCAATGATTGATCGTTAAAAAAGTATTCCTGCGTCAGACGAAACATGGAATAAAGATAATATTTGCCTTAAGGACTCTGGGGAAATTAATGGTACAGAAAATGCAAATACAATCTCGACAAGCTTTATTCTATTTTATTTCTGTTTTTTTGCTTCCTTGCTCTTCTCTACCACTGTCGTGTCGCTGAATCGTAAAGCTCCAAAACTGTTGTCGAGCACGTATTGTGCCGTTATAATATTCTCCTACCGAACCACCAATCAATTCATCTTTTCTTGGATTCTCACACCAGACTGCATAAGCATGAATGAAGAAACGAACCTAAACCGTAACTGGTTGAGCCAGAATCGATTCCGCGGTGGAGTTATGCGACAAAAGAAGCGTCCCCTTCTACCAGGAGTCACCGGTTTCTGGGTCTGATCAAAATCGATCACCGTTCGGTTGGTGTCCCCGTTCCTCGCATTCAAAAGCAAACCTCAAGGTAAGTGGGATACACCCCAAACATGGCTGGCAGGCAACAGCCCGAGCCACCGTCCAGGGTGATGTCTAGAGTCGTGGTTACCGGTTTTCCATATGCGCTGCAGCAGAAGTGATGCACTTCATACATCGCATCGCATCGCATCGATTCGTTTCGAACGAAGGGACAAACATAAATGAAATCAGACAAATGACGGATGTGCTCGCCGGTATGGGCGCAATGGGACAGGTTGCATCCATATGTGCAATCATTTATACTGGTTCCAAGAAGGGGGTCTCTTTGCAATCGCAGAAAATAGTTTTCTTTTAGTGGTAAAGAGAAAAGTCATATCGGAATTCTGGATAAGTGAGTTGTGATAACAATTGCCAATCAGCTGAAGTACACCCTAATGGAGAGAATTGAACAAAACATCCGATATCAGTCGGTTTATGTCTTGTCCACGCAAAAAATGAGATATTTAATTATTTTTAATGCTTTTTTGTACATGTTTAAAAGCAATAAATTTTATAAAAATATTTGCAACACATTCTCATTTCTAGGCTGCTGCTTCGCCAACGTTTTCCGATCTTGCTTATAAAGACTGGATTAGAATCGATTTTTTTTACATTTCCAATTTTGCTCATAAACATGTTAGCTGTCTTCCGTCGTACATTTAGCTGCATAAATCCTGCCAGCAGCATCGTTCGGTAAGCCAGTTTCGGGGACCCGTGCATTATATGGCTGCACTTAGGAATGGGGGCCATACTTGGGAAATGATTAGCGTGCTCAACTTTCGGAAATTACAGTGTCTCCGCCATCCACCATACGGACAAAAGCGTCACAGCCTGGTTGGCACTGGCGGATAGTCTCGGTGCAGTTGTCATTGTCATAATGGGACATAAACATGTGAGAATGGGTATACCTGCCCATACAGGCATCATACATGGGCCACCATTCCGTGTCTGTTCTAGGATAGTCCCGATAAGGGAAATCCGTTGAGAGAACCGTTATACTATTGCCTACTTCATATATCTCTGATGGCTCGACATTTTTGCTTCCGCCTTCGGTTTGAGGAATGTTTTAATTTCAAAACCATTTTGTTTCGCCCCTGTCAAGTTGCTTTATAGGAAATGATTATGGTTTACCGCAATCTGGAAATTCTATTTATATTAATTACAACATTTTCAACGCGCTCATTCAAACTTAAATTAATTTTTACAATAAAGGCAACACCCTTCCAGATTTCGATGAAACGTTTTTCGTCGACGTCATTTTTACGACGTCGATATTTTTCCGTAATTCTCTTTCTTATTTCTTTAAAGCTATTTTCCAGATAGACTTCTTTTGTTTGTACCTTAACTTCTATGTTTTACTGATTAGAAAGTTAAAAATGAAAGACAAGTAACAAAAAAAATGAAGCAAATTTAGAGCAAAAAAAAAAAAACAAATAACAGAAAACTGTTTCCTATTTTTGGTTTTTTAACCTTTTGTTTTCTATTTTCTGGATTAGGATTTTTGTTTCTTTTTAATTCCATTTTCTGTTTTCTTCTTTATGCTTCTATTTATTATTCACTTAATTTTGTTTCACTCTCAATCTCATTTTTATGTTTTTCTGTATTTCTTGGTGGGTTTTTGATCTTTTTGCTTGTCTTCTTTTTTTCGTTCTCTATTTTGTTATTTATTTTTGTTTCCTGTTTTTTTCTAATTACTATTTTCTTATGATTTTTTTCTAATGTTTTTTGCTCAAAGTTTTTCTTGTATTCTACTTTTCGCACTCAGTTTGCTTCGTTTTTCTTCATTTTCCATTTTTCTGCTAGTTTTCTGTTCTATTTTTCCTCTATTCTATATTTATTTCGATTTTGTTACCTTTTTTCTGTATTTTGTTTCCTATTTCTTGATTTGTGCTTTCTGTTCTGTTCTCTGTTTTATTTTTTTATTTTGTTATTTCCTGTTTATTTTTCTGATTTCTATTTTTTATTTCTTAAATTTTGTTTAATATTTTTTCTCTCAGTTTTTCATTATTCTGCTTTCTGCTCATAGTTTGCTTTGTTTTTCTTCATTGCCTATATATTTGCTAGTTTTCTATTGTGTTTCCTATATTCTGTTTTATGTTTATTTTGATTATATATTTTCCTTTGATTTTATATTTGGTTATTTTGATTTTATTTGTTTCCTGTTTCCTGCTTCCTGTTCGACGGACACGGACAAAAGCGTCACAGCCTGGTTGGCACTGGCGGATAGTCTCGGTGCAGTTGTCATTGTCATAATGGGACATAAACATGTGAGAATGGGTATATCTGCCCATACAGGCATCATACATGGGCCACCATTCCGTGTCTGTTCTAGGATAGTCCCGATAAGGGAAATCCGTTGAGAGAACCGTTATACTATTGCCTACTTCATATATCTCTGATGGCTCGACATTTTTGCTTCCGCCTTCGGTTTGAGGAATGTTTTAATTTCAAAACCATTTTGTTTCGCCCCTGTCAAGTTGCTTTATAGGAAATGATTATGGTTTACCGCAATCTGGAAATTCTATTTATATTAATTACAACATTTTCAACGCGCTCATTCAAACTTAAATTAATTTTTACAATAAAGGCAACACCCTTCCAGATTTCGATGAAACGTTTTTCGTCGACGTCATTTTTACGACGTCGATATTTTTCCGTAATTCTCTTTCTTATTTCTTTAAAGCTATTTTCCAGATAGACGTGTAATTTTTGGAAACTGCAAAGCTACATAAATTACCGATATTTCCAAACTCGCCATTTTTCATTGAAATCAGAGAAGATTGCTATGAAATCCCTTGATTCATTTTTGCTAAAAACATTGTAATAATCATCCACGGCTCGTGATTCTACATTGTGTATGCACACCATCATACGTTCCTGGCAGGGGATTGCCTAAAGTCTATTTTTCATTCAGGTCCTGTTATCGAGTTGAGAGGAGGATAGAGTTTTATCCCTAGTCCCAAATCGGCATTAACGTCATTCCTGTCCCATCATCTTCTACCTCACTTCACAGACGCACAAACATTATGACGATGATCGTTCACCTTATCTACGACGGCGTGTGCATATTTTACCTGCCAGCCAGGGAGCCTGCGAAGAGTAGCTACGTAAAATCTCGTTCGACAAACCAATCATAAGCGGCACACCATCGTCGCTTCCACCAATTCCCGGGACTCGAATGGGATTATTATAATTTAGCCTGCGAAAATATTTGTGCACTCTGTTCCTATTTTCACATCATTCGTTCCTATGGGAAATCATAGCTTTGACGCAAAATACTCGCATGACGTTTTTTTTTTGGAAGCGAACTTTTAACACAATTGGTCTACGCTTTTTATTAATAGTAGTAGCAGAGCTTTTTTGATTGTTTTGAAACTTCTCCTGCTTAAAGTTGCATTCCATTGCTATAACAACAAAGTAGCAGTAGTTTTGTTCGACATGAACACAAGCATTCGACTGCAATTCTACAATCAGCAAATGTCCAGTAGGTACGGCAGACATTACTCATCGATTGAACGGACAGCCACTAGCCAAGCCGGTCAATTCACTCACCAGGGGACCGCACGGTCCCGCATAGTAATAGGATTTCGAAATACTATACCTTTGCGAGTAATACCTTCTGTAATAGTCCAGCCGTGGTTGAGACTGTTAATTACCTCTAGAAGCCAACCATCCTGGCATTCCCTGGCCTTCCGTCAGCCACTAGTTAATAAGTAGTAGCAATGGTTCAAATCCTGCCTCCGATATATGTATGTAACCCGTGCAACTCACGCCTTCAATGGATTAGGATTTGGACTGAAGGGTTGATTGTAGTTCGACACGCGATGTTTACTGGTTTCTGGTCGTCGCGCCGGTGCGATGCCCTAGACTGGCACCGATAGGGAACACGGTACGTGATACGTGAATGGTGGTAATTTGGATCGGACTGTGAAACCGTAATCGATTGTTCTCTGTATAAATGTTGTTGGAGCTCGTAAACTGGGTTCGAACGCCAATACATGTGACTTTTATAGATATAAATATCACGGCACTGTATGAAAATTAAAACAGTTTTGTAAGAGCATCACGTTTTCTCCTTCTTTATTTATTTTCCTGTTGTCGTTTCTTCTTTATTTATTTTCTTGATGCATCATTTTTTGTTTCTGTTGTACAGGGTCCGCTTAGGAAAATCAGACCGTTCGATGTCAGAGAGACTTTTGCGACTTTTGCCATCACCCCATTTGACCCTTCCTTCACACTAAACTCCAGGAAAAAGTCACACACAGTTGAATACTGGCACTGCCGTAATCTCGCAAACTGACGTAAGTAAAATTTTCAGTACGAAGCTTTTACCAAAAACGTTTGTATAATGAGTGTTAGGACGAATTTCAACAATCTGATCTGTACATAATGCATTAATATAACCACAAAACATCGCCGAACGTATGATTTGAGGAAAAAGGTAGATTAACTGAAGTTATGTTACCAACGTCATTTTGTTGTGGAAACAGCGATTTTTATTTCACTGTTTCTACAACCGATTGACGTACATCCATCGTAGCAAGTCGCTCAACATTTTTTTTTCATAATCAGGCAATAGTCGCGATTCGAGAATACTTTTTTGAAAATGAATTTAGTTTGAAATATAATAGCATTCGTGGCCTCTGTCATCTTCCATCTGCACTTCTTCCGTACAAAAAGCAAGTGCGCTTTAGTTGTCCACGAGCATGGACCAAGTTTCGTGGCCTTAGAGGGCTACAGTATGATCAAAGTTCTGTAGATAGTCAACTTCGTTCCGCGGAGAATTTTATTTGAGCAGTGCGTCCTCCGGAGTCCAAAAAAGGCACGATTTTCCGCCATAGGACCTCGACGAATTTCTCTGCTAATGTCGTTCTCGGTAATCACCATTTAGCCTAGGTGCACGCACTTGCCAACTACCTCGATGTCATTGTCGCTAAGCTGAATCCGTGGTCGGAGATTAACACGGTCTTCTCTGGGGTCAATTGTAGGCTTCTGTTTATCATCCCGATTCAGGAAATATCCATATTGAGTGGTATTCGATAATTTGGAGATCCAGAGAGCAGAAGTCGTCATCTTGGATTTCAAAAAGATCTGATTTCTGGCCTCTGGGTATCATTCTAATTCCGGAAATTCTCATATTGAGTGTTATTTGGTCATTTTTGTCTGTTATTAAGAAACCAGAAGTTGCCATCTTAGAATTCAAAATAGTCTCTGGGGGCAATTCTTGGCTCCGATTTCGAAATCTTCGAAGAGCATAATTTCGATCATTTTAAGCTATATCCCGGAAAAATTGTTTCAAATATGTGTTTTACTTGGACGGAACCCTTCTCTTGCAGAGAAGAGAGAGGTGTCGTACAACCATAGAAATATTTCCTGCTCCAAAAAACATCTACCTGCCAAATTTGGTTTAATTTGCGAGTCGTTGAATGCAAAAGAAGCATCACAAACATAGTTGGGATTTACGTCACGTTGAGTAGAAATGGCGGTTACGTCATTTCGTTTTCGTGAATTAGTTGACAAAGTAACCTTCCTTTCCGATACAGTCGTTAGAGATTGCTTTTCCTTTCCGATTCAGCCGTTAGAGATTGCAAAGGTGAACTCAGAATCTGGCAACAACGATTGTAACACTTTCTTTTTTCCTTCCCTAACCAACCATAAGGATGTAGCCGGCATCGTTATCAATCTATTCAGAGTGGAAGCTTCTGAATTGTTGTACATTAAAAGATGGTAAATTAATCCTGAATAACCATCTTTATGTGCAAATTGTTCAACTTCACTAGCTGAGATCCCTCACAAAGGAGCCACTACGAAAGGGCGTCGCTGAAGCTCAAGCTCAGTACGATTACAGAATCCGCTTTGACAAACGGGTGGTTGTGGGTTCGAATCTTAGTAGAACCACATTACAAACTTTCTTTTCTGTCACAGTCTTGGAGATGCAAGCGGAAACTCGGTCTCCGGCAACGACGACTGCCACACTGACAACCCTTCGTTTCCTAACCGACCGGAAGATAGGGTACATCTGGTGGTAAACCTACTGGACGCAGGCACACTGGTAAAAAAGCAAAGCCTTGGTGCTACATCCCGTATCGGAACTCGACCTTCTGTATATTATACACAGACTTCGCAGCCAACTGTTAAATGTACAGGACAATTGCGGGACTAGCGCTACGATCCTACTGACACTAACAGTCTCTCCCGAACCGAGACTCGATCCTACGACGGCTGGATTGTTAGGCCAGCATCGTGTACCTCGAGACCAGCTGGGAGAGTTAGGCACACTGGTAGTGTTGGCAAAAAAATGTTTTTGACGTGGGACTACGTCTTTGTTTTCTATACTGGGATGCATTCTGTAAAAAAGGAAACGAAACTGGCAAGTGTTACGTCAGATTTCAAACGATAATAACAGCATTACCACATGATGGATAACAATAACCAATATACTGTTGGATAGATAAAACGTGTATCAATTTTATAATACGCTAGTCATCATTATTATTTCATTGCTCAACGGTGAAAATTGATAAAAAGTTACAAGAAAATTTACGCGAACAATGAACCAATCACACGCGAGCTTTCCTAGCACAGACGATGTGAGTGGACACCAACCATTCCCTGTGATATTTTTTGTTTCAATATAAAAAAAATGGACAGAGTTTCCTCGTCCCAACAGGTCAATTTAAGTTTGCTTCCATGAACCTAGACTTATTTGAAGTCTCGAAGGTAAAGATCTTTCGAAAAGTTTTGAAACAACCCTTTTACTTGAACAATTTCTAAACCTGCTGTCAAAGCATAATAAAAACTGATGTCTCGAAAGAAAACATACTGGTAAAAGCAACGATACCATACAGTATAATATACATATTATGTGGAGCAGAGCGCCGCTGGTCTCTCCTCGTCTCTCATTGCAGTGGTACACGACTGCTGCATTGATAGTGATTAAAAGTTTATCTCATGAATATGGTTACCTTAGAAAAAAAAACTACTCAACAAGAATTGAGCATTTTTGCAACGGTCATAAGATTCTTTTTTGCATTTATCTTCGATATTAACTAAATTATCGTGATCGAAAGAGTAGATTTCTGAAAATACAAACTTATAGAAGCTTAAAAGCCAGCGTATGGTACTGAATATTTTATCGATTCACTAGGATTTATTCAGAATCTTTGTTCACATTTCAACATTGTTAGATTATATTTTTTCGTTTTCAACTTAACAAATTATATTCTTACGTATATTAGCTGTCTTCGTAATACAGTGAATGTAATTATTGACAAATGAAAAAAAATTGTCAAACAAAAAACAAAAATTAATTATTTCAAACTTAAACTTCCTTGTAATTGTTGATTGTTAAGATTTTTCGCTGGAACTTGTTTATTATTTTGTTCAACATATCTTCTTATGTTTCCCTATGAGTGAACCTATGTCACGGCTTCGAAGTTATTTCCTTAATAAGATTTATATAATAAATTTTAATTTGATCATAGTTAAATGAAACTAACAAAGTATTATGATAACGTAGGTATTGTTGGATTTGGTTTATGAGGAAATGGAATTAATTCTGATTCAGACGCATTGCGAGAAATTCTTGGTGCTTCTACAATAACAACGACACGCTTGTGCCTTGTTAAATAAATGTTGTTCGCACAAAAAAAAAACACTATACAATATCGTTAAGTGTAGTCGAAGTTCTTTCGAGTGTTCTTCAATATATTTCTAAAAAGAAAATTTATGGGGAGGCTGCGTATAAAAAATACTTAAATCACAGAACAAACGAACTGTTGCTGTCTGCAGATTCTGTAACCTTTGTAACTAAAAATCCTTCTAATTACAGTGTTTAGTCCCACCTCACCATTTCATACAACCCTAGGGCTGTATACCTTGTAGTATTCTGCATTCATTTCGTCATACTCAACACTTCAAACAGTAATAACTTTTTTAGGGATATTCTAGCTTTTTAGTGTTTTTGGCAAAGTTGTTAAGGCGGCGTCCATAAATTACGTAACGCTCATAAGAGGGAGGGGGGTATCCTTAATCGAGACGATTTGTTACATAGGAGAGGGGGAGAGGTAAGATTAACGTTACGTTACAAAAAATCTCTGGTGAGATTTTCCGAAAACGAGCATTTTTATTAAGCAAATGCTTTTATTGCGTTACGTTATTTTTATTAGGGGGTAGGTGTTGGCGTTACGTTTCGTTAGTTACATATGGGGGGGTGGGGGTCCAAAAATTGTGTTTTTTGCGTTACGTAATTTATGGATGCCGCCTAAGCATCTTAAATAGGTACTATACTTTAACGCAATATAGAGCATTATTGAAACATTACTGAGTTTTAGAAAGGGAAATGCAAGAACATAGGTTTTCTCATACAAATGTGAAATGCAATGCGCTAAGCGGTGACAAAACCAATCGACTTCCGGTAAGTTTAAGATTGGTTGGGCCCTCAAATGAAACCAAAAAAACTTGATGCTGGAAAATCAATCACTTTGCCTCATCCTAATAAGTATCTACGTGATTTTTTGTGCAAATTTGCTAGCTCATGTTTATCACGGAGGAGTAACTATGAAATGTGCAGTCGTCAAAGCTCAAGGCTCAAACAAAGCAATTTTTTCCATTCTATGTTCGCTACAATTGTCTTTATTCTCGTTTTGTTAATATTTGTTTTTTTTTTTTCATTTAAAAAACAATGGAAGATGAAACAATGAGATTTTCCATTATATTTTTAAGCGCAGGCTTTCTCAATATTTCTTTTTATTGTAATACTTTTTTACTGTCTCTTACAAAACATGCATGCGGGAAATACATAGCAAATTCTAAAAAACCGATAGATTCTGGTATCCTTGAAAAATAAAAAAAAAAAAATGTGAAATGTTACTAAGTTTTTTTAAAGACTATAGAGTGTCATTTGCGAATGAAGATGAAAATAAGAAAAAATCAAAAGACAGACCTAGATGCAATTCAGCTAAAAGCTGAAAGTCTCTGAAATAACGAGAAAAAATAAGGAGGCACATTAAACCTATTCATTGTCAGAAATTGGATTTTGGACAATCAAACGTGTTTTTCTTCTTAATATGTGGATGAAGTGGAGTTAAAACACACACTTCACACACTTCTTCTCCAGTGAAGCTGCGTATATCAATTTTTTGCACCACACTTCTTTCTTCTGCTTTGTGCTGTGCTTCTGCCGCTCCAAGAAAAAAATAATTTACTTTTTGCTCACACCACAGATGAGTAAAACAAGAGTAACGAGAATAGAAAAAAGTACACCGCGGTGCGTGCTGCTGAGATAATATTATGCATTAAGTTGAAAATTGGAGTTGTCGACTAGCGACATTCGATTTTTCTCTCATACCGTACATTATACCTAACGTCGGAAGTAATGCTCTGTATAGCAAATCAGATGCGCTATACAGCGCACTACTTCCGACGTTAGGTATAATGATATTGATTTTCAACTTAAAATGCACCTGGTTTATTAGAAATAATTTATTGTGAATGATTTTTTCACATACTAAAAAAATGTCAAGTGTACTTCCAAATAGAAACTTTCTGCAATGTAGCCACATCGCAAATATGAATTCGACATTAAATAGCACTTGAAGAACAAAAATGCCCGACGGGCACCTGTTTTTTTAGCTTCGACATGCAAAACCAACTCTACAAAAGACGCAATCTACTTTTCTACCTAGATGATCCCCTCATTTGATAAATGCTCAAGAGAGTCACTACAGTGAGCTCTGTTGTGTAATTATAGTGCATAATGCGTTTTCGTGTGAGAAAGCTCACCTCAGTGTTATATCTCTCAAGAGAGATATTAAAGATTCAACTACGGTGGTTTCTATACAAACTTCCCAGATACACACGATCCAAACTTTCTTCAAACAAAGGCGACAATTTGTTAATCAGTGACATAGCTGTTGTTTTCGCAGTGAAAGATACACGTTAGTGGTTCTTTGAGGAAAAACGATAAGCCTGCCGACACTCTGAATGCGCGGTTTTTAAGAGTAATCCACCAAAAAACCGCTTAAACTCTGATATTCGCTTAAAAAAACGTGAAAATCTTGTGTTCAAAACGACTTGCGTGTACTGTTATTTTTTTCGAGTTTTCTTTTTTCCTGATTCGTTTTTCATTTTCAACGTTTTTCATCTTATATGCTCTTATTGTCTTAAGGAATTTTCTACATTATTATTTAAATCTAAACGATTTTTTATTACTCTATCTTAGAGCATAATTTCTGAGGATTATTTTTCCAAACATTGATAGAGGTTTGGCCAACAGAGAGAAAGGTAGTGCGACTTGGTTCGCCTCTCATCACAGCCCCATTTACTAAACTTAAAACATTATAATGCAATTGCCTATAATTGCCAAAAGCGAAAAAAATGTTGCCCTTAAACACAAAATAGTTGCCCTGAGAAGATCATAGCTTTTTAATCAGCCCTGTGAATTTCTCTATAGTAAGTACTTGCCGGATTAGTAGCTTCTACGTTGGCTTGACAGAGAACTCATTCAAGTCACTGTAAAAATTACAAGAAAAGCTATAACCTTTCATTTTTCTCCAGTTTGAGCTCTAGGGCAAAACCTGTGTTAACCAGTGTTATCTTGGAATGGTGTTTCCTGAAAAAGTTATTTTGCCGTGTATACAATTGTCGAAAAACTGCTTAACCGATTATCTTCATTTTTTTCACCCAGATTTTTTGAGGCAAAAGTTCCCATTTGTAACAAAAACGAAACACTTGAAATAATGTACTCGAAATAAGTTTAAGCTCATGAAATATTATGAATTTTATGACTTTATTTGACCTGCTGGTCGTATACGCCGCAAGCTTTTTAAAAAATTAGTTTCGAGAAAGCGGCCATCACTTCATAGTTTATAGTTTTTATAAACAAATGCTTTTTTGTTGTTGTCAAACTGTACTAAACCCTCTCCAGTTTTCTCACTTGTCTGTCTGTTCCTTCCAGGCTTGTCTTTTATCCTCGAAAAAACTCTACCGTGTAGGAGATTATCTTCCACTGCGCAAACAACTACTCTCACACTGCTGAACAAAGCGACGCACTTGTTTGAAGAGAGCAGCAAATCGTGTGTATCTGAGGAGCTTGCAAAAAACACCGCTGTGAAATCTGAAATGATTCTCCCGAGAGATAATAAACTGATGTAATCTTTCTCCGCGTAAGGACAATACGCTAAATAAATACACAACAGAGCTCACTGCAGTGCTTTTTAAGTAAATATCAAAAGGAAAGTGTATTGAATTGTTTGCTTTGCATCTCGAAACTAAAAAAAAATAAATCCAGCCGCCCGTCACGCATGTTGGCTCTTCGAATTCTATCGAATTGATCTCGGCAGTGTACTCCGCGAAGTACTTCTGTGTATTCTCTCTAAAGTGATCGTTTCGCTCAGGTGTAAGCAGCAAGTGTGTTAGCTTCTCTGTGAGCAACAGAGGCACAGCACAAAACTGAAAGAAAAATGTACTGCAAAATATTGACACACGCATATATTCACTCTGCTCTTCTAACATATTGAGAAGGATACCTTCTTGCAGTGAACCACCCTGATGAAAAAATGGTTATTCTCGTGAAATAAGGCCGATATCAATTTATTTTTTATGTTATATCAACCTCCTTCCCCTCCTTCCAAACTATTGAAACTTGGAAGCGGAAGAAAAAACTTCAAGCCGTTTTGTTGGTTTCTCGACAGCGTGTATGCTCAATTTAGTAACAAGCAAGTCCAGTAACAGTGAGAGTGTCGTCAAAGGGTAAGCCGAATAATGAATAATAATGATAAAGTGTTATTTTTCAACATTCATTACGATGTTTGTAGCTTGCAAACATATTTTGATTAAAGATATTCTTTTTTTCTCGGTGTCATTTATTTTTCGCCCCGAAAATTCGAAATTTGTATCAGTCTAAAATGGAATTCATAAATGTATCTCTCGTGATTCTGATGATGATTAGTTAGAAGTCTTCTGGAAATTTCTTGAACTTTGATTTTTGAATGATATGTTCCCTCATTGAGATTTGGCAACTGGAAATGGGTCTCCACTTGTTACTTGGCTATCATATGTTTCAATGTACCTAGCGTCTTAAAACAAAATTAAAACTCCGTTTATTCAAGTTTCCCCAGATAAAATATTTTCAAATAAATTTCATTTGAAAGCTTATACCCCAATCTAACTTTTGCAAAGAGAAACCCGAGATGCATTGAAGTTGCTTTATTTCCGATTCTGCCACGACGTGATACTGTTCTCTCAATTTCTCTCTTGTTTATTTTTTCAGTTTTTAAATTATAATTATATCAATTTTACAAATATTTTCGTATAAAATTATTTTTTAAATTTCTCATTAATTTCATTTTTAGACAGTTTCTGAATTTTTTCTCGTATCGTCATATTCTTAATTTTCATTTTTTTATACTAATTTATTCATATTCTGATTTTCGATAGTTCTCATTTTCTTGTCTTTTTTTTATTTGCGCACTTTCTTTCACTTTTACTTTTCACTTCTCTAATTCCCTCATATTATTTTTTTTTTTTTATTTTTCTCATTTACTCAATCATTTACTTTTTATGTTTCCTTTTCTTATAATTTTCTTTCGCTAGTTTTTTAAATTTTTCTGCGCTTTCATCTCTTCAAATTTTCAAAAAATTTTACGTTAATATTTTCGATTCTTCGCTCTCAATTTTTGACTTTTATTTACTTTTCTAATTTCCAAATTTGAGCTTCTTTCTTTTTTCTCATTTTTTATTCCTGTTTTCGTACTCTGTCAGTTAAGTTTCTTTATATTTTAATTTCTCCTTATACTTTTCAGTTTTCTGTTATTTCATTTTTCTGAATTTATTTTCTTCTCATCAATTCGTATTTTCATATTACATTGTCCTGATCTGCTGTTTCCGTTCATTCATTTTCTCTTATACTCGTTTTTTGCACTCTTTTTTCCTGCTGGTTCTTTTCTCAATATTTGATACTTGTATCAAATATTCTTCTAATAGCATATTTTTGTATTGCGCTCTTGTAACATTGTTCTATAAATTAGTTTACTCATTTTTGTATGACTGTATTTGTATCTTTTTTATTGCCTATTTTCTACTACTTTTCTCTAGAATTTAACTATTTCTCTCTCAGATATTTCCAATGTATAAGTTTTCGGTTGGTAACCTATATATTTCAGTTTTCTCATTATTTTACCTGTTGTACTGTTGTACTACCTGTTTCCTCTGTCGATATATACAATTTTGATTTTCCCTCTTATGTTAAGTTGTTCGTTTTAATTTTCGACTATTTTTTCTTATAATGTAAACGTCACGTCTACTGTTTACTGTCTTACATGCCATATTTTCCGTATTTGGAATATGATTTTAAAAGTTTCTTAAATATTTAATATTATCATTGTTGTTTATTTTCTTTTAATTACTTCATTGTGCGTTTTTATGTGTTCTCATTCAATTTATTTTCCAATTTTCCTGTTACGAAATTCATCAGTTTTCAATACTTTGGTATGCTTGTTTCCCAACTTTTGCTACATAGTTGTTTGGTTGTCCTATTTTTTAACCTCCTTTTTTTATTTTTGCACTCTATTTTTTATCTCTTTTTTTCAATTTTATTATATCTAAATCAAATGAGCATCATATTTTATTTCTGGTAGTTAATTTTTCTGTTAAATCGTTTCTGATTTTTATAGCAGTTAGTAATTCATTCGTTCGTTCGTCGACTCTGTCCGCGTTGTGTTACAATATTTTCGGACCGAGCACTAGGAAAACTCAACTGACAGCGGAAATTAATGCGCGAATATCTCTTTCAACCCTACCGGCAGGTGGCGTTAAACATTGGGATTTGATTCATTTAAACCTTTTGCTATTTAGTTTTTATCTGGCCATGGATTAGTTGTTGATTTGTACTGGGCAGCAGTTGAATAGCAATCTTTGACTATACCTTTTGAAGTGTTTAATTTTGAATGTAGGTCATGTACCCTCATTTTCATATCCTTTGAAAACGGTGTATACCTGAAATTGATAGAACAGAAAAAAAACTTGTTTAATAACTCTGCTCGAAATATAAATGATGGGAAATGTAAAAACACAAAATACCTTCCGTGAAGAAATCTACAATGATTTCTGAACCAGACAGGAAAGAATTTACTTTGCGATTGTACATTTAAGGCGGAATCAATTTGAAAATCCGCATTCTCAATGCTCATGGCACGTTTTGTTGTGAATTAAAAAAAAGCGTTCAGATAAAAAAACCCCTCAGATACATAAGCTTAGATCACGTCTCAGCGTGGTATGCAGTAAACTTTTAGCTTTTATCATGTTGCTCACGTCCGTTAAAGCGCATAAATATTTAATTCCGACACAGCCCTTCAGACCAAAGTCCGAGTACTAACTTCTACCGCTGTGCGGCACCTGCCACCAGCATTGAGACGCTTCTTCTCCCCTTTTGACTAGCTACTAACTGGTCGTTTTGTTTTGCTATCTTTTACCAACCTCTCACTTTTAATTTTGTTGAACACTGCGAAATGACCGTTCGGAAAATCTACCGGATTGGAACAACAGAATAAGGTTGAAGGGACAGTAAATCGGCTGTCGTTGAGTATTCGAGCATTGTTTTACCAAACATTGAGAGTAAAAAAAATCTACAGTAGCAATTTGAAGTCCATATAATTTCACTTTAAAAATGAAAAGGAAAAAAGATCCTCTAGAATGTATAGGAAAAACAATGTTCAAAATCATAGTTTTAAGTTCGCTGTATTTATTACGCGCTCAAAGATTAAATAATCGTTCTTCATATGATGAAAGAGAAACTTTGCAATCTTTAGGGGAATGAGTATTTTTCTCAGGTGAAAATAATTTTGAGAATATGTGCTATCCAATTTGTTTTTTTAATAATGCTGAGGTCTTAGGCGTCGTACACAAATTACGTAACGTTACAAGCCTAGATTTCAGACCCCCTTTCCCCTATGTAACGATAAGTAACGTTCGATATGACTCCCCCCCCCCCTAAAATTACGTAACGCTGTACAACCTGTGCCCCCCTTCAAATTGGCAATTTTGAGCAAACATCACAGTTACGTAACGGTCTCAACTACCCCCTTCCCCCTATGTAACAATAAGTAACGGAGACTTAACCCCCCTCCCCCCCTCTCATGCGTTACGTAATTTGTGTACGACGCCTTACAACGAAATTATTCTATATCAAATTAATATGATAATAATATGTTGTATCAGCATTTTATGTTCTATCAAACTCTGTGACGCGGAATCGGAATCTCCTGCAATACTTAAAAACGATTCTTATTGACAGAATATTACAGGACGGATTTTTTCAGGTCATTAACAAAAATCTTTATGGTAGATTTTCCAAGAGGAAAAACATCAAAGAAATGCATAAGAGTAGTCCAAAACATTACAGTCAGAACATTGTACTTACTTTACTTTTTACTTTACTTTTAAGGCGACAGACCGATTATCGATCCAGTGCCGAATCCAGAATACGTCGCCATGTCCCTCGGTCTTGGGCTGCTATCCTCCAATCGCCCCTAACACCTATTTCGCGTGCATCCTCGTCGACAGCACACATCCAACGAGTGTGGGGTCTACCCCGAAGTCGACGACCTCTATCGGGATTCCTGCTAAATATAGCCTTCGCTTGACGCTCTTCCGGCATTCTTGCTACATGCCCAGCCCACTGAAGCCTGCCGTGTTTTATCCGCTTGACTATATCCGCCGATTTATATACCTGGTACACTTCATGGTTCATGCGTCTGCGCCTAACACCATTTTCTAGTTTGCCGCCAAGGATTGAACGCAAAATCCTACGCTCAAAAACACCAAGAGTTCGCCGATTAGCCTCTTTCAGCGTCTATGATTCATGGCCGTAGAGAGCCACCGGAAGAATCAGTGTTTTATAGAGTGCAAGTTTAGTACGGATTTGCAGACTGCGGGACTTTAGCTGGTTACGTAGTCCGTAAAAGGCCCTGTTTGCGGCTGCTATCCGCCTCTTTATCTCACGGCTAACCTCGTTGTCACATGCCACTAATGTTCCCAGGTAAATAAATTCGTCGACTACTTCAAATGTTTCCCCATCTAGCACCACCGCAGCACCAACCTCCGACGGACTACCACGCACTCTGCCAGCCACCATGTATTTCGTTTTGGCCGAGTTTATGACAAGCCCTAATCTCGCAGCTTCCCTCCTGAGAGGTCCGAAGGCCTCTTCCACAGCTCTACGGTTGATACCATCGATGTCGATATCGTCCGCAAAACCGAGAAGCATGTGCGACTTCGTAATGATGGTGCCGCTTCTCTGCACACCAGCCCTCCGTATAGCACGCAGTGCGATGTTGAACAATAAGTTCGACAGCCCGTCACCCTGCTCCAAACCATCTAACGTCACGAACGAGTCCGATATATCACCGGCTATCCTGACGCTTGATGTAGAACCTTCAAGGGTGGCACGTATCAGCCTAATCAGCTTTGTTGGGAAACCATGTTCAATCATAATCTGCCATAACTCATTTCTCTTGACTGAATCGTACGCTGCCCTGAAGTCTATGAACAGATGGTGCGTCTGCAAGTTGTATTCTCGAAATTTATCGAGGATTTGTCGCAAGGTAAACATTTGGTCCGTCGTGGAGCGTCCCCCTCGAAAACCGCATTGGTACTCGCCAACAAATGTCCCCTGCACCGGCCTCAGTCTGTGGAACAGGATGCGGGAGAGAATTTTGTACACGGTATTGAGAAGAGTTATGCCCCGATAATTGCTACAGTCCAGGCGATGGCCTTTTTTGTAGATCGGGCATATGAGACCCTCCAACCAGTCCGAGGGCAATTCTTCATCAGACCACACTCTCAGCATGTTCCGATGGATGGCACGATACAGCTGTTCGCTCCCGACTTTGAAGAGTTCGGCGGGAAGGCCGTCCTTCCCGGCTGCCTTGTAGTTCTCAGCTCTTTCACTGCTTTCTTCACCTCGTCCATGGATGGTGGATCCACAGCTTGACCATCATTCTCAATAGTCATCCTACTCCTTTCGACTCCACTGTTTCCCTGGCCACCTCTGTTTTGTCGGTTATCAGGTTCCCTTCCCTATCGTTGCACATGTCAGGGGCTGATACGTTTCGATTCCTGATTGCGTTGACCATCTTGTAGAAGCTCCTCGCATCGTGCCTGGAGAAGCAACCTTCCGCCTCCGCAAGAATACGCTCCCAATGCTGTCGTTTCTTCTGGCGACGGAGTCTCTCTTCAGCGGCTCTTGCATCTAGATATCTACCCATGCTCTGACGAGTCACAGCCGTGGCTAACATGTGACCCCTGGCGCGGTTCTTCTCCTCCGTTACTTGCTGGCACTCAGCTTCAAACCACTCATTGGGCGCAGCTGCCGCAGTTGTACCCAACACTTCTCGCGCTGAAGTGCTGATCAAACTGTGGATGTGCCTCCACTGTTCATTCAGGTTCCCTTCAACTCTTTCCTCAATCCATTCATCAACCTTCTCCGAGTTCTCTGCAGCCACTCCTTCAGTTGATAGCCGCTGGATGTTCAACTGCATCCTCCTCGTTGCCTTGGATTTCAGCACGTTGGACAGCCGGGCGCGGATTGTGGCTACTACGAGATAGTGATCCGAGTCAACGTTCGGTCCTCTGAACGACCTCACGTCTGTAACGTCTGAAAAGTGCCGTCCATCAATCAGAAGGTGGTCAATTTGAGAGCAAAGGTCTCCATTCGGGTGCATCCAAGTGTGCTTACGTATGTTCCGGCGTGCAAAATAAGTGCTACAGATAGCCATCCCCCTAACTGCAGCGAAATTAACAAGCCTCAGGCCATTGTCGTCCGTAGTAGAGTGGAAGCTTTCCCTACCAGTTACGGGGCGGAAGAAGTCTTCCTGCCCGACCTGTGCATTTGCATCTCCGATGACAATCTTTATATCGTGTCCTGGGCACTCATTGTATGTCTTTTCCAGGAGCTCATAGAACTCCTCCTTTTCGTCATCGGGTTTTCTCGTTGGTCGGTGCATACACATTCATTAGGCTGTAGTTAAAGAATTTGTCCTTAATTCTCAACACGCATATACGGTCACTGATCGGCCTCCATCTAATTACACGCTTCATCTGTTTTCCAATTAGCACGAAACCTACTCCTCTTTCTGCTTTCACGCCGCCGCTATAGTAGATGTGGTACTTAAATGAAGTGTCCGCAATAGGATCTACTACTCGGAATTCGCGTTCTCCCGATTTCGGCCACCGCACCTCTTGGATAGCTGCAACCTCCACATTCACTTTCCGCAGCTCTCTAGCCAGAATACTTGCGCGTGCCGGTTCGAGTAGAGTCCTTACATTTCAAGTACCGAGTTTCCAATAATCGTTGTCCTTTTTCGTTCGCCTAGGTCCATGCCGATTATTCCGTTCCGTATTTATATCTAGATTGTTCGTAGTATTTAATATTCGGTATGCTGCCTTACTAGGGCTGCCGTCTTTGATATAGCTGGCGAGACACCGCGTTTCATGATTCAGCCGCCCGCTCCGGATCAGACGCTGTTGTACGCCGCCCCTAACATGGGGAAACAGCCGCCTACGTTCCCCCTTCCCAGTCAGCATACGACCAAAGTTTCCACCGGGGTTGGTTACCTGATCTCCGCTAAGGTTACTCGTATCCCGGTCGGCACCACGTGGAGGTTGGGATAGGAATTGCTGGACAGAGGTGAATGACCACAATAGGATCTCAAGTGACACGTGTCCAACCAACGCCAACGCCAAAGAACATTGTGGAGTTCATTAAATGACTTCCAAAGTAAAAAATGTTAATGTGCTGTGCTAAAAAATCATATCGAAATTGTGAAATTGTGTGAAAGTCAAATGATAAAACATTAAATATTCTGGAAGTCCAAAAATACATTCAAGTTAACCCTTCTCTTCCCTTATCCTAATATACAAAATGAGTAGTTCTCAGTTTGAGCTTAGAGCAGATTGAGAATAAATTCGGTAAATAGAATTATTATTTATTTATAATTACTTGACTACATCGGAATCATAACTTCGAGCACATGAATATATCGAAAAACATTAATCGAGTTTTTTTATGAAAACAATCGAATATTGAAAACGCCATAGAAGAATTTGTGACCCAAACAAGACCAAATAGATCTCTAACCACTAAAACTATTTCAACATTTTAACCTATTTATTAATTTGAAATTCCGCACGTTCGCCCAATTATTCTTCCGATAATCATTATCGGATAGCGTTTCTGACGGTGGCAACCCAGTTGTTAATTCGCGCTTGCCTCACCGACCGAGACTATACAAGCTCGAAATCAAAACAAAGAAACAACATTGCTATTTTCTGAATTGGTAATTAACAAACCAGTGCCAGTGAACTGAACAAACTGCGTGAAAACGTGCCGGAATTGAATAACTTGAGAGGATGCTGTTGTTACCTACTGCTTTTTATTTTATTCGGCTCGTTTCATTCATTCGTCTATATGGACTATATGAGGTGAAGCTGTTGTTGATCCAAATAGCAGATGGTGTTTTTGAATTAACTTCCCAACTTCGAACTTTGAAAAGGCGGCAGCTGTTTTGAAAATCATCATAAATTTGCGTCAAAACTAATGAACAAATTGAATATGTTTTAAATTACCATACACATTTTACTGGTTTCAACACAATACTAGAGTTAGGATTGGGATACGCACCATGGTCTATAGGGGGAGAGAGACAGAGAGACGACCTTGCCGCTGTTGCAAAGGCCTATCGGTCGATGAGTGGAACAAGGTGAGGTGCTCGTATCACCGGAAAATTAAGCTTTACCAGCAGAGCAGTGGGTAAACCATTTCATCGCATACAGCGAAGCGCGCGGAGAGGAATCGCACAGTGACTGGAAAAAAGTGAACTCAATGAAAATTCACACGCGCTAGATTATTATTGCGGCTGAATGAAGGTGAAAATGAAAATGGACTTGGCTTTTGTTTCGCTACCACTTCATCGTCATCATCATCATCCTTCATCATTGTTGGTTGAACTTCGCAACGAATGCGATGAGGTAACCAGCTGCACCAGCTGATGCCATTTCATAACCGGCGCAAACCATTAATTGTTTGCGATTGTTCGGATTAGTCAAAACATGGGTGCCCCGTGTGTGTGTGTATTTATTTCCTCCGAAGCCTAATTAACCGCTGTTCCCAGTTTCACAAGCTAACTCGATTCGTACCATAATGTCTAAGTTTCGTATCGGACGTGACTGTCACCGTTCTGCACAACTTCCCGGCAGATGTTGATTTTACCACCAAACTAATTTGCAACTTTACGCCCGCTTCCTTCCGTCTGACAGCCGCCAAATCGTGTTTCCGGTCGCCTCCCTCCGGCCCAATTCTACCCTACGCCCATTTTCGCACCCGATTGCGACAGGCAACAATATCGCTAATAGCGGTTTCCTGTCATCCTAAAATAACTTCGTTTCGATTTCCCGCTTCGGATCAATCCGACTGTGAAGATCGATCGATTCGACGGTGTGCTATATGGCGATAGGCGTAATTAACTGGCACCATCGGCATCGCAGAATGGACTGGTCGCTTGCGACGAATAATAATTAACCGCCATCTATTCCGTTTCTTGTTTGCCGAGGCCAAATGTAAGCGGTGTGTTATTCGATTCGATCAGAAAGACTTAATTCATTAGTTCGACGGTCTGTTTATAAGAATAGATAATTTCTTATTTTGCAAACTATCTGCGAATTAAAGTATAATAAGGAAGCTTTCATCATATGATTAGAATGTTGACTCTAAAGCCAATTAGGTGCAATTTTGATTACAGTGCTCTACGTCTTAGGCAGGAAACACCTTATTGACACAATAGTTCGAGTCAGTTCGAATCCGGAATCACTACTTTTTTACAGCAGCGCTCCCAGGTGTCGACAGGGCTGATTTTTTTGGCGCTTTTGCATGAAAGTGTAAAATAGCCCTTATAAAGGTTAGTGTTCCTTTCTCTCATCACAAGGAAATGTTTCACTTGTATGCAATGTTCGTTCTCTCTTGCTTAGTTTCTCCATTATTTATAGAAAAAGAAAGTGAAGTCATCCGTCAGTCGCAGTGAGAACGTGTTTGTTCGATTTTCATCGTTTAATATTTTTTGAAAATTTAATACATTGAATTTCAGTTTGAAAATTTGCTTTATGTACTTTATAGTGGCATTACGCGACTAGTGCTGCCAGTGATGGGCACCGCTAATCGAAAATTTAGCGACGCTAATCGCTAAGCCGCTAACCGGAAAATTTAGCTCGATAATCGCTAAACGCTAAACCCACATTAGCGGAACTTTCGCTAATCGCTAATCGCTAACTTTTTAATATGTAAATAGTCATATCGCTATATTTATTGCTCGTGTTTTGTACGATTTGGACCACTTCGATCTTTTTTGGTTAAACAAACGAAAACAATAACTTTCTAAAGCTAAGTGTTTACAATAAGAGGTTCACGGAACGCTATTCATATTTGATTTTGTAAAAACAAGAATAACAAAAGTTATTTAGCTTGCATTGAAAATAGATACTCTTAGAAATGTTTCCATAAAAATTCAATTATTATCTGAATCGAAAAAGTAGAACCAAAGTTGTCATAATTTCAAGCGCATTGCAATTTACCAAAGTTCTTGGTGTGCCGAAAATTTAATCTAGACCTTATGCTTGTTCTTCAAAATGCTCCTGTGGCTTGTGCGATAACCGGAACTCCATTCTATGGTAAAAAACTGACAAAAGTAACTTTCGCAGTAAAGTATGTTCATCTTTCGAATCAATTTACGTACGCCATCAGCAATTCACAGTTTTTCTAAATATTTCTATTGTCGCTTCTCTAAAAATTTAGCGAATTAGCGATTAGCGTTTCGAAGGCCAAAATTTTAGCGACGCTAACAGTTTCGCTAACCAGCTCAAAAATTAGCGAAATCGCTAAATCGCTAACTGAATTTTAGCGTCGCTAATTAGCGAATTAGCGAATTAGCGGAATGGTGGCCACCACTGAGTGCTGCATGTAAAGAATATAAAAGTCCTGAAAAGTCCGCTTTCGGATAAACTTTGGCATTTCATTCTGAAAACGCTTACTGCCAAACAAAAACATGAAAAAAGCCAGCCAAAAATAACGGGAAAGCCAATGAGAATGATGAAAATAAATTACACACAAATTATTACGACTGGCCTGAACTCTACAGATTTACAATGTTAAGACTTGTTAAGACTTTTACCAATTCTTACTTCATTACTTCATAAAATCTTCACGCCCATAAATCACTTAATCAAAACCGGTTGTTTATCCTCTACTTTCCCAAAAAAATACCTCTTGCAAAAACCTGTTCGTCAAGCACAGGTAACGCACGTGGCCAACAGCTATGCCGCCTAATTCAACGCCACAACACACCAAGAATGACAAATTGCGTCTTCAACAAGGCAATCTCTCAGTGTCATTGCCTCATATGAATGAATGGGGCATGGGCAAAAAAGAAAAACATTCAAAAAAAAAAATCGCGAATTCACTGTTCCACAACGCATCGCATCGCATCCTTCCCCTCGAGTAGCGTGTAAACAAGCACATTATGCTAATGCTGGCGAATTAAAGCGCAAGCCGCGCCACTTGAAACATATGCCGCAACATAGAACATACACATTGTCGACACATTACAAGCACTTCGAAAAAAAAAGCTGGTAACAACGGCTACAGTAAAGTAACACAGAGATATGTGTTCTCATCCGTCATTCTAGCCATCCATCAGCGGAAGCTCTCTATCATTAACATCAGGTTTAACCAGACTGTAGGATGGCATACCTGCCAGTAGCAAAGGCGACGGGTTTCCAGGGTGGAGGTCGAGAGCATGCCAACGAAAACATTCCGGTTGCCTCATTCTGCAAAGTTCCTTCCACGAAGCAGCAGCAGATGCAAATGTTACATTTTACTCAGCTAAAGTTGGAGGTTGTAAACCGCTGCACTTCCAAAAGTGTATGATTTTCATTGTAGCTACAGAAGTTGAGGCTAAGTCAGACTTTTGCCAACGTTTCGTAGGTTCGTTTGTTGGGCGGTTGTTGTACTAGCAGATGGTTCTTTCAGTATATCTTAATATATTCTTTTTTCATTATCTCAGCAGATAACATCTGCTCTTGGAGTTTGAGATTTCTTAGAAGCCTTTCGGTTTCTGGTGCAACTTTTGCTTCAGCTATGAAACATATGGTAACGGAATAGATGATACAGAATGAAAGTAATCGTAAAATCGTCTCACGATTATCAAGCTGCTGAATTATTCTCAAATTGAAAGTTATTGTATTAAAGCAACGCGTGTTCACGCTTTCTTGCTTCGGAACTTGACTTGCCCGTGATTACCGTTTTATCAAGAAAGTAATATCAAAAATGTCTTTGATTCCATTCTTGACAATCTACGACAATCCCAAAATTTGATGTCCCGGATTTTGTGCTGACATAAATCAAAATTCGGGACTATTTACTGCACCGAATGTCTATTGATGATAAAAAAATTTTCTAGCATCTAAACGGTTCGGTGGATCGGTATAGTGTCTTCGGCAAGATGAAATAATGGATAGATGAAGAAAAAAAAAAGATTAAATAATAATTTTGTTCTTCAAAAAATATGCACTGAACAAAAAAAATAGAAAAAATAAATCGAGCATACAAGAGACGGTTAAATTGTTATTAAAGATACAGAGGCCAGTGGACAGTTGATGTTTTTAAATTAATTAAATAATATTTAAAGAGCTGCTCTACGCGTAATGACCCGGGATGACACGAGTTTCTTTCATCATAGATGTATTGAAAAAGAAACCAGATCCTAAAACCCGTCTTTCAATGGGAGAACGTCCGCCAAAACTTCCAAACTCATCGTATGGGTCGAATGCATGCAATCTAAGGCGATACGTAAACAACGATATTGCAATCGTTCCAACTTGATTAAATGGGTAGTTGCAGCGGCACGGTGCCAGAGAAAAAGGAAGAGAAAATTCACTTTCTGTTTGCATTTTTTATCAGTTATTTAATATGACAACCCCAGGTACCTTTCGAGTCGAACCAGACGCCAAAATATTTATATACTAAAACCTGAAAGATCGTTTCACCCATCATCTACAAGTGGAGCTGAGCTGGCTCGCGCTTTCTAGAAAGACTACAAACTCAGTCTCTCCGCAGAGAATTATGAAGAAAGTGGCCTGATTATGATCCCTGAGGATGCATGTGCTTTTCTGAGAACAAATTGTGCGAAAAGTTATTTAAAATTGCGGAGAATCATTGTTGGTGAAGTTCTACTGAAAGGATGTCAATAAAAACGGTATCAAAAACCTCATTAATATTAAAGAATACAGATGCCATTTGTTCTTTGCGAGCATGCGCCAGGTGAATTTCTGTCGAAAGCAACACAAGACGTCGTTCCTTTAGCTCGACGAAAACCAAATTGAGTATCTGATAGTACACCATTTGTCTAAGCGACGGAGTATCATTTTCTCTATCAATTTCCGGATTCAGGAAAACATTGCAATCGGCCTATGCGAGTTGTGGTCGGAAACCAGTTTTCCCGGTTGTTGGATGCCGATCACTGCAGGAATTTATTGAATAAGTTCAATGAGCGCCTCTTGGCGGTGCCGGGTAGGTCCTCCAGCAAGTTGAATTTGATCCTAGTTTGATCTGACGCATTACTGTTGCAGGACAGGAGGGAAACTAAAAGTTCTGCCATCGTAAAAGGTGATTCTATAGCGTCGTGGTCCGGAGACGCATCGCGAACAGTGTTTTGCACAGAAACAGAGTCTAGATATACTTTTCTGGCAAAACTAAATATCCACCGACTTTGAGACTCTTCGCTTTCGTTGAATACATTTCGATTTCGCACTCTCCGGGCTATGCTCCAAAGAATGCTCATCGGTCTCTCTCTCGAGGTTTCGTTTACGAGCCGACGTCAATAATCACGTTTCTTTGCTTGTGCTAAGCATTTAAATTTGTTCCTAAGCTCCGAGTACCGATCGAAGTCGTCGGGCTTGCCTTCCCCCCGAAAGGCCTTAAACGCGTCGAATTTTTCCGCGTAGACATCGGAACACTCGTTGTCCCTTCGCGGAGTAGAAAAGGAGTTCTCTAAATCAAAGAGCAGCCGTTGCCCATTTGGCACGCGACAACTTCGATGTCTGATGCCGATGAACTGATGGGAGGTTAATGCGGTAGACAGAATATTACTTCTTAATCGCCAAAAGTACTCCCCCACAAGGGGTATCTAGGAGTTCTTCGCATCAGTGGATGAAATACCCTTCAAATAATACGATCACTGCAAGGAAAGGCCATTTAGCGGTCAATTGCAACTTTTTTACTGTAGGTAAAAATTCCATCAGAAGACTTCTTAGGGGATAAGTTATGTTGAAATTTTCAAAAACCCAGTCCACAATATTTGAAAACTCCAGTAGTACAGATAATGACTAATTCTTGGACGAAAAATAAGGAACAATTGGGCAATTTAATATTCCTGGAAGTGTTGGAAACTTCTTGCGGGTATTCAGTTTAACCAATCCCGGACAGATCGTTGAGAGCCTATGACGAATCCAGAATACGTCTCCACGAAACTCGGTCCTAAGCTGCTACTCTCCAGTCTCCTCTTACACCCGCTGCTCTGGCATCCTCGTCGACAGCACACATCCAAGGCGTGCGATGTTTGCCTCGAAGTCGTCAGCCTCTATCTAGGTTTCTGCTAAATATTATCTTTGCCGGTCGCTCATCCGCCATCCGTGCTACATGGCCAGCCCACTGTAACCTGCCGTGTTTCATCAGGTTGACAATATCAGCGTGTTTGTATACTTCGTACAGCTCGTGATTCATGCGCCTGCGCCACACCCCATTCTCTAGTTTGCCTCCGAGTGTCGATCGCAGGACTCTACGCTCGAAGACCCCAAGCGTTCGTCGATCGGCCTCCTTCCACGTCTACGATTCATGTCCGTAGAGCGCCACCGGGAGGATCAGAGTCCTATAGCGCGCAAATTTCGTACGGATCTGTAGGCTACGGAACCTAAGTTAGCTACGAATTCCGTAATAAGCCCTATTCGCCGCCGCAATCCGCCTCTTCACCTCGCGGTACACCTCGTTGTCACATGTTACGAGAGTACCAAGATAAACAAATTCGTCGACCACTTCAAAAGCATCCCCATCCATCTCCACCGCAGCACCGTATTCGTATTGCACCTTCCAAAGCTATGTTGAACAGCAAGTTCGAGAGCCCGTTACCTTGCTTGAGACCATCCAACGTCACAAACGCGTCTGAAAATTCACCCGCTGTCCTGAAGCATGATGTGAACCCGTCAAGCGTCGCACGTAACAGTTTAATTAGTTTTGTTGGGAAACCATGTTCTAGGATTATTTGCCAAAGCTCGTTGCGTTTCACTGTGTTGTACGCCGCCTTAAAGTCAATAAACAGATAATGCGTCTGCAAGTTGTGTTTTCGAAACTTGTCGAGAATCTGTCGGCTTCCTGTAACGGCCTCAGTCGCTGGAACAAGATACGAGAGAGAATTTTGTAAGCGAATTGTAAGTCGAGCCTATGTCCCGTCTTGTAGATAGGGCATATGGGTCCTTCCAACCAGTCCATAGATAGTTGTTCCTCAGACGATACCCTTAGGATGATCTAGTGAATTGCACTACACAGCCGCTCGCTCCCAACTTTGAAAAGTTTGGCCGGTAAGCCGTCCTTCCCGACGGCTTCGTGGTTCTTTATCTCTTTGCAAACATTCTTCACCTCGTCCAATGTTGGTGGGTCCACAGCTTGTCCGTCCTTCCCAATTTCTATCCTGTTCCCCTCGACGATTCCCCTACCTTTCTCACCGTTCAACATCACTTCAAAATGTTGCTTCCAACGCCTGGTCACCTGCGATTTATCGGTAATCGGGTTCCCCTCCCTGTCATTGAACATGACAGTTACTGGCACGGTCCGGTTCCTGATTCCGCTGATCGTTCTATAGAAGCTTCTGGTGTCTTGCCTGGTGAAGCAATTATCCACCTCAGCGAGGACGCGATCGTAGTGCTTACGTTTCTTACGGCGATGAAGCCTCTTTTCGGCAGCTCTTGTCTCCCGGTATTTCTCTCGCATGTGACGTGTCACACGATTAGCTGCTACTAACGTGTTGGCGTAGGCTCGGTTCTTCCCCTCCACCACCTCTAGACACTCAGCATCGAACCACCCACTACGCGTGGTTCCCCTTGTCATGCCTATAACTTCTCGCGCTGTTTCGCTGACCGCATCATGGATGTGCTTCTTGCCTACCACGAGATAGTGATCCAAATCGATGTTTGGCCCTCGAGAGGACCGCACATCTATGACGTCTGAAAAGTGCCGGCCGTCGATCAGCATGTGGTTGATCTGGGAGCAGGCTTCTCCACTGTGGTGTCTCCAGGTGTGCTTCCGAATGTTCAGACGTGCAAAATGGGTACTACAAATGGCCATTCCCCTGACCGCGGTGAAGTTCACTAACCTCAAGCCGTTGTCGTTGGTGGTAGAGTGAAGGCTTTCCCTACCAATAACGGGACGAAAGAACTTCTCTCGTCCGACTTGTGCGCTCGTATCTCCGATGACGATTTTTATATCGTGCTGTGGGCACTCTCCATACGTTTTCTCAAGGAGCTCATAGAACTCCTCCTTAACGTCATCGGTGTTATCGGCTGTCGGCGCGTACACGTTAATAAGGCTGTAATTGAAGAATCTGCCCTTGATCCTCAATACACATAGACGCATAGATACGTTAACGAGCATTAGCGAGTCTGATTGGGCGTTTATTTTTACACCCTTGTCGAGCGATACTGAATGCAATTGCATGCAATCCAGTATCTTTACCGGCCGAAGGCTAGAATGCTTGAAACGGCCGGCTCCAGCCTGCAGCAGATCCTCGAATCGATGAGCTGGAATGTGTGTAAAACAATTTTTCGTAAGGACTTTTGTGCATAAATCTGTACTCAGGCTACTAACCACCAAAAATCATTGAAGGTTAGTAAGTGTTTGAATGATTTTTTCAATATTTCTAGGTATTTTCAATAACACGTACTGTACGGGTAAAATGGACAGTCCATAGTAATGGTAGAAAAATTGTGCAAATTTCCATTTGAAATTATATATGCTTTGTGTTTGTATCGGAAAACGCAAAATTTAACCTGGATTGATAGCAACAGATGGCAGCGGCTATGCATGCCGTTGAATGCGGTATGTCCATAATCAAGCTTCCACCATTCCCCAGATTCTTGCGGATAAGGTTATATATTGTTATTAATTCTACGACAACCGGTGGAAATTAAGCTGTATGTGAATGCACAACTGTGTCACCCCTTCCCCTAGGCATTGTGATGAGCAGAAAAAAATGCACAACCTTATTGAGCGTGCCTTTGCGTGAAATATAACTGCACATTTGAATAGGCGAGTCAAAGCTGCGTGCGGTTGAGTAAATTAACTGTGTCTGGGCTAAATATATCATAGACCTACACCCTGATAACAAAAAAACTCTTTGAGCATAACACAGTGGGTATAGCGCAGAGCCCTACGTAAACGCTACAGTATATTTTATTAAGGAAACAGAAATGTTTTCATACAGCTAGAATTTCCAAGAGCGGGGGCCTAATGTGGTTGGTAACGTCTCCGCCAACCACGCTCGACGCCTGGGTTCGAATCCCACCGCCGACATAGGTGTCGATGGTTGTGAGGTGGCGTGATCCACTCACAACCAACCCAACTGGTCTAGATTCAATCCTAGCCGACACCGGGAGATTTTCTGAGGCGAAAAATCTCTGGGATCACGCCTTCCATCGCATGAGGAAGTAAAGCCGTTGGCGCCGGTCCGTTAATAAACGGGTCGTGAGTTAGGGTCCTGGGTGTGAAGTCGCCTCCCTGGGCGTCGGTGATTGGCCACAACAGTGGCGGAACTAGACCGACGGAAAATAAGCGAGAACAAAAAAAAAAAGCTACTAGAATTTCCATCATAGTGCCCTTATCAATGCGCAATAAATGTGCGCTATCTATATTTTATCAGTTGCAATCGAGAAAGTGTCTCTGGGAGAGCTCTATGCGTTTACGCTTCACAATACAAGCTTACTGATGTTGCGTATTTTGCTTTCTTTACACAATGTGCATTTACTTCCAGCGTGCGAAAAAAATAATCAACTCATTCTTTTTTTTTTCAACATGCTTTGGTGTTCTGTGCAAATTATATGAGCCTCTTTGTTACACACCATGAGTATGCCAAGACTGGTCATCTCTCTACAAATTTGTATTGTATTCAATGCTTTTACTCTGGGCCGGAAGTACACAACCCAGGGCCCCGGATACTTCCACCTTTCGAGTACACTTTTGCCCGTTGGATCAACTTCTGTGGTGCTAACTCGCCTCGCAGAATCATGTGACAACTTGACAGTGGAGCAAGCAACAAAGATACTGTGTCTTGTGAGGTTCACTTCCGAATTACCGAAAATTTTTGTTCAATTGATATTTGAAACCCGAGGGAAAGACTTCCAGTGACTGGAATGCTAAAAATGCTTAAACATGAGTACACCAAAGTCACGCAGCTATTTTTACGTTGATTTCGGAGTTTACGGGGCTAATTTCTATACTGTTTTTTGCGTGAATTTCAGAATTTACACGGACTCCCCAGAAAAGTTGATTTATACGCGGAATGTTTTCAATGATTCTACATTTTTGAATCGATTGTTTAGAGTATCCGACGAGTTTACTTAAACTTTTTACTGAATATTCACTGATTTGTTCTGACCTTTTCATTTTTTTTCCTGATTTGCATCTCAATCCGTAATTGGAAATAACACTGAACTTAATTCTTTTTCAGAAGCACTAATTACAAATAATTAAAAACTTTTTACAAATGAGTTTTTGCGAAGATTTTTGAATTGACGCGTTTTTTGCGCGAATTTCGGAATTCACGCGGTTAATTTTTACGCCATTTTTGCGAGTTAGGCGTATTATAGAAAGCAGGATGACATCTGGAGGCTGATGTTTAAGAAAGGTGGAGACAAATTTGACATACCGAATATTTGGCTAAGAAAGGATTTCTATTCAAAGTGATTAGACAGTTTTCGGTATCCTACACGCAAAAGTTGGAGTGTGCGTAACCAGATCATTTATGAGCGAAATTAGCGCATTTACTGATTAAAATTGGAACCAGTACAACGCATGTGCGTTGGGCATAACGCATTTGATGCTCTAACGTATTTTGAATGTATTGCGCAGCTCCAAACCACTACACTTATAAAGCATCAGCCGATGTTCAGAAGGTTGGCATCGTTAAAACAGTGCAACCAGCAATCAATACTGATAAGTTGGGTACTGACTCCATTGAAGAAATTATTGTCTGATCGATTCACTTTCATGAATCAGGTCATTTGAAAACATCATTCAATCATTAACAATAAACAAAAACATGAGATTAGTCCAAAATATTTCGCATTCAATTATGACTCTGGTTTCATTCACATGCGTTCGGTTCTGCGTTACTGGCACCAGCGTCAATAACTTCCGCGGCAACAAGGCTCGCCATTGGCTGTTTCGGTTGCTGACGATTTTTAGGGATGCACGAGCCGTTGATACGCACCGGCTCGCGAAAGTAAAGAACGGTTTTTTGAGCGCCCCGAATCTGATCGTTCGCCTGGAGCCGAAGTTTACCGAGACATTACAATTTTTGTGTATATGATACATATTCTGATTTTGATCTCTGTCAATGTATTCCTTGTACAACTTTTGCGTTATGCGTATCACGCATTGGTTGTGCGAAGTCAGAGCAAATTCTGTGCGAATTGAAAGGACACATTGGATGATTAAAGCTTGAACTTTTGCGTGCATACAAAATAACCTTTACTTTACGAACTAATTTCATTTTTGTCATATGACTTACATTTTAAGTTTTAGTAAAGCGGGCAATGTATGCAGTTTGCGAGGATGCGAAAATGACCGGGAATAGAAGGTGTGACTTTTAGGCTTAGAAAAAATTTTCCCTCGTCCAGACGGGACTCGAACCCGCAATCTCCGTTGTCTCCGGCAAGGTGTTTTGGCCAATTAAACTACTGGGAAATGTATAAATAGTTCTAAACCAAAGTCGAGTCACCCTCTACTATTGTGTTCCCGTATCTCAGCACGCCAACGATGAACTGCACACACTGCCCGGTGGGAGTTTATTTTTTATAACTGAGAGAGTGATCTCTTCACGCACACAGTGTATAATGACTTATTATATCTACAGCGGCGCAAGCGATGAGACACCTCAGTCGGTGGCTAGACTCCGAACGCGTATCACGGAAGAGCTCCGTTGGCTAGATTTACTTTACGAACTAATTTCATTTTTGTCATATGACTTACATTTTAAGTTTTAGTAAAGCGGGCAATGTATGCAGTTTGCGAGGATGCGAAAATGACCGGGAATAGAAGGTGTGACTTTAAGGCTTAGAAAAGTTATAAAAGTTATAAAAAATAAACTCCCACCGGGCAGTGTGTGCAGTTCATCGTTGGCGTGCTGAGATACGGGAACACAATAAAAGAGGGTGATTCGACTTTGGTTTAGAACTATTTATACCTTTCCCAGTAGTTTAATTGGCCAAACACCTTGCCGGAGACAACGGAAATTGCGGGTTCGAGTCCCGTCTGGACGAGGGAAAATTTTTTCTAAGCCTAAAAGTCACACCTTCTATTCCCGGTCATTTTCGCATCCTCGCAAACTGCATACATTGCCCGCTTTACTAAAAAATAACCTTTGTTGTTTCAAAGAATCATGGCATATCATAGGAATATATGGTCGGCGTGCGACCAGACCGAACCAAGCGCCATTTTTTTGAAAATTGAGTTTTTAACACTAGTGGATGTTAAAATTGATGATCTATCTTTCATGAGAAAACGAAATCATTTAAACAGTTTATAATGGTATTATAACAAAATTTCTCTGCAGCAGCTTACAGGAAGCATACGGGATGAGTAAACTTTGATCGCCGATTACTCGAAATAATGTTTTTGGCGCTTGGTTCGGTCTGGTCGCACACCGACCATATGATGGTAGGTTTGACGAGTACGCGTAACTATTCGAAGTGAGTTGAATTGATTTTGAAAGCTGATTTTCAATTAAAAGTGACGTCGAGCACTGATGTAGACAAAGTGCATTTATACAGTATGTTACGCAAATAGAGGGTTCATAAATTATAAAAACAATTTGGGAAAATGTTTAATTTATTATTCATTCACAGCCTTTCAATTTAGTATCTTTCTATCGAAGAGATTTTTACAACAGCAGTTTCACTACCCTGTGTGGCCGGGTGGCTGCGAAGCCGGGGTTAATATGGATCACGGCTGTAAACGCCCTCGTCTACATTGCGGTTTGAATTGGGGCTTGTAGTAGATCGACTAGCAGGTGCATGCCTTTTTACTCCATGCATAGTATAGCATGATTTATCACAATTTAACACACTTCACGCGTTTAAAAAATATCACGAGTTCATCGTGATTTGGTGACAGTAGTGGAAATGAAAATGAAACTGTTCGAATCGAAAGGATTGCGTGAAATGTTCAGTTTCATTTTGAGGTTTCGAAAATGTGGGATTGTCAAAAATTTCGGTTTCTTTTAAAAGTCTTTAGTGAAGTTTATGGTGGCAGCAATCCGCTTAATGGGGATATTTTGGTGGGGATTCGTTTGAAGCTTGAAGTTAGGGGCCATTTACATACCACGTTGACGGATTTTAAACGATTTTGGCCCCCCCTGCCGTGGACAACTGCTCATATAAATTCTAAAAATGTTGTACGGACCGTGGACATTACACATATGGCCTCCCCCCCCCCCCCAAGCTATCCACGTGGTATGTGGATGGCCCCTTAGAAGATTCTTGATATATTTTTGGCAGAAGAAATTGATTATCATCAGTTTCGTTAGCTGGTATATTCAGTTTTCAGTTTCAGTTTTCTGAAATGCGCGTGGAATAATGGTAGGTAACAAGAATGAAACAAATAGAGAGACACAGAGGGAGGGGAAATTTCAAGAAAAACGGTTACGAAGAGCGCTGAAAAACACTGAAATAAAATCCGAAAAGACGGACGGAAAGGACTTGACAAAAATCAGGTAAAATTACACCTTTAGCATGTTCAAGGAAAAGGAGTTTTCTTGTCTGTTTTTGGAAACCATAATAAATTTTGTTGAACCCTCTGTACAAAATTTGCCCGAAAGTCACCCGAAAGTCACATTCTTGTAAGTCTTTTTGTTTTTGCCTTTCTCCTAGAAAGGTATAGCAATCACAGAAAAAACTAAAGATATTAAAGTGCTCCAGAGGGCCGAATGTCGTATATCACTCGACTTAGTTCGACGAGCTGAGCATTTTCTGTATGTATGTATGTATGTGTGTATGTGTGTGTGCGTGTGTGTGTATGTGCAACTTTTTTTTTCTCACTCACTTTTCTCAGAGATGGCTGGACCGATTTCCGTGAAATTTATTGCAAGTGAAAGGTGTAGTAACCTCATATGTTTCTATTGAATTTCATTGTAATCGGAGTTTTGGTTTAAAGGTTATGTATTAAATTGTAAAAATCACGAATCATCAATATCTCAGAAACTACACAACCAATTTTAACAAAACTGATGTCAAATGAACGGGCTATCTTTTCTCTTAATGTTTTCCAGAGGCTGTTTAAACTCACTCACTTTTCTCAGAGATGGCTGGACTGATTTTCACAAAACTAGTCTCGAATGAAAGGCCTAGTTGTCCCATAGGTTGCTAAGGAATTTTATTGTAATCGGTTTGTAACTTTGTCCGTTATTTATAAAAATGTCAAATCACGTTATAAAAGCAAAGCATATATCAAAACCTGCTTAAACTCACTTACTTTTCTCAGAAATGGCTAGACCGGTTTTCACGAAATTAGTTGAAAATGAAAGGTCTAGTGGCCTCATAACACCCTATTGAACTTCATTGTAATCGGATTTTTAGTTTAGGCACCATGTATCAAAATGTGAAAATCACGAAATTTCATTATCTCAGAAACTACACAACCGATTTGAACAAAATTAATTTCAAAAGAACGGGTTACCTGAAGAACTCTAAACTTTTGAATTTTATGTAGATTGAACTTGTGGTTCAGAAGTTATGGAAAGAAACGTGTTCTGGAGACTATTTAATCTCACTCATGTTTCTCAGAGATAGCTGGACCGATTTTCATAAAATCAGTGTCATATGGAAGTCCTTATTGCCCCATTAGTCCCTATTGATTTTTTTTTGCAAACGGATTATTACTTTGCCTGTTATGTTTAAAAATGTGAAATCCAGCTATGAAAAGAAACATATTCCGAAGACTACTCAAACTCACTCACTTTTCTCAGAGATGGTTGAACCGATTTCCACAAAGTTAGTGTCAAATGAAAGGTCTAGCTGCCTCATAACACCCTATTGAATTTAACTGTAATCGGACTGTAACTTCGTCTGAAATGTATCGAAATGTGAAAATCACGAAACTTCATTATCTTAGAAACTACACAACCGATTTGGACATTATTGATATCAGATGAACAGGCTAGTTAAGGGTAAACTAATGAATTATGATTGAACACGTGGTTTCAAAGTTTGGCTGCCCTATACGTTCCCTTTTCATTTGATTATAATCGAACTAAAGCAACCGTAATGTATTAAATTGTCAAAACAACGAAAGTCTATTATCTCAAATATTACACGACTTATTTGAACATAAATAGTGTCATACAAACGCGTTATCTCTCAAACTTACAAATAACAAACTTCATAACAATTTGATCTGTGGTTCAGAAGTTTAGTAAAGGAAAGAAATTCAAAGACTATTCGAAACTATACCTGCTATGATCAATATATATGGCCTCAACATGGGTATCGTACTATTTGAACGTTCCCGGTATCGCTCGTGATTAAATTGTTCGAAATAAAGAGTTATTTCTTTTATTTCGCTATTTCTTAAGCACTAACATTACGTCAAATTTCATATTTTATACTTCGATTACAACATCAATATTTTGGAACCCAAAGAATGAATATACCTTTATTGGATTCAGGCAGTCGTGTAAATCGATTTTTACAAATAATTTTGATATGTTACTGTTCTTTTATTTCGAAAGAAACAAAGTGCAAAGCAATTCTGATAGTTATTACCTTATACCTAATACTACATCTACTCGAATTGTTAACATGAACAAGAGCAGAAGAAAGTTTCAGCGTACTCAAATAACAATCACATTGTATTGTACAACTGTTATGTGGTCAAAATGGGCACCTGAATGTAGATTGTAAAATTCAATTGCACGTGACCAGTTTACGATACACTATAATCGGATTCAACTTAGTACCCACCTCGTAAATGATGCTGACATATTTTCGCATCAAAATTAAACAATAATGGTTATAAAAATTAATATCTATTACACTTCTCGACATCCCACACTGTAAATAAATGGCACGATTACTTGAAGTGTTTTTGCACTTGACTCAATTCGTCAAATCGCACTGTAAATTGGAGTGATTTAGTGTTGATTTCACAATGATTAACACTTTCCAGCGAAATGATCTTGCGTTGAAAACTATTCAATGGAAATCACCATCTTATTATAATGAATATGTCTTGTATTTGCACCACTGTTTAAATCAATTGAATTATAGCTGCAATTCCAATTGACAAACGTCAAAAACATAAAACGAAACGAACATAGTGACGGTGACGAAAACCGCAAATAGCACGTTTTCCCCACAGAATAACAATTTGTTTGAAAGTAAGTTTTATTGAATCTTTGATATTGAAATAACAATGAAACAATTCTTTTACAGATCCTGAAATCGATTATACCGACACGGTGACAGAGATCATTTTGTATTTAAATTGAAAATCTAAAATAAAATAAAATTGAAAAATATAAAATAAACAGAAATCTTTTGCATTTATTGTGATTAGCTGATAATATCCAAATGACCGACATTCCGTATCTCGAACATAGGCATATCAAAAAAGTTGAACATAACAACAGAAAATCAAGTGATTTGCTGTTTATTTCATCGTTTTTTGCATTAATATGTTTCGAATGATTTTCCTTTCACTTTGAAATGTTAGGCAAGTAGTGCGAATTCAACAGCGAATCACTTCTGTTTGACGTGAAATTTTTTTACAGTGCAGTAGAAAACAGATAAAGTAAGAATATAAAAATGTTCCTCTCCCTCTTACGGTGTTGCCTCAGTAGACGTAAGTACTAACAAACATAGGTACAAGTTGTTTAACCAAAATGATCGAAGGTAATTAAAGTTTGCTATTCGATTTTTCGAACCATCTGTTACCCCCTCCTCACTACTGGTACGTGCTTCCGGTTCTTAGCTTCCGGATAGCATTTATTAATTAATTCTAAGACGCTTGTCTGTGGCATCCCCAGCTAGAAAATAATGCAACAAGTTGCCGATTTGGTTGTTGGAACTTCAAACAAAATTTCATTGCCCTCTCCAGATCAATTGTTAAGCGCAAACGAAATTCGATGCCCGAAATAAACGATTCAATTAAATATCCACTTCACGGGAAAGTGCGACGTCCAATTACTTCGGGAGCAAGTCGGTCGCAGCCCGGTTGCCAATGCTAGGGTTTTCTTCGTCGTACACAGGCAGGCCATACCGAAAAAAAACTTATCTCATTAATATGAATTGCATAAAATGAAGTTATTAGGGTCGATTTTTTTCTCGCTTTCTTCCACCATGCCGGTCGTTCTGGTTATAGTAGTCAGGAGGGGGTGTGGCACATCCGGTAGCACGAAAACCATTCCCCGCTTGGCCGTCACAGCTATACTACCCTCTTGGAAGGTGGCCAACCGAGATAACCCAAGCGGAAATAGCACAACCTCAGTGGCATGAGGTTAGAAGCTGGTGGCAGCCACAACAACAAAACGCAACGGTCGGAAAAATGATATCCAAACAAACAGAGTTCTGTAATCTCATTTGTGGTTAAACATTAAAAAAAAAACAACGGCACAGTTTGGGGTGCACTGGCGGAACGACAGAGGTTATAACCTACCGGTTTGGCCACAGATGAACCCGAAACCAGTGGCACCAGTCTGAATGGCAGTGAGATGGCAGATTTGATTTGCTAGGGGAGAAGTTTGTTCAGCTTAGCTGTAAAGTTATGTGAACTAATTTTCTCCTCTTTCTTCTTATGCGAGTAAACATAGGTTTTGCGATCAATTTTGTATCGTATTTACTCAGACTTCCAGTGGGAGTTTTACGTTCCTAGATGTAGCTTTTTCACATGTAAAGTTGTGAAGAAATTGATAACCGTTCTGAATCCTTATTGCCCGTTCAGAAGGAGCAAAACTGACATATCTTTTTAAACCTGAAACGTAGAAAAGTAGCTTTATTTCACCGATAAAAATCAGAAAACATTGTCCAAATAAAAAAATATGATGGAGTTTAAATAGGTACTTGCATTTCTTCAGTTAATATAACAACATTGCAGGCAGCATTTGCTTTAAGTAGTCTCTGCGTGCTTGTTTTCATCTTCTATTTTTTCTGTATTTCTGTATTTGTGCTTGTCAACTAAAATAAAAACAAAGTTGTTCTTGTACCGAGTTTTAATCGCAGATGAACGCTTTGAAAGAATGCAAGAATTTTTCTCACACATCTCTGTTCTTTATCATTGCTGATTTCTATCTCTTCAATAATGATGCCGTGGGAACTTTCACTGTCTCATGCCAACATTCCAATGATGCTTTTAATGTTGTTCACCAAATGTGCACGAATGAAGTAAGGGTTAAAGAAGCTTCAATTAGGCTTGTCACAGACACCACGCATTTAAAATGCTGTAATCAGATAGTAACTACTACATAAAAAAGCATTCATAATGCAACAATGTCGCATTTTTCAACCTTACATTTCACTATGAATTCGAAAAAAAAAAATAAAAATTTCTTATTAGAGCACAACACTTGTGAAGGAGAAACCAACATGAAAAGTTAGACAAAAACTTTAACACACCAGCGCACCAATGTTCGAAGATGCTCGCTCGGCTGTGGGCTGGCAATTATCGGCAAGTACCCAGCAGTTTGTACATATATTTGCACACCAAAAAACAACCACCAGTTCTTGCTCGACTAGCGTGAAATGATGCCTAATTTTCAGCCGCTTCCAGTTTTCCGATATGGAAAACGCAACTCTCACTCTCGTTTACGCCGAGCAGTTAAACGAAGCATTATGATTCGAATTATGATTAGCAGGCCTACCCAGGCAAAGTCCGAAGCGGTCTGCCGCACATTGGTTTAGTGATGGCCATTTTAAGACGTGCCAAGCATGACTATATTTTATATGTTACAAATAAAGCATCCAGCGTTGATTGCAACAGCACAGAGCTTGAACTTTTAATTAATTTATAAACCGAGCGACAACCCGAAGATAAGATAAACTTAATGGTTGGCTTTCCAATTTCTGACTTTGGATAAAATTGTTTCCTACTGAGGACCACCATGCCAAACTATTTGTTTGGCTTGGTAAGATAAAAGGAACAGTTTCAAACATGGATCATGCATGCCACGTTGGGCCAACACTGTGCTCTATTGACGCTTCGTTGATTATTCATGGTTCGTCGTTTGTGATCGGGTGTGGTCTGGGTGGAGAAGGCGGTGTAAAGGATCAAATTGAATGGCTTCTGGAAGGAAAAGAGAGATAGATGGGCGGGAGTTTGTTTCTCCCACTGTGACGGAGATACACGCGGACGTTTAATAATAATTAAAATTCATCAAGATACGAGGTGCTGCTTGGTATGATAGTGTAAATTGTGGAGATTACGTTGTGTTGGCTGTTGGCGAGTTTCACCGACAAGCGAGGATTTCCAAAGATGTTTTCAACAGTGCACCAATCATAACATCTTGAAATAATGTAATTATTTGTTTCATTTATGTAGCAAGAAAGCATTGGATAACATTCGCCAGCGTTAAAGTTATGCTGAACGATAATGAAATAATCATCACTTTGTCAACACGCGAACACTTGAGCAAGCCGCCGATTAGACACATCAGATGAACATCCCTTTCGTGGATGAATACTCGACGGTTCAGCAAATGCCAGCCACATCAGCGTCATCCGTCAAAGTGAAGAGAAACACAAAACCAGCAGAAGCAGTAGTCGTCGTCGCTCGGTTGCGATTATTTAGCGAAGAGCTCCAGCAGAGCGCAACGGTTGAACAAACATTATTTGGATTTAAATAAGATAATTTCCAGAATTAAATCAGATTAAAAATTAACTACGAAATGCTTTCTTTCATTTCGAAGGGCTACTATGGTGTTGTTTATGCGCTGCTACTGATGTTCTCCTCGACGCTGAACTTAAAATGGCGATTCGAAACGCTGAAGCTCCAAAGTCACATAAGCTTACTGGCAATCAAAAATATGAAAAAAGCACTGTCAAAAACAGGAGACCGTTCGTTTCGACAAACGGCGTCCTAATCGTTCTTTTCTAATTGGCTTCAAATTTTCCAAAAGGTATAATCGATTTTAGGCAAAGGAGGGTAATTTCGTCGTACTGCTATTTTTACTGGTCGTACGCTGCTGTATCCCCATGTTAGGGGCAGTGTACAACAGCGTCCGACCCAGAGTGGATGGCTAAATCATGAAATGCTGTATCCCACCAGCTACACATAAAATGGCAGCCCCATCAGCAGGATGTAAGTATCGCGATCCTGGTAACGTCTCATACCGAAATCTGAAACGACGAGTTGCAGCTGTGCACAGGGCCTTCTACGGCCTACGTAACCAGATAAGGTTTCGTAGTTTGCAAATTCGCAAAAAAATAGCACTGTATAGAACGCTGATCCTCCCGGTGTTTTTTACCGGACATGAAGCATTGACGCTGAAGGAAGCTGACCGACGAGTGCCCGGAGTTTTTGGACGTAAAGTTCTGTGATCGATTCTTGGCAACAAATTGAAAGATGGAGTAGCGCAGATGCATGAATTACGAGTTGTACCAGGTATACAAACATGCTGATATAGTGAAAGAAATACAGCGGAGTAAGTTTCTGTGGGCTGGACATGTAGCCAGAATGCCTGACTAGGGAGCCGCCTAAACTTTCCTATGCAGAGAACCAGGAAGAGGCCGTCGATTCCGTGGTAGGCCTCGCACTCGGTGGATGTGCGCTGTGGAAGAAGATGCACGAACTGCTGCTGTATGAGGGGACTGGAAAACGGCTACCCAAAACAGAAGAAGCTGGACATTCTACCGCTTTTTTTGGCTACTTCCACTTTTAAACCACTTCCAGTTCATTCAAACTTAGTTCATTTCTACTAAGTTTAAATTGCCTGAAAGTGGTTTTAAAAATAGAATTAATCAGTTAAAAGTGTAAGAGTAAGCTAGAAATTGATTTTAAACAAATCTCAGAAAAACTCATAACATCCGCGCCAACTCGACTAAATATTGGCAGCACCCTATCAGAATGTAATGAAACTTTGTAGGTGTGTGGGTCTCATTACCCTATGTAGCTATGTTTTAGTTTTTTTCTTAGTTTCATATTTGCTACGTAGCTTGGCTTGACCCCACCTTTCCCTTGTCACATTTCGTCACAAAACTGCAACATAACCGAATTTGCATGTTCTTTTGTTTTGAAATTTTTTTCTGTACTAAATCTAATTAATGGCAAGAGATAGAAAAAAGATTTAAAGGGTTAATTTTAAGAAAAGCGTCTGAACTCTTATAGAAAAATATTGACAAAATTGAGTTTGAAGTCATGCACTAAAAAGAAATCAATTTAGAAACAAAAGTGGGTTCAAAACAATATTTCATCTCAGATTTTTCCAAAATAAGTTTTCAGACAAATAAATTATTTGCCTAAAACTTGACTGAACAAACCAAAGTGGGCACTCCGAAAGAAAAAGTATTCAGATATAGGGATTTTTTACGAAAATTCCGTCATTTTAAATGTTACTACAGATGAATTTAAAAAAAAATGCAGAGGTAGTAAGGCCCACACGCCAACAAAGTTCCATTGAATACTGAGAGGGTGCTGCCAGCCCCTCAGTCGAGTTGCCGCGAATTTTTTTATAACCCAAAAGAGACCTAACAATTTACTAAATTTAGTTGAATTGCTTCTCAAAGTTAGAAAAACCAGAAGAAGCAAAATAGTCAAATATGTACCCTGAAATATCAATAAGCCGTTGAAAAGCTTAAAAAAAAACAAACCAAAACAGAATACATCTTCAAACGTGGCTTCAAGAACATGAAAATAGAATAACTCAAAGCAATCGCCAAGTTATAGAAGAAAAACTGTCTTCGAATTCAGCTCGGAATGGTCGAAAAGTGTCTCTGATGGGTAGAAAACGCCAACAGTGGAAAATAGGGTCACAATTTTGCCAACAAATACTGAAAAGTGTTTCTTAGGTTGAAAAGAATTAAAAAATATAAAAATTATTCTAAAAATCTATAAAAAATCACACTTCCTAGAATCCAGAAAAACAAACAAAAGCAAAGGAATTGATTCTAAATCTAGTTCAAATGAATAAAAAATTGTGATGAGTGGGAAAGGCAAAGGATGACTCAAATTCAGCCTAATGGATAAAAAAAACGTTTCAAAATTAAAGAATTGGATGAAGCAGAATTCGAATCCTATAAGGCTCAAAGTTTAGTTGAACGTTTGAAGAATAAAAAACTAAGTTTATAACAAATGATTCCAAATTAGCCTTGGGTATCTTCTTCTTCTTTGTTTGCAAAGGAGTTAAAAATTCTCAAATTCATTCGAACGATTTCTTGAAGAATTGATCTTTTTCAAGGTGTAGGAAGCATAACGTTCCTCCTCTATTCTGGCCAGATTAGGTGCCAGCTGATTGAGGCAGTTTCTGAAGTTTTCAATTGTCGCTGATTGAACGGGCAATTGTAAAAGGCTTATTTAAAAATGATGCTACAGTATCCTGTGACATGACAGAATTCAAGAAGAATCGGTCTCTAGTGTTAAGGAAGTACAGAAAGACTGTTGTGCAGATTTCAATGGACTCAACAATCGCTTGCTTGATGCGAATCCCATTCAATCCCCCAATTTCCTCCAATTCCGTAGTATTTACGGGAGTACCGCTGAGTCGGTGGCCTCTTATTAAGTAAGTAATTAAGTAGAGATGAGCTATTTCAGCTTAGATTGGTTCAAATGTTACTCCCAAATAATATTTCTCAAGCAATCTGAGTGGAAGTGATAGTCATCAGTCTGCAATCTACGAAATATATCGTTCTTACGCTACTCTAACTTGTTTTCAACAATTTTATTTTAATTTTCATATTCGAAAGTTTGTTGTGTTCATTGACCATCGTATCAGTATTACTTTTTTGCATATTGGGGATTGATATTGGTGAAAAGAGTTTCGAAAACTAGATGCGACCACGAGCACCGTAACAAAACGAAAGAAATATCAAAAATTACAGATGCTCACCAATACTACCATACAAAAAAATATGTTGTGCTGGTAAAGCAAAACAAACCAGAACAAGAAAAGATCCGCAATGCAAAACAAAATCTTAGCAACAATGATCTAAACATATTTAGAAAGCAAAATTAAAGAACTTGTCAATCACAACTTTTTTTTTATTACTTTATTAAGGTGGCTTTCAGCCACAGGTTGGTTCGCCACCATGTCAATCACAACATTAAAGTAGAAGTTACCATGTTTCAAAAGCATATTTGGTATTTCTTTATTTTAGCGAATTTCAAAATTTCAGTTTTTATCTGACGTTAATCCCAATTCCCAGGAGGAAGATATTTTGACGTGGGACTACGTTTTTGTTTTCTTTGCTGGTATGCATTCTGTAAAATTGGAAATCAAACTGGCAAATGTTGCGTCAGATTTCAAACGATAATAATAGCATAACCTCATAATGGATAACAATAACCAATATGTTGTTGGATAGATAAAATGAACAATTTTGTAATGCGCTAGTTATCATTATTTTTTCATTGCAAAGCGGTTTGAATCCATAAAATGTGTCCTGGGCAAATTTACGCGAACAATGAACTAATCACATGCGAGCATTCCTAGCACAGACGACATGCATAGACACCAACTATTCCCTGTGATATTCTCTGTATCAATATCCAAAAAGGTCCATTAGGTCAATTTATGTTTGCTTTCATGAACCTAGACTAATTTGATGTCTCGAAGGTGAAGGTTTTTCGAAAAGTTTGAAACAACCCCTTGTCTTGAACAATTTCTAAACCTACTGTTGGAGCGTAATACACCGCCTACAACAACTGAGGGAAAGCACGACAAATTTTACAAACCGAGTTTTTGGAAATAACGTCCCTTTCGATGAGAAAGAAGAAGACTTACAGGTAACACTCACCAACCCTCAAACATCGTCAACCACCATATCCCCAAAAATTTCTTCACCAACACAAAATGCGACTGAAATTTTGGTTTACTGTCAAAATTTCAATCGCATGAAAGGCCCAGCCAAAATGAAACAAAGTTACAACAATCTTCTAGGCTCATCCTTTTCAGTCATATTGGCGACTGAAACAAACTGGGATGGAAGCGTCAAAAATGAAGAAATTTTTGGAAATATGTTTAATGATTCAGGAATGACAGGAATCTTCAAGAGTCCGAAAAGAAGTCAGGCGGAGGAATCCTCATAGCGGTCTCTGTGAATTTTGAATATTTTGAATATTCTTTATTTTGACATGAATATCAAAGACCCAACGACTGCGAGTATGAGGAAGTCCTTGATTTCAAAATAGCGAACTATGCAAATATTAAAAATGAATTAAACTGTGTCAATAGGCAACAAATTTTTAGAGATGAAGGAAATGTCGAATCATCTGTTAGCGTCTTTTACAAAATTTTGTACAACATAATCTCCCAATAGATTCCATTGAAGAAAAAACGACGCCACGCTAACACTAAACGTCCAGTCTGGTTTAACAAATAAATAAAAAATTAAAAAATCGCAAACAAAAAGCCTACAAAATTTTCAAAAAACACAATAGCAGTGAAAATCTAGCAATTTACTTGGAAATATGTGATCAACTGAACTTTGCAATCAGTAATGGATTTGAAGAACTCAATGCAAAAACTGAACTATAAATTAAGTCTTGTCCAAAGAACTTCTTCAATTACGTCAAAACAAAACTGAAATCAGACAATTTTCCATCAATAATGAAACTCGATGAACATGTTGGTGATAGCTCGGAGAAAAATTGCAATCTCTTTGCAAAATTTTTCCAGGAAATCTATACCAGAAATTTAGACCCTTCCAAAGGACCTGGACCTGACGGAATTCCTCCAGCACTCATGAAAAATCTTTCGAAGGAACTTACATCTCCTTTGTTCTGGCTGTTCACTATGTCGTTGAAAACTGGAGTCTTCCCAAATATATAGAAAAGCTCATTTTTGGTGTCTATTTTCAAATCTGGGCGTAAATCTGACATCCGTTATTATCGCGGAATCGCTATTACCTCTTGCATTCCTAAACTCTTTGAGGCAATTGTCAATGAAAGATATTTGCTCAAGCCAAAAATCGTATAACTGACAAACAACACGGCTTCTTCAAAGGCCGCTCTACATCCACAAATTTACTTGAATTCGTAGATTACTCACTGAATGCAATGGATAATGGGAACCATGTTGAAGCTCTCTATACAGACTTTAGCAAAGCATTTGATCGTATTGACATACCAATACTACTTTTTAAACTGCAAAAGATTGGAATTGAGTCTGGTCTCCTGAAGTGGCTTGAATCATATTTAATAAACAGGCAACAAATAATAAAATTTAATGGAAAAAAGTCAAGTCCCATTCAAGTTACTTCAGGTGTTCCCCAAGGCTCTCACTTAGGACCACTTCTTTTTATTTTGTGCGTAAACGACATTTCCTTCATCTTCAAAAATATTAAAGTTCTGATATATGCCGACGACATGAAGCTGTTTTTGGAAATAAAAAATCAAGAAGACATCAATGAATTTCAGAATGAAATCCACACATTTTACATCTGGTGTAAGAAAAGCCTACTTGAAATCAATGTGAAAAAATGCAATGTAATATCCTTCAGCAGAAAATTAACAACGCCCAAAATTGTAATTGCATTAGGGAATCAGAATGTGAAGAAAGGTGATAAAGTTAGGGATTTAGGAATAATCTTAGAGTCTAAACCTTATTTCATCGACCACTATAACACTATCATACACAAGGCAAACAACATGTTAGGGTTTATCAAACGCTTCTGCTACAATTTTCAAGACCCTTACACTGTCAAAACTTTGTATATTGCCTATGTGAAGTCAATACTAGAATACTGTAGCATTGTGTGGTCTCCTCGTCCTGGCGTACATGAAGAAAGAATAGAATCAGTACAAAGCAATTTCTACTATATGCTCTTCGTAAGCTAGGTTGGACCTTACATCGTCTTCCGTCATATGAAGCACGTTGCATGTTGATTGACACTCAAGACTTCTATTCGCGTGCAATCAAAACTGCAATGCTGTTACTGATGGTGATTCATCTCATGAATATGATTACCATAAAAACCATAAATTACTCAACAAGAATTGGCCATTCTTGCAACGGCTATAAGTTATTTTTATTTATTTTTGTATATTCGATATTCACTTAATAATCGTGACCGACATAATCTCAAACGATTAAGTTCCTAGAAATATAAATTTATAGAAAAGTAAGAGCCGGTGAGTGCCTAAGATCTATTAAGAACCTTTTTTTTTACATTTCAACATTGACTAAACACCGATTGCATATTTTTTTATTTTTAACTCAATAATATACTTATATTGGCTTTTTGACGAAGGACTACGTCTAACCGCACTATATCGAGATACATTCTGCGAGAACTAAAACCAAGGTGTAACGTCGAAATGAAAGATTTCAAACGGTTATACTGATGTAACCACATGATGGATCACAATAATCAATATGTCGTTGGATTGATAAAATGATTGACAATTTTGTGATTCTTCAATTTTCATTATCACTTCATTGTTAAACAGTGAAAATTGAATTAAAGTTTCAAGGTCGAATTTTCACCAACATTGTACCAATCATATGCGAGCAAGCCTGGAAAGGACTTCATGAATAGACACAAACTGCCTGCTGTGATATCCTGTATAGCATTGGCAAAAAAAATTGACAGAATCTCCCCATCCCAAAAGGTCAACTAATGTTAGCTTCCATGAGCCTAGACTATTTTGATGTCTTAAAGGTGAAACTTTTTCGGAAAGTTCGTAACCACCTCCACTATCAGACAGTATTACGTTCTGCTGTTAGAATGTTATTTAAACCGATGTCTTGAAGGAGAATAAGATGGCACTGGCAACAGTATTGCACCGAGCAATGTATGAATAGAGCGTTGGCTACTCGGCGTCTCGGCAGAAAAACTCGATATTCATTTTTGTGCAGTCAAGCCAAGTGAAAACTACATTGCCGCTGTTGACGCACAGTGGTGCGTGGAACAAAATCAATTTTCCGTTTGAACTGTCTTCTTTTTCTTCTTCTACTTCTTCTTGTTTCGCATAGCAGCAAATATAAGAATTCAATATGATTTTTCGGGTGCCGCAAAATACGCTGCGCCGCCGGGGACGACAAAATGCGTTGTTTATTTTTGAACTCTACACTCTGCTCTTTTCAGATTTATTTAAATAACTGAATATAGGGTATTTAAAAGACAATAGAAAACCAAAATGTTTCGTACAGATCTTTCAATAGGTAACTAAACGTGCTGTACTAATGATTATATTTTACTAGCTAAATGAATTTAGTCCAATATGACAATGCTAGTTGCATCCCGCGGTGGTGGTATAGAGGAAAACCAAATTTATTTCATATTGAGTTCCGGCATAAGTATTTGTATTTTTCAATTGAAAATTATTTTGCATTAGCATCTGCAAATATTACTTTCTATAACCTTACTTGTAATTTAACAACGCTATGCATACCTTAATTTATGTGGCTAATATTGTGTGTTTTCGAAGATAACAGACATATAACTTTCAAATATGGTATCTTCGTCGTTCTTGGGTATCTTGAAACTGATCAAATTTTTTCTGATTGATTCTGTATACTGATAAAATGTTTAAATTGACCTGAATTGAATGTTAACATGTTCATAAAATTCAATGTCAATCTCAAATTTTCCGTGAATATACATTTTCTACTAAAACTGTAATTCGTTATCGATATTTTTTCCACGAACTTGTGACTGCAGGAAAAAAAATTATGTGACATCTATGCCGCTTTGTGATCGGTAAGTGAGCCAACTTTAACAAGACAAATAGATATAGAAGGAAGTTTAATTTCTACTAAATCGTACTCAATTAATTATTTTATAGAAGGTTGACTTTTCACGTATTAAAGAAAATTGACTGTATTGGAATGAAAGGTATTCATCAATGGTCCAGAAACCAAATTTAGGGAGAAACTCTATAGCAATAGTTTTGGTAAAATTTTCTTCTACAAAGTTATTACATATGATAAAGCGCTTATTGAAAAAGTATTAAAAATTAGGGTGACCAAAATTTTCGATGCTATCAAGTATCTAACTTTTTTATTTTTGTAGATAGAAAACCTTGCTCTACAATTTTATAGCTCCAATAATTTTAAGTAACTTTGTAAAAAAATGTTTTATTTAAAACGTTGTTATAGAGCTCTAAACTTAAATTTCCCCCTAAATTTGGTTTCTAGACCATTGTGAATGTTAGAGAGAATATTTTTTCTACTAAAAAAAGTTCTGCAGAGAAGTAATCAAAATACAGACCCCGTTCGATTTTGGCAACACGCCAGAGTTTTTTCTGTTGCCAAAATCGAACCATGCCGAAAATGAACGGTTTTTTTTTCGTGACTTTTTAAGTGGCCAAAGACGACCTTAACAGTGGAAATGGCCACCAATGAACTAGTTTTAGTTCCAAGTCGTTTGAGGTATCGCTTGATGAATTTGGGCTGACGACCTAGATACTTGATATTACCACCCAAACCAAAATACCTTCCAAAATACCTTTTGGAAGAGCTTAAACTGGTTAAAATAAATCGAGCAAACTACGAAAGTAAAATGAGCTCAAATTGAACAAAGCTTCAAAAGAAAAATATAAAATTATTGTAGTCCTACATCAACTATGCGGTCGTGTCTTGGATACCACCCTCCTACTATTTCGTAATACAGTGAATGAATTTGTTGGCAAATGAAACAAACTTGAGAAGCAAAAAACAAATATGAATCTTTTCAAGCTTTAACTTCGTTGTAATTGTTAAATGTTGTTTGTACAAACAAAACACTACTGGCACAACATCACCAAGTGTAAATAAAGTTCTTTCGAGTGTAGTTAAATATATTTCTGAAAAACAGCGTTGAACATTCGAGATTCCAGTTTTTCGCGGTTTTTGTCAAAAGACACGCATTTCTAGCGCGAAATCAAAAATGTTTTAATGACCTGTTGATTTTGTTACTAAACCATATTATTCATTATTTATCCAGCTTAATTCGATAGGAATTAATCAGACAACAAAATGTTTATAGTATGTGATACACAAAGTATTTGACATGTATGAGAGAAACAGGGCCGTTCAAACTTTCCCTCCCAGGAAGCAAAAATCATTCACAACTTTTTAGACCTCCTTATGTATGTCTATTTAATTGTTACTAGTCATTACTTAAAGTAAAATCCCATTTCGTCATACATGCCATCGCTGATAAAGTTATCTCAGCAATTGTTTTCTCTTGTGTTTCTTCTAGGAAATGAGGATTAGTAACTGTAAGTAAGATAATAAAACAGTAAGGAATACCTTTTGTTTAAGCACATTTATCAAAGGCTATTTTTTGCCTTCCGAAATATCGGAAGCTCTTCTGGGAAGGAAAAGGTAATGCTAAAAAGAAATCGTCAAATTTAGGTTCCGATCAACTATAAATAGATGAAAACAACATTTGTTTGTCTATTGTTATGATATGGGTATTGTAAACCTGTGTTTATTATACGCCTTTTTTGTCCTAGGGGTCAAATTGGAAAAAATGCTCTATGCGCACGTTAAGATTGGTAGTAACTATCTTTTTTTTTAATTTATTGAGAGATGTTTCGTTAAAAAATGAGTGAAGTCAACACTATCCAGTGCTTCTGACGTCAAAACAATCCAATGTATCAACTAAAGGGTCTATTCTCTAACACACACCTCTCTTAATTCGTTCTCGCAGGGTTGGAGGGAGTAGTGGTAAATCATGTTGGGGAGGTCTATTTTAGGTTTTAAATTAAACTATGGTTTGTTTGATTGCTACAGTCATGTTTTGAGAACAATATTGTGAAACAAATAAAGTATTTTGAAGAACCGATTTTTTTTCACGTACCCCCTAAAGGCTTTCGCGTACCCCTAGGGGTACTCCAGTTTGAAAACCGCTGCTCTAATATATGAACCCTAGGTTCTTTTCGAAACAATCTCTATTCTTCGGTTCTTCATCGGTATTTCTGACTAAAATGTTGACTGGAAATACGAAAAATTGTTACTATTCAATTGATTTAAAATTTCACTAGTTATTTTGATGTAAAATTACGTAATACGGCAATATAGGGGTGCAAATTAAAAAATCGGAAACATTGAGAGCGTTACGAAATTGTCCACTTTCAAATGGTTAAAACTAAGTCATTTCCAAATTTCTTTCATTATTACAACAATCGATTGAAAAATTAGCATCGTGCAGAAGATTGTGATCATGTGACACTAACTAATGTACTATTGAAAAAAGCAGAGCCTTGTTGAACGTTTATTTTGAAAAACCACAGTTGAAAACAAGGCCAAATACCAGGTGAAACTCTTAATGTCTAAATCAGATCACCTTTCACGGGGCAAGAGATTTGTATCTCCCGTCTGTGTGAAAAGCACCGTCATGCATGCTTAGTGAAAAGTAAAAAAGCCGATTATAATTCGTACTTGGCCAGAGGAATGAAACAATTTACGTCAAGCTAGTGTATCTTGCAACAAGTTTCAGCTTTAGCTTCGGACCTAGCGTGCTTAGCAACAGCAAACGCACGGAAGTGTGAACTTAGCTGTTTTGACGCTCCTCTCCACGATAGCTTGTTGACGGTTACACAGTTGAGGAAAAACTGATGTACTTCGCGTACAGCGTTCGCTTATATACCAACAAATAGTGTGCAGCGCAGTCCGTCCCCTTTTTCGAATTCTTATATTTTATCACCTACGCCGCACCACCTGGTTTTTGTGTTAGTCCTCTCCGTAGGTATTTAAGATAATCACACGGGTTTTTTCATCGAATAGGCAGCAGTTTAGGTCATCGTTTCATTGCTATTCCGTTCAACCGAATTACAATATCTGATCGTGGCAAACGAGGCGAAGTCAAAGTAAAGACAAAGTTCCTTTTAGCTCGTGCTGGGGTGTCAATTCTCAGTAGGTAAAATTCGTCGTCTGCTGCGTAATGAAAATTTTGCGTGTTACTGCTGTGCGGCTGTGATGGAGTATCTTTTTGCAGACATTGAAAAAGGCGGCGAACGCTACTGGAGATGATAAAACGAGAATCACATTTCATTTGCAGCTGGAAATCCGCAATGGCGAGGAATTGAACAAGCTTCTACCCAGTGTCACTATTGTCCAGGGAGGTGTTCTGCCGAATATCCAAGTTATTCTGCTCCCGAAGAAAACAGGAAAGAAGGCATAATTTGATTATTTTCCAGTTTTGTAGAAAGTAAAACCGTCCCTTTAAGGACGATCACATGTTTTCAATTAAAGCAGTAAAAATAAGTTTTTGTTTAAGTACATTAAAATAAAAAAACAACAGCAATTTTTCAATCGAAAAAAACAACTTCCTTTCTACGTTACTACCTCTCAGCGTTACTACCATTTCCAACGTCCAAGTATAATCTCACTCATTACCATTACGTTACGAGAAAAAAAAGTCGAGAACGAAGCAATTTTCTATTTAATTTTCCTCTCAAACCAACAATGTAAACAGTGATTCTTGTGCGCATACGTGCACAAATCTCAATCCAAGCTACCTCTCGTGTCGTCCGCTCGTTACTGGCAAGGGAAAATGAAACGATCGCATTTTGCGGATCTCAGCACTATCCGCCTGCTGTAAGCCGCACGTCTCGCCCACATCCATCAGCCTATAGCTGCAGCAGTGTCGAGAGCAAAAATGCGAATTATTCATAGAACCATGTGCTGTAATGAAATGTGCTTGTAAAAACGCGAGCCCAGCCGTGGATGGCGCAAAAAATGAGCTCCAGAGCCGTTGCAATGTTTGCCGCCGGTTGCTGTGGCTCTTCGCGTGCGAACCCCCTGATGATAGTGGAACCGGCCGAGCGATGCGACTGCTACTGACTGGCTGGGGTTGCTGTTTACTGGTGCAGGTTACTCATTTCGCCGGCTTTGGAGCACTTCGGCCCGGCGCAAGGCCAAAACGCGTGGAGCCTTCGAATTACGCTGTGGAGGTTGGCTGAGCGGCTCAGGCCAAAAAAAAAGATCGTCAAAATACTGACATTCTGCCCAAGAGCGAGGTAACTGAGCACGGTGACGAAAAGTTTTTCGCAGTCGGTGCAAAGGCAGAGCAGTCAGTGGGGCCTCCGAGACTGTTTCGGGCAAACATGAACAGAGGAGAGTCATGTGATGTGATGTGCTTTGTGAGGCGCAAGAGCCTAGATTTTTTTGCAGTGTTTACCTCTGCCGCTGCACCCCAAAACCTGAAACATACATGGATGCTGTAGGCAGTGTTGAATTTGGGGGTTTGAATGTGCGACGTAACGAGTTTTTTAAAAAGCAGAATATTCTCTGTATGGTGAAGTTTGGCTAACACTTTACTGTATGAGCACTATGAAGTGCTCATGTTTGAATCTGTTTGTGTATCCAGGACAAGGTTTTTTTTGCAAAATTCTACACCGTAGGCTAGTGGGAAAATTTTCGGTTTTTCGAATCGTAGTTAGAGTTGCAGATGCATCTGTCGTAAATGCTGGTTTGGGTCTCATTTGCCACTTAGTAACATTACAAGTTACCATTGATTTGTAACGTGATTTGAGCTGTTGGATAGCCCAGTTATATTTTTAGCAGCTGTTGCTGCAACTTTTGGATCAGTGAAGCACAAAAAAGCAATGATTGTTCTAAATGTCACTTATTGATAACCAGGGTTTAACGAGGAAAAACTGAACAGCGGAGAACAATAACGTATTACAAATAGAAATTGAATTATTATTGTAGAATCGAAATCTTTATTCATCGTTCCAGCTTGAAGCGAAGACCAATTTGCAATGAAACCGCTCAGATCAGCAGAATATCGGTCACAAGCGAAAAAAAAATTCATTCATCAGTGATATGCCTCCGTTCCACCAGGCTTACAAACGAAAAAAAAAATCTTCGAAATTCCTTTACGGTAATAAAAGAAGCAAACTGCAGTGAGCAAATCAGTGGCTTCCCAACGGTGTGTGAGGTGACTTATCGTCGTTTGCAATTCTCACCCGACCCAGGCTTGGGTGTATGCACTTACACTCCGGAAATATTATGATTTGAAGCATACCGCCAGAGCACAATGCCGGAATGCATAGAGACGGATGCAGCTAACGAAGGCAAATGTTTGCACGACTGACATTAGATACTCTGTAGAGCCTGGTTTGTTCAAATATCACGCCCCAGTCCGTGAATAGACATCCCATATACACTTCGCTGCGCGTCCCGGCAGGGATAGGAGATCGCCGAAAGGTCGAACCCGTACTCCATTTCCATCGTGACCCGGAGACTTGCCAGTCGAGCATTGCACCCCTCAGCTTCGCTAGTGCTCCGATCCGAGAGACGGTAGTTTCCACCCACCCTTTGATCTACAGTACTATTTTTCCCCCCTGAAAGGGCATATGAACTGTTGCATCACAGCCGCAACCGTTGACGCTGCCCGACTGGGAACGTGTTAAAAGGGCTGCTTTTGCGGCAGCACTCAGTAAAGCCTCCCACCCAGCGTAGAATCCAGCACACTGAACAGCTCCAGCGTGATTTGGATTTATGCTCGCGATATTGACTAACCATGTAAGGCTCGTGTTTCGTCCGTCAGTCTTTCCATCCCGGGGTTGGCCTGTTCGCGAAAATGTCAGACCTGATCGCCGAAAGGGGTACCATTCGTTAGAGAACCTATACCAGGAGCCCACATCGCACCGCACACCGAAGGCATCGTCGGCAATAAAGTCGAGACTGCTGTTGACAGCAAAAATGGCTAGGCGACGAACGGCAGGAGAGGGCACTGGGAAAAATTTTCAATTAAAGCGATTTATCAACCACATTTGTCGGGTTAGGCTGACAGCGATGGCCGTCCGGTGATGCCCGTGACGCCGATGCCAATGGTTGAAGCAGTGCGGCTACTTTCGCTTAGTGAGTGCTTAGCTAGACAGTACCTGCAATTAATGATCCGAAATTTTCGCTTAGTGGATTTAGTTATAGAATTTTACGAGCAATATTAAATGCACCAGCAAGGAGGCTATTACAGCTGCAATCGATGATGTGACTATTTTATAACCTTTAAAAGCTCTTACGAACATTAAAGTAATATTCCCGTAAAGTCGTTAAAACGAACTCGTTCAATGAGTGCCCATTTTACCAACTATCATTTGCATTCATTGTTTACGTGTTACCCGATTATTGCCGATTACTGCTTATGGCGATATAATAAAAATAAGCCAATAACTCAATAGCAAAATTTGTATACAGCACATTTCCACTCATCGAAAACATTCCCGTGAACGGAATCGTTTTGTTTGTCCTACGGCTGTGTGTCACCGCCGCACAGTGGGGCAGATTGGTATGTTGGTGGAACAAAACCTCATAACTTCTAAATGGTTGTTTCCACAGTGTTTATGTCTTCGGCAATGTTGTACAGCATAAAAATATCTTTATGAAAAATGTATTCGAGTAGCTTCAATTTTCTTCCTACAGATGGCGCTGACATCTATCTTCTGAAAAAAAAGGTGCTAGCCATTTTGTTTCTTCAGAAAAGTTGTTCATATCATCAATTGATATAAAGTTGTCGAAAACATCAAAATTGTAGGATTGACTGTTAACGAGATAGAACTAATTTTATTGTTCACAAAACAAAACCCCATAACTGCTCAAATTCAAATCATATAATATTGGTGTCTTCGGCAAAGTTGTTCGAATGATTGTGATCTATCTTCAATGTTTGGTCTAGATCAGTTTATACTTATCTAAATCACTTTGTTTAAAAAAATAAGCCCAATAACTTTTTAGATTCATGTTATAGCCCTTTCCGACCGGGCCCATATGAATGCGTAGATAGAAGGTGACTTAAACTAAACCTTCTCTTCCGCTTTTTGAAAGTCTTATTCCTTGTTTTATTGCTCACAAAGCTAGTGTTAACATCGCAGCTGCTACGAAAAATAAGAAGCTGAAGCAAGCAAGTGTTTTTATATAGGAATTACTTTGATTTAAGTTTTGTTATCCGTCATTTTTTACCTACACAATTGTGTGGGCTCGGTCGGAAAGGAATAGAGGTCACAAGTATCACGCGAAGTTGATCAACTATATACGATTTACCATTTTGTACATCATGTTTTGATCCAGAGGACTTTTTTTTATCTAGAATGTCAAAACAAGAAGGTTTGACATTTTCAGGCCAATTTTTTGGCAGGATTCCTAGTACATTTATGTACAACATGCCTGGATTACTGTTTGATCTAGATCGCTCAATTTTGAAAGTGAATTTCTTTTTGCTGCTCAAGTTCAAGTCTAAGCAATTCTGTGTTCTTAGATCAGTTGTTAGGGTCATTTAATTGTTTGAGTCATGCATAAAAAAGTTTAAGTCACTTATTTCACACACATACACATACACATTCTAAACGTATTGATCATGATTAATGATATATAACAAAATGATTGAATTTGGATAGATTACAGAAACATTAATTCATCGTCCTCCATATCATTTTCAACGTAAAGGAGTTTCACGACCGCTTTTTTTGTTTTGCGGGTATCAGTTGAATCGATGTTTGTTCTTAAACTGGACGAAAAAGGGGTCAGATATAACCAACATACCGTTTAATACATCTTGTATAGTTTCAACTCTGCTGGACTTTTGGATGTGCGCTTCACGAATTCGTTAAAATGTGATGTCGTCATAGAAAGCTGCCGCGAAACGCATGATTTATACTTTAAAACATGCTGTACCAAAAAGCGAATAACTTTTGAATAGGCAGAAAGTGGCAGCTAAAGTTGGGTTTTTTGAATAGCTGAGACTGGCATCTTCAAATTTGAGAAGAGTATAGAGTGGGTACTCGCTGGTAAATCATTTTTTCAAATGTTTGATATTAGTGAAAAAGTGGTTTTTTTTCCTGCGTGAAACGTTGTGCTCAATCGTGGTATAGTAGGATATACTCAGCTATCTAAGTTTTTTTCCTTTAATTTAACTCATATTGAAGAGATTTCATGCATAATATCATTATTATTTGGGAGCTTCTGCATTTTGTAGGTTGGTAAAGATCGAATTTTTTTTTGGTTTTATGAAATGTTAAACCCCAACTTCTCCTACCTCACGATGTACTAAAACATGCGAATTCTTTACAACCTATGCTTGATTCTTGGTCTGTAGGCATTCTAGTTTCTACAAAATATCGATTTTGAACCTAATTCCGGAAAAAAAAAAGGTTTTGTTCGAGCTTTTGTATGAGGCTGCCCCAGTGTGCGCCGCTCTGCTGGGGCACGATCGTTAACAAACCGACAAAGCCACCTATCCGCTGCCTTCTCTCGACTTCCACTGTACTTTGCTGCAAATTGTTACCCATTAAACGATTGTTACGATTTAATAGTCAACAATCTCTGTTACGTCATCACCCCAACACACCGGGGCTGCGAAAAAAAAGATAAACTCACTGCAGAAGGCGGGTGCAGCAGCGTCAACCGTACCAGGTCAGGTCATAAACGGTGGGTGAGACTTTGGTGGGTCAGTATTTCGTTAGGTAAAATAAAGCATCAAGCCGGTTAGAAGTGGATGATGAGAAACAAAACGACCCTAATTTCGGAGCTACGCATTGTTCTTCCATTGGGGCGAATTATTATGCACTTTGCACTTAATAATGATTGTTAGGTAATAGCAGAAATTGAAAATGCCGTTCAGCTTAACTGAAATTTTAGTTCTCGTAATTGAAACGAAGCTTGAGAAATTAAAGTGTTTGAAAAGTCTCTGCTTTGAGCCGAAAAAGAATTAGATTTTTTTTTCTGAATTGATGGAGACGCTTTGTTTCTTACAGTTAAAAGCAAAGCCTTGGTGCTACATTCCGATTCGAAACTCGACCTTCTGTTTATTATAGGTACACAGGCTTCACAGTGTACAGTGCAATTGCGGGGCTAACGCTACGATGACACAAACAGTCTCTCCCGAGCCGAGACTCGAACCTACAACAACTGGCTTGTTAGGACAGCATCGTACCTCGAGACAAGCTTCTTACAGTTACAGAGCTATAAATAGCTAGTAATAATTCTTCCAAAAATTCAGATTGATTGAACTACATTCGACAAAAGCAAATGAATAAGTTGCCCTAAGAAAATTATAGCTCTTAAGCCAGTCCTGTGAACTTTGGTGCTTCTAGTAAAGGTAGATCTGCGGCCGCAGAGTAATTGCTAGCCGGGTGCGCTTCTAGGTTTGCTTACTAGAAATCTCATTTAAGTCTCTGAAAAAGTTATCTCTGCCAGAACCATCACAATTCACAGTAATGGTTAGAAAGCTATAATCTTTAATTTTTAACAGTTTGAGCTCTAGCGCAAAATCTGTGTTAACCTATGCTATCTCAACATTGACTTGCCACATTGGAAGCAGAAGTCGTACAACATTCATATAAAACAAAACAGATCGAACTAATGCAATAAATTTGGCTATACTTTCTGCTCTAGCCGTGCGTAACATTAAGATAGACAGTGAAATTGTGCCTTGTTAAAAAAACGGCTTAGCTACATCAATCAACCTTTTTACAAGAAATTCTCTTTCTTTTTTTTTTAATTTCTCTTGTTAGGTGCAAATGGTAGTTAAGATTCTGCGTCGTATGATATACCACTGATTTTCAAACAAAATTTAAGATTTTAACTCACAGTCCTTTTCTATTTTGGTTGCTCAATATGGCACTTGAATCTGCTAAATTTGCAGCAGCATGAAAAAAATCCCCTCTTGTGGAATTATAAAAGTGACAAAAACGATATCCTTAATGATCGCGAAAGTAATGTACTGCCGTGAAACGCATATCAGTCCCATCTATAAAATCGTCGAACGGAGAAAACAGCGTTTGAAGAATTGAAATGTTTAATTCAATAAAATACGTTCCGCTTCCAATATTGATATGTTTTCTTCTCAGATTGATGGATTTCAATGTTTTTGATACTTTTGTTCCATAAAAAGACAATTCATAACAATTACAATGAAATAAATTAAAGTGGGACTACACTACAGCATGCAAAATAATCCCTTATTAGTTTGTTATTTATGTTATGTTTGTTATTGGTCACAAATATCGAAGTTGTTTGTTTTCCTGGAAATAAAGCATTTTGAAAGTGTGAAAATATTGTTTAATCTTGTGCAAAATGTTCTCGTTAGATGCGATACTTGCTTGTTACGTGATAGCTCCGTTGAGGATTGTCTCGGTTTGATCTGTCTAAAAGAAAAATAAAGTGTTGTGGAAAAAGGCATTCAAGCTTTAAATACAGACGTTATTTTCTATAATATCCATTATGGGCATGGTATGCGTTTTTTTAAGATGGGACAAACTGACCTGATATTTTTTGCAAATTGTACAGAACAGACTATGTTGTTTTTTACATTTATTTTGAGAAGCGTTGGTGATTCTATCCGCTGATGGTCATAACTCAAAATCGACGAAAATGCAGACAGGACTGATATGCGTTTCACGGCAGTGTAATTTTTTTTAGCCAAATAAAACATAGAGTAACAAATTCATAATACATATTTTGTATGAAGCGTGTATGAATTTTCTCGAATTTGATAATTTTTATGCAATTGCAATGGACAAAAATATTCACGATGAAGCTCTTTCTCTTATTTAACCGATCACCTGCAAGCAGTTAAATTCAATAAGTCCGTAATAGGTTTTATTTTTGTTTCATTTTCACAGCCACGCTTGTTGCTTTAACATGTTGTAATCGGCTTAGTATGAAGACAAACAAAATCTAGTCAGTTCAAAGCAAATAACAAAACAAGCAGCGCACTCTCCGCCACACAACGATTTTTTGCACTGTGGCGTGTTGCATATTGTAGCTGTGCGGCTGGAGAATAAAAAGATTTTACTTCTTTTATTGCGCGAATGTACGAAAAATGGTACAGGTAGTCCTCGTTATTATGTAACTTTTTTTTCAACTCGTTATGTTGCATTGAATTTACGTTATGTCGAGTTATGTTTTTTTCTAATAAATTTACCATAAAAGAATTTTTTTAAATGTTCTGAACTCGACTCACAATTTTAGAGTACCGTAGCGGTAAAATTCACAATTTTCTGCTCCATTGTGTTTCCAACATTGATCTAGTATGCAGTGAATGCTGTGTACAAGACGGCAACGAGCGTCTATGTAAACACAGTGGAGAGCAAGATCGCGCCAAATGACCTACGGTCGAATATCGACCATTTTTGATTTGAATGAAACTTTGCACACGTATTTGGCTTAGCAAACTGAGCATTTTTCACAGATGGAGAGATTTTTTACACCCATGAGTTACATTCTAAAAGGGCGTATGCCTTTTGGCATAGGTTTTATTCGAAGCATTGTAGCCCAGAAACCGTTGGTTGTATAGAAAAACTGTCTGAGAATGAGTTGTAGGGAATTAAAAATGCACCATAAAAAAATATACACTGTAGAAAAAAAATTTTTTTGACCAAAAGAATAAAAAATAAACATTAAATTTCAATTTAAAAACAAGTTGAATTTTTCTTTTATTTTTTTTTAAAGAAACTTGACGTTAATACGCAACTTTTTAATAAAAGTTCAGGATGGAGAAATGAAAAATATTTTTTTTATGGTAGATTAATTTTTTTATAAAAATTCTAATTTAAACATTTTTCAAAATATTTGTATTCTGATGATTTTAAAAGATGCAAAGAGTCATTTTGAATCAAGAAGCTTTTGGTAGTTAACATTCTAAAGGCATCGGTTTTCGAGTTATTTTTAATTTAACCTTAGCCTACCTACACGTTCTCCCTTGCCGAATGTTTTATAAAAAAATATGTTTGTCGTGCAACACTACCTACTTGTTTACTAATAATAACTGTTTGTAAAGTACGCAACCAATAACTACTGGGTTACCTATAATATCTGTTTTCGTATATAAATACGATTGCACTACTCCAGATGTGTTAGTAACAGTTTGCATTTTGTGAAGATGAATAAAGTGAAAATGGAATACACCAAGCCCAAATGCTGTAAACCCTTTCCTGATCATCGGTGCTCATCAAGCTTACGCAAATTAAACGAAAACGTTATTGCAAAATTAAAAATATTGAACAGTCAAGCTCATTTCAATACGTCTTTATCAATTTGTGATTCGTGTAGTTATTGGAATGATAGTCAAGCCACCATTCATCCCTTTGTTGTTTACTATTCAGAATCTGGAACACTTGAGAATATCAGCTTCATCATAATATCGGAAGTTTTCCATCATGATACTGTTGCGGTTCAGGTGTTCATTGCCAAATTAATGAGTATTTTGAAAACAACCATAGAGTTGAAAAAAGCGATATTAATGTCTGATGGAGCTGCCTCACAATATAAAAATAGAAAAAACTTTGCAAGTCTTTGCAAGTTCAAAACAAAATATAACGTCGATGCAGAGTGGCATTTTTTTGTGACTTCTCATGGTAAAGGCCCATGCGATGCAATTGGTGGCATATTAAAACGAATGGCAGGAAATGCAAGTTTAGCTAAAGAACATGAACATCCCATTACAAGCGCAAAAGAATTGTATGATTGGTCTAATCAGAAAAGTAATAAAAATTCATTAAAAATGTCATTTAGTTGGGTATCATACGAAGAATATGAACAAAGAGTAACAGAATGGAGCAATATTTTCAAAAAATCTATAATAATAGCTGCCACACAAAAGTATTACTCTTTTGTTCCGATTTCAGAAAATAAGATACAAACGAAGCTGTTTTCAAAAGATGACGAATCATTTACTTATGATGTATATGAAATATAAGGTGAAACTAGTTCTGTAAAGTATCTATGTCATAAAAAAATATGTTCCTAAGATAATAAAACTCGAAAATAAATATTTGATTCTTATATATATTTATATCACTTAGAACATTTAACTCTTTTCTTGATAACCGTTCGCCCAATCGTTTTGTTGTCAAAGAATGAATTATATATTTTTGATCAAGCATTCCAATGAACGTATTATTTTTGCTGGAGAACCATGGACAAATTAAGAAAAACGTGTATTTTCCTAAATAATTATAATTTTTCGAGCTTAAATTAGAAATAACTCGAAAACAAATGCCTTTAGAATGTTTACTACCAAGAGCTTTTTGATTCAAAATGACTCTCTGCATCTTTTAAAATCATCAGAATACAAATATTTTGAAAAATGTTTGAATTAGAATTTTCATGAAAAAATTAATCTACCATAAAAAAATTATTTTTCATTTCTCCATCCTGGACTTTTTTTTAAATTTGCGTATAAACGTCAAGTTTCTTTAAAAAAAAAATAAAAAAAAATTCAACTCTTTTTTTTTTAAATTGAAATTTAATGTTCAGTTTTAATTTTTTTGGTCAAAAAAATTTTTTTTTGTGCAGTGGTTTTTTTTTATCATGCATTTTCAATTCCCTACAACTCATTCTCAGACAGTTTCTGGGTTACAACGGTTTCTGGGCTACAATGCTTCGAATAAAACCTATGCCAAAAGGCATACGCCCTTTTAGAATGTAACTCATGGATGTTAAAAATCTCACCACCAGTGAAAAATGCTCAGTTTGCTATGCCAAATACGTGTGCAAAGTTTCATTCAAATCAAAAACGGTCGAATAAATTTTCGCGTATTTACAGGCGATTAGAAATGATTTTGCTCTGGAGCAGAAAATTGTGAATCTTACAACACTAAATGAAGGCGCAGCTTATTGATTTTAAAGTGGAATAGCAGCTAAACTTAAAGAGTTATATGCTTGGTGTCAAAGGATAACTTGTAAAGTAGACTTCAATGCATAATTAAGTCACAATAAAACCCATGTTTATCATACAATTTAGAGACAAAAATGCAGTCTAGTTCTCAAGCATTTTTAGTACACAAGAAGTTAACATTAATTTGAAAATTTTAAAATTACGTTATCTGGAGGAAAAATCTACGTTAAACCGATTTACGTTTTAAAAAGGTTACGATGTTATGGCAGGTTATGTTATAACGGGGATTACCTGTGTTAGCAACTACTGGAACCGGACTCATGGAGCTCTCAGCTACTCAACAAAATATCACATTGTGTCGTGTTGCGGCTTAGAAGGAAGATAATTAGATTCTTCTTGTGTCGAATGAAAGCAGATAGCAACAGATGTGGCGCACTCTCAGCCACGCAACAGGTTTTTACGCTGTTGTGTGTTGCATATTGCACTTGTGCGGCTGGGGGACAACATTATGTCCGTGTCTGATGGAAGTAGATAACAAGGGGTGCCGCACTCTCAACTACAGAACTTCCCACTATGGTAGTTCATTATTTGTAAGAGGTAGCAGTATATGAAATGAGTTATCATCTATTAAGCCAAAAAAAAAACAAACAAGCCACTGAGGTGGACCAGCTGTGTGTTTAGAAAATGATGGAGCGAATTCCCAAGAATACCTTCATTTTGACTACCTACCTAATATGTTTCCTAAGCTAAACCAACTCCGAAATAGAGCAAATTAGTTTGTTCCACATTCTAAATGAAGCAAGCTTTGAGATGCGACGCAGGTTTTCTGATTCGAGTATCAATTCAGTCGAGAAAATGCAGCAGAAATGCCAGAACCAGAGAACGAGTTTACCGATCATAACATCTTTGGGCTATCTAGAAGTAGGGAGTATAAAAGCACTATAACTTGTAAATAAGGGAGAACCTCCAGCTCGGTACGGAGAGCTGATCGCACCTGTGCAGCAGATACGTAATAAGCTGTAAAGTTCTTCCGAAGCGATGGCTTGGCAGCAACCCATCGTACCATAATTGTTTATAGAAGCGTAAAAATAACAAATTCAATCACTCCATCAAAAATAATCAAAATAAATATCAGACTTTTTCCCTTAGGAAGATATCAACCAATGTCGAAACGTTGAACAAAATCAGAAAATTTGTTCGGAAATTGCAACACCACTTAGCCGAAATCTCCCGATTTCAATAATACGATCGATTGCAAATACGCTTATTCCCATTTCACCCAAAATGAATAAATAAATTCATGTAACTGAAGAAGTGAAGCATTACACAAGTTGTGCACACGAGGTTGAAAGTTTGAGAGCGTCTTAGGTTGAAAATTATGAATCTAATCAATATAATGTCAAAACAAAACTATAGAAATACTTTAATTTTCTTAAGTTAACACAACTTATTCTTGGGTAGGTTTAGCGCTGTTAAAAAGCCCTAATTTACTTGCTTTAGAAGTACATGCTTTCCACAAGCGAAAAGTCTTAGATTTTCAAATCCATTCATTTCTTTTATAAACCCAGAGACTTTTCGGCTTACTAATTCTCACCGATACCAGCTGAAATTAAATCCAGGTCAGCAGAGTCGAAGGGGGTCTCGCTAATCCCACAACCACCGCCACTGACTGAATTACTTAATAGCATTAGGCAGCCCTTTTTCATACCAGTTTGAACGCGCGGCGAATCATCGAAAAGCTCTTACCTGAATCAAAAGCGCCGCAGCACATCACAGCAGAAAGAATGCAGTATTTCCATTTGACTACAACATACACCAATTATGTCGTCGCTTAAACGCACCGACCTAAACACCAGTTTGGCCAACGAGCAAAATGCATCACTCCTAAAACGTAATTACAGCTGGCCGCCGTGGCCTCTCACTTTCAGCTTCCCTACGGCTGCGCTTCTTTGCCGGCTGGACCCAACTTTTCACGCTCTCAAAATTTCCCAGACTCTTCACTTTCGGCCTTTTGTTGTATTTCACTATCGTGCTTCTTTCTTTGTTTCGTTTTTCAACGCACACCGGAATTATCTAACATTTTAGTGGAGCAAACGACGATCACGAGACACATTAGCAGACTTTCGGAACCTCATCAATAGAAGGTGAGGAGAAAAAACTACCGCTTGCACAACTGACACAATTTTTGCCCGCGATTCAACACGCACGTGAACTGCTTGGTTTGGTTTAGTGAACTGTTAGGGAGAAAAACATAGAGAGAGAGGAAAAAACATCATTAAATTTGATATTTATTTTCCCAACGCATTATTTATTTTTAGATCGATGGGAAAAGGGGTAGCAGAAGTGATTGAAAAGCACAATTCAAAACCGCATATATTGACGTTCAGTTACCCTAACTTGGCAGCCTCTCTACCACCCACAATAAAACCATTTTTATCATATTAATATCAGGCCTTCGGCGCTTCGAGCCTATCCCTTGGCATCACACCTTTTCCATCGTTCGGTTCGACACTTACGATAGAACGTGCCAGGTGCGGCCGGTTAACGTGGCGAGTGGCCGACCCGCACACATAAACACACACACACCCAGGCTCCGGTGCAGATTTTATGGGAATTTTTCTGCCAAGCGGCGTTCTTGCGATGCAATTTTCACGTTGTTCTCACTTTCAGCACTGCAATTATTTTCTTTCTCTCTCTCTCACTCTGGCTCTATCACTTCTCTACCACTTCACTTAACTCCACTTGAGTTTCCGTTTCACACCTCACTGCACGCTTCAGCCGGCTGGTATGTTGGGTGGGTTTTTGGGCGCTGCTGCACTGTACCGTGCAGTATGGTGCATCCCGCAGAACCTCGGGGCGTGTCGGAAGCGAGAGTTGGAAATTTGTGTTGTTCGTTTTTCTTCGTTCCGCTCGTTTCGGTTTCGTTTTCGGTTGTAGTGACGCCTGCTAAATTGGCTTCATAAATCTTCGCTGGGTGCGTTCCGGGGAATTCCGTACGGGAACCCGGCTGGAAATCTCTGGAAATAGAAAGGGAAAGAAGCGGTGAAGTTTAGATGAAGATTTCATTTGTGGAATTGAATCAAGTTGTTCTGGGATTGTTTGCAGCACAATGAACGCGATGCTGTATGGGTTGTTATATGTCTTGGGACTAGGGTACTAAATTGTGTTGATAGTACATAAAAGCATTTATATTGCAATGGTTTTGAAACTTTGAACTCATTAGTAACATACAATGATAAGTTAATGCAAATGTATTGAAAGCTGTTCTAAATTCTGAACACGCTAAAATCATAAAATTCAGAAATCCTTCGATTGACATAGTACTTACAAAATATATTCAGAAACTTTAGCGTTTTAACATTTTTTGTCATATCGGACTAAATGAGTCTAAATGAATACTTTAGGTTAATTATGTACAATTTAGTTGGCAGAAGCAATACGCTGTCGGTACAAGTAGGACGGGTCGTCGACATTAAACAAACAAGCATGTCGGCTGAATTGATGGATCATCGAAACTCTGAAGGCGAGTTTGCAGCGGATTGTGTTGAAAAATTCCATTTTTTTGCAGCATCATTCTCGGTCGCAAAGCTCACGTGGGTGCGTAGAGTCCGATCTCCGACAGAATATCTGGTGCATCAAACTCGTTGGACAGCAATTTAAAAACATGACCTGGGACACTTGCCTTCGTTTGACTAGTGTGTCTATGCCCAGTAATCGACAGCGATCTTCATACGGTGTTAGGAATTGTTGCAGGGAAGCTGTCTCAGCGCATATCAACACTAAACAATACTTGCGAATTCCAGTATCGAACGAACGCACACTGTTTCCAAAGCAGCAGCAGTTATTTAGTTATTGAAGATTTTTATTAAAATAATGTACTATTTCACTGACAAATATCTACCAAATCTGCAAATATCTGCAGACCAAACCATTTCTATGTTGAAGTATAAGTCAAACAGTATTCAATCCAGACATCGGCATTTGTCTCTCGCTGTCTCCTGCATTCGAGAACATGCGCTCAAATATCGACTACTCAGCACGGTTATGGTCGCTCAATTTCTATTTGCACGGGTGGCGGCAATAGTAACGATGGCAATACCGCACGACGATTTTTTAAAAATTGGAAAGTATCAGCATAGATCACAGGAGTTAATCCTGATGCCATATATAGTTGTAAAGTAATACTTGAAACACTAGCATCTGGTAATGCTTGAAATACAAATTTTTATTAACCTTATAAAGTTTTGTTTTCAGGATGCGAAATCAACTGAGCATATGCATTGAAAACCGCTCGTCTGCTCGTTAGTCTTTATGATTGGTACCCAATGCCGCCATCGGTGCATAAAGTTCTTGTTCACGGGGCTAAGGTGATCTCAAGTTTTCTTTTCCCTATTGGCCAGCTGACGGAAGAGGCCCAAGAGTCCCGGAACAAGGATATTCGTAACTACAGAGAAGATCATACTAGAAATTTCACCAGAGTCGCAACGAATACGGATCTCATACATAGGTTGCTGGAGACATCGGATCCAGTAATAACATCTATTAGAAGATTCCCAAAAAAAAAACGAAACTCCACTGTCGCAGGAAGCAAGATCGCTTTTGGTCGTTTCTGATGACGAAATTTTTACTGAGAGTGATAGTGACAGCGAAGAATGATCCCTTATAGATTGAGTTTAAATAACTTTTTGACATAAACATATATTCAAAATAATTTCTTTCTTTTACTTTAATAATGCTATTCCTTGACGCAAATTAGCGCCATAACTTGTAAAAATAAAAATTGAGCTACCGTAACCGTGCTGAGTAGTCGATATTTGAGCGCATGTTCTCAAATGCAGGAGACAGCGAGAGACAAATGCCGATGTCTTGATTGAATACTGTTTGACTTATACTTCAACATAGAAATGGTTTGGTCTGCAGATATTTGCAGATTTGGTAGATATTTGTCAGTGAAATAGTACATTATTTTAATAAAAATCTTCAATAACTAAATAAATATAGGAGATAAAAATAAACGTTCTTAAGAGAAATTATGTGTTTTGTTATAAAAAACAATGTTGTAGAACATTGAAAAATTGTAGAAAATCACTATAAAAAGTTTTGTGGTAAAAATAGATTTTAAGGGGCATTCTATAGAAAACTCCACAAAAGTCCATTTTAATAGGCAGGTAGAAGTATGGTATCTTCAGCAAAGTCATTTCTTATAAATTTTGCCACAACTTTGCCGAACAAAGTGGATTTTTATATGCAAAAATGAGCAAAGTAAAATTCGTATCTCACTTTTAGGTAGATTAATCACAAAACCGCAACTTCTATAACATGGAGAATAATTAATGGAACCTCTTCTCCGAAGACACTATTTGTCTAAAATCATTTTTTCTGGATCAAAACAATTTCGAAATCGTTTTTGCTGCTTTGGAAACAGTGTGGAACGGTTGAACAGTAGGTACTACAGTGCTCCAAAACAAAGCAGGTTGGTGAATCGACTTGCTATCTTGAATGTGAATCCAAGAGTTCGATTAGCCTTGTCCTTAGCCTTAGGTTGTATACGAAAAGTGCGATTTTAGAGGTAATTTCTAGTCAAGTGTAACGCCTAGATAAAGATCTACTTGCTTTACTCATTCCAATTTTACTCCAGAAATTTCCTATTCGAAGCGGATTACAAGTCTGGTTCGATAGCAGCTGATGACACAGCATTTCTCCACACTCAGAAGCAAACGATTTTGCATACGCTGTAACTCTGCAGTTCTCAATGCTAGGCAGGTATTTTCAGGTATTTTCAGGTCATTCGAAAAAAGCAGTCTTCCACCTCGGTTGAGTAGTATCGCTACGTCGTTTATATACAAACTGAATAGCAATAGTCTGAAATTGCTATAGAGGTACATTGGAGCTGCTGGGCTAGAATGGCTGTTACCAAGTTTTACGAATGATTGCCTATCCACAAGGTATGTCTACAATCATTTACAGCCCAAATTGTCCAATTTATTCAATAAAATAGTATGACTAAAAGAATCAAAAACTGCTCTGTATATATCGTGTCGACTTGACTGCGTAACATTGTTCGGTTCCGTCACATACCAAGGTGACACAACTCTTCCTTTCCGTCGCAGTCGTGGAGATGCAGAGGTAAACTCGGTCTCCGACAACAACGACTGTTACACTTCCTTTTCTATAACATCCTCCTTTACCCTGACAATCGTAAGGACGATGCCGGTGCCGTGTAAAGCGGTAGCTGCTGAATTGTTGTACACTGAAGTCGGCAAACTAATCCCAAGTAGTCATATACGGGTTCCTTGTGCAACTTCACTAGCTCAGATCGATCACGGAAGAGCAACTACGAAATGTGCGGTCGTCAAGCTCAAGCTCAAGCTTAAATAACAAAATTACTTCCTACAACTTTGTCGAAGACATTATATAAATCAAACAAACCGTTCTGGCTTTAATGTTTTTTCTTTGTTTTGGAATACATCAACTTTTTTGTTTCCTATTTTTTCATGATCGGATAGCTATCAATATTCAATTCATCTTTTGTGGCTTTTATAGAAACATAAAACTTTTGAATAATGAGCTTTTAGAGATAATGAGTTTGATTTTGTTGAAAAAAAAAATTTCACGGCGCATGTCTTTTTTCGGTAAGACACAATTAGTATCTACAACTTTGCCGAAGACGTCACCCCAATCAAATGAGTTTTGGTTCTAGAAATATTTGTATTCATCAAATCCCTTTTATATAAACCTATTTCTCAAATAAGTCGAAATTTTCAAAAAAGTAGGAGGGTGATATCAAAGACACGACACCAAAAAAGAACATGAACACCAAGAAAATATGAATACTAACAGCCAGCAGCATTACGGGTGAAACCGGCACGAGATGACCGGTACTATTTTGTCTTTCATCCTTCCAACGGCTAGCACCTAGCGTCTGTGTGTCACTGGTACGGTTTTAGAATGAAAATGATGTGGCGAAATGTTCGAATGGTACCTTTTATATCAAGGTTTCGTCAATTAGTTGGAATGAGGGAGGAATTGAGAAGGGAAGTAAAAAGGCACCGGAAACAGAAAGTGACAACAACAACAACAACAAATCGTTTACAAAATCAGACCGGTTGTATCCGTTAGTGTCGATTGTGCTAGGGAAGAGAGGTAGTGATTGGCTGCCCGATATGATTTAGACGATCGATTTTATTCATCAATTTTTCAATAGTGTTTCTCAAATAATAGGTTGTTTTTGTTACATAAATTCAACCGTAAAAGAATTTCTGATCAATAGATGCCAGAACCTCGATAACTTGATTATAAATGACTGAAATATAAGCGCTCAAAACCTGACCACTTTTCCCTGGTTGAATTATTAGATTTTCAAATTCAGGTACCTAACTTCCAGATAGACGTAGTCCTGCGTCAAAAATACAAATAGCACAACATGACATCTTTGGGCCACACAGACTTATGTGCAAAGATTCAGTCATATCGGAAATAGTCGATTAAAATTGTTGTCCGTTTTTTGTGTAATAGCACTTGTCTGTTTTATTATTTATTCTTATTATTTTTGGTTCCTCTTCATTTTTGATTTACTTCACTTCTTTTTGTCTTTTTTTACACTTTTTGAATTTAACCTTCTTAATCTGTTCGTTTATGCATTTTTATCTGCTCTCTCGCCACCGTTTTTGGTTTTGCTGTTTTCTTATTTTTTTTTATTTGTTTCTCGTTATTAATTTTCTTAAGGTATATTTTTGTTTTTTTTCTGTTTTTTTCTGTTTACTGTTGTTACATTGGTTGGCGAATGGTTGGACACGTGTCACTTGAGATCCTATTGTGGTCATTCACCTCTGTCCAGCAACTCCTATTCCAACCTCCACGTGGTGCCGACCGGGATACGAGTAACCTTAGCGGAGATCGGGTAACCAACCCCCATTGGAAACTTTGGTCGTATGCTGTCTGGGAAGGGGGAACGTACGCGGTTGTTTCCCCATGTTAGGGGCGGCGTACAACAGCGTCTGATCCGGAGCGGGCGGCTGAATCATATAACGCGGTGCCTCGCCAGCTATATCAAAGACGGCAGCCCCGTCGCGAGACTAGGTATTGCAGCCCTAGTAAGGCAGCATACCGAATATTAAATACTACAAGCAATTCAGATATAAATACGGAACGGAATAATCGGCATGGACCTAGGCAAACGAAAAAGGACAACGATTATTGGTACTTGGAATGTAAGGACTCTACTCGAACCGGCACGCGCAAGTATCCTGGCTAGAGAGCTGCGAAAGGTGAATGTGCAGGTTGCAGCTATCTAAGAGGTGCGGTGGCCGAAATCGGGAGAAAGCGAATTCCGCGCAGTAGATCCTATTGCGGACACTTCATTTAAGTACCACATCTACTATAGCGGTGGCGTGACAGCAGAAAGAGGAGTCGGTTTCGTGCTAATTGGAAAACAGATTTGTCCTATCTCTCTTTGAACAGGTTTTCTATTTTTTTAGTTCTAATGGTTTCTGGTTCTGATTTTTGATATTCTGATTTGAGTTTTTTTTTGTTTTTTTCTTGTTTCCCTATTGGCTAATGTTCTATATTTGAATTATTCCGAACAAATTAGGGCAACGGTTTTAATCGAGGACTTTTGATATGGCTGTAACTTAATAACTTATTTATAATTACTACGCAATAGCACCAAATCATATTTTAACTCATAAGAACATCAGATCTTATGAGCTAAAATATGATTTGGTGCTATTGCGTAGTACAGGTCGGACTCGATTATATACAGACTCGATTATATATTGACTCGATTATATATGATTCGATTAAATGTAAAATTGTATATAATCGAATCATAAAAAAAAATTTTTTTCAATTTTTAATATAACTTAGCTAAAGCAGCAATGTCGTAAAGGGATCGTCCAAAAATACGTAACGCTTAGGGGGAGGTAGAGATCTGATAAAACGTCGCAATCAATACTAAAAATTTTGAAGATCTATACAAAGAGCGTTACCTAGAGGAAAGAGGGGGTCGAAAATAGTTTTTATTTACGGTACGTAATTAATGGACGTTCCCTTCAGTCCAATATGACGTAACGCAAAATTTTTTGACCCAATTTGAGCCATAATGTTTCAAGTAAAGTAAAGCTGATCTAAAACAGATATATCGCGAGGGAACGTTTACAAATTATGTAACGCTCAGGAAACGGGAAAGAGTGTTCGGTTGGCAAAGTGTTGCAACCCATACGGAAAATTTAAACAAAAAGCATGGCAAAGGGGGAAAGGAGATCAACAATAATTATTCTTGCGTTACGTTATAAATAAGCACTTCCTTAATAATTCATAAAAGTCCGTTCAAATGTTACATAACGCAAGCAGGGCTGAGGAAATTTTTTATGCCTGGTGTGCTGAGTATTAGAAACATGCTAGACAAAGTGGTGAGGGTTTTCCGGAAGTCCAATATTTATTTATTATTTATGTTAATTTGAATGGACCCTTATATTACTATTTCAGTGTTAAGTTTGAGGTGATAGAGATTGACTCTTTTCAAATACTTATTTTTATGAAGTTGAAATCAATACTGGTGAGCAAAAATGTAAATAAATTAAAGGCAATGTTTTTAGCTAATCTACTATCTCCCCAATACGCAAGTCGCTGATCTAGCTAATCTACTATCTACCCAATACACATCACGCAGTGCAAGTTGCAATACACGCCGTGTAGTGTTTCTATGCAAAAGTGGCACCTGTGCAGCACGGTGTAGTGTTCTTGCCATGGCTGACTGCAATGACATAAAGAATAACTACGAAATCTATACATAGGGGGAATAGGGGCATAATGAGCACCCTAACTTGGTTGCTGATTTCAGCATGGAAAACGACAAAAAATTTAAGCTGTCTTCAGTGCAAAACTTGAATTAACTATCTATAATTATAGGTGCACTATTCACAAATTGAAAAGTTTATCGTATAATGGTGAAAAACACAAATTAGATTCATGCATCAAAAACTAGCAATCAGTCGATGTGTGGGACACAATGAGCTCTCCTCTGGGGCATAATGAGCACCCATGGGGTATAATGAGCACTCTAATAGAACATATCTTGAGACTGTGTAGAAGTACAACTAGTGGGTTAACGTTTGTCGCGGAATGCTGTGATACTTGGCGGCTTGTTCCTGAATGTCCCGTCGCGCCTTATTGGTGGCCAATTCTGCCTGCAGTCCTTTTTCCTGACCGATTCGGTCTCGAAGATTTTCTAATATAGGTATGTTCGCACCATCACTGTAAACAAACACTGACTACGGACAAACTCACAAGTCTACTGAGATGAATTTCAGGTAAGTTCATGTGACAAGGTGTGCTCATTTGACCCCACCTAAGGGTGACCATTTCGCCCCTACCGAATTGGTTAAAGTTAACATGAGATTTTAATATTAGTTATAGCTTAAAATCAAAACTTCAACGATGGTGAAATTTGGGGTACGACCCATACGTCATATATATTGATGTGTCTACATACTTGATTGAGCCATTTAAACGACTGTAGAAGCTTATTTTGTAGTGTGCAATAATAATAATTTTTCCAATATCCGGGAACCAAGTTGATTTTTTCAATATATTTCCATATTTTAAACAGACAAACCACTTTTGTTCTACATAAAGAGATGCTGTAGTAACTACGGTAGAGTTCCACAAACCATATTGTATTAAAAAATGCGTTGTTTCACATAAAAGAGGGGTGCCCATTTCGCCCCGTGTGCTCATTATGCCCCTAATCCCCCTACATATATTTTTGTAAGTAAGGTTTTTTGCGACTTCAAGGGTGTTAGTCAAAAAAATTCTACTTCTTCTACTTCTACTTTTTAAAAACAACAAAAGATGTATGCAAAATAAACAAAAAAAAAATTTCTGATTCGATTATATATACATATATTTTTGTAAGAAAGGTTTTTTGCGACTTTAAGGGGGTTAGTCAAAAGAATCCTACATATTTATTCAAAAACAACAAAATATTTATGCAAAATAAACAAAAAAAAATTTTTTCTGATTCGATTGTATACAGGATTCGATTATATATAGTGAAAATTTTTCGGAGACTTTATAATCGAGTCCGACCTGTAATTATAAATGAGTTATTAATTTTTATTTTGTATTTTCGACCAGTTTGTTAAAACGATATTATTTTTTTATTGCCCATATTTTTTCCTTTTTTCATATTTTTAGTCTGCTTTTTGACTTTTTTAAATTTTTCTTGCGGAATCAGGTTTTATGTTTTATTAATTTCTGGTATTATTTAATTGTTTTTCTTCTGATTTTTTTTGTTTCTATGAGCTTTTATTTATTTATTTATGTATTTATAATTTATTTATTTATTTAGAGGTTAACCTCTTTTATTATCTGTTTTTACACTTAATTTTAATCTTCTCATTTCAGTTTCTACCTTCTTCTACAATTTTGTTTGTTATGTTTCCTATTTTCATATTTTTTGGTGATGTTTTACATTTTCAAATGTTTTGTTCATTACTATTCCGTTTCTCTAGTTTACTCCTTTTTTATTCTTCCGTTTTTTACAAGTTTTTTTGCTCTTCTGCCTTTCTATCAAATGTTTTAATATACACTACACTTCTGTATTTCAGTCTGCTTTTTCTTTAGTTATCCATTTTTTTTTCTCTTTCGAACGTCAATTCTTTGTGTCCCTGTTTTTTTCTTAACTAGCTTTTTTTTTTTCTTAACTAGCTGACTCCATTTCCATTTTTTTTCCTTATTTAAGTAATTTTAAATTTTTTTTATTCATTCAACATACATCCAAAGATTGACCATGCGATTTGTTTATAGTATGCAAATGCATAACGAATCGAACAAATCGTTTGAAATTGTTGGTTTTATCAGAATGAGAAACACCCATATTGGGTGGAGTTTGGTCACTCTCGGCTGTTTCTCAGAAACCGGAAGATGTCATATTAGATTTCAAAATGGCATGTGAAGTAACTTTCTGACCTCTGAGCGTCACTCTGGTTGATATTTGGCTATTTTCGGCATTTAAAAATTCAAAATGGTGTCTGTAGTCGACTTTATATTTCTGTGTATAATTCTGGATCCGAAAATACCCAAATGAGGAGAAAATCGGTTATTTCGGGATGTTTTTTAAAAACCGGAAGTCGTCATCTTAGAATTCAAAATAATGTCTGAGAACGATTTTTGGCTTCCGATTTCGGCCCACATTAGGTGTTATTTGGACACTTTCGGCTGTTTTTCGGAAACCGAAAATCGCCATTCTGGATTTGGTATGTGGTATGTGGCATCCATTTCTGACATCTGGGTATTACTCTGGTTCCGGATATACCGATATTGGTTGGTATTCGGTCATTTTAGCCTGTTTTCCAAAAACCAGAATTTTCCATCTAGAATTCAAAAATGGCGCCTGTAGTCGATATTTGGCTGCTGTGCATCATTCTAATCTTTTTATCTTTTAGTTTTCTGGAAATATCTGTTGCATTTGCATGGGAGCCTCCCCCCCCCCCCTCTTGCTTTCCAAAATATGTAGAGATGTCAAATCATCTTATAAACCTTTCTTGTTCCCAAAAAATTCCACATGTCACATTTGGTTCCATTTGCTTGACAAGTTCCCGATTTGTGCAGTAATGAGTGTTTGATTTGTATAGAAGTCCGCCCTTTCAGAGGAGGAATGTCGAGTCTCCATAAAAGTAATTTTTGCCCCTAAAAACCTCCACATGCTAAATTTAGTTTTAATGAATTGTCCCCGAGTTCAAAAATTTGTGTTTTATTTGTATGGGACAGACGAGGAAGGGGTGTTAAACCACCGTGTGAAAATTTGTTTCCCTTAAAAACATCCACATGCTAAATTTGGTTCTATTTGTTTTGTTAGTTATCGAGCTATGCAGGAATTTCTTTTCCTGGCCCTAAAAACGTCTAAATACAGACTTTCACGTCGATCGGTTCAGTAGTTTCCAAGTCAATAAGGTTAAAACAGACAGCACAGGTAGATAGACAGCACTGTATTTTTATATGTTTAGATATTTTATTTTCGTTGTTTTAGGTTTTTTGTCTATTCCTCTGTTTTTTCGTTATCTTGGGGATGTTATTAAAACTGATGTCTTGAAGGAAGACATGGTGGCACAGGTTACAGTACTACACCGAGCCATGTATGAAAAGAGCGCTTGTCACTCGTCGTCTATCGGTGCAGTAGAACTTGATATTCATTTGTGTGCAGCCAAGCCAAGTGAAGACTACATTGCCGCTGTCGACGCACAGTGAGGCGTGTTGGGCTAACGCGTAGTTATCGTGTTGCGACCTAGAGGACAATCGAATTGCCGTTTGAATTGTCTTCTTCTTTTTAATGTGCCGCCGAGGACAACAAAATTCTGTACGTGTCGGTATAGGCAAACTGGTATATAAATTTGGTGCATTGTAGGTACAGATAAAAATCCTTGTTTATTTCTGAACTCTACACTCTGTTTTTTTTTTTCAGATTTATTTGAATGACTAAATAAAGGGCATTTGAAAGCAATAGAAAACCAAAATGCTCCGTACAGATCTTTGAACAGGTAGTTTAACGAGCTGTACTGATGATTATATGAATGAATTCAATTCAATATGACAATCCTAGTTGCATCCAGCGGTTGCGGTATAGAGAAAAATCATATTCATTTTATCTTGATATTATGGTTTTCAACAATTATATTTGTATTTATCAATAATTTTTTTTTGCATCTGCATCTGCAAGAAAATATTACCTTTTATAAACTTACTTGTAATTGAACAACTCTATGCAAACATTAATTGCTCTGACTAATGTTGTTTATTACTCTAGCCCGGTTTATTTTTGAAGATAACAGACAGATGAATTTCTAGTATGGCATCTTCGTAGTTTTTTGAATTGTTGAAACTGATTTATTTTATTTTTGGGTTTGCTTACTAATAAAATCTTTTAATTGACCTGAATTAATTATGTGTCATCTTTGCTTGGCAGCTGCGAGATACGGACAGTTAAAGCGAACAAGATGTTGCTTTGGAATCGGTGAGTGAGCCATCTTTCACAAGACATTTATATATAGGAGGAAGTTTACATTCTACGATTTACTCAACTAAAATCTGTATAAAAGGTTGCCTCTGCGTGTATTGAAAAAAAAAATGCCTGTATTAGGATGAAAGATATTCATCAATATTAGAGATTTTTTTTTTTCTAAAATAGAAGGCTGCAAATAAAAAATCAAAATACAGAACCCGTTCCATTTTTGCAACACTCCAAAAAAAAATTCTGTTGCCAAAATCCAACCATGCGAAAAATGAACGGTTCCCTTATATGACTCTTTTACTTGTAGCCTATGACGACTTTAACAGAAAATATGGCCACCAATGAACTATTTCTAGTTCCAAGTCGTTATATGAGTCGATTGATGTTAAACTCAATAATTTGAGAGTATCCGGAACTCAACAGCGACAGGTCCGCATGTGAACTATGACGACCTAGATACTTGATATGACCACCCGAGTTATTAGAGACATAGTACGGTTCTTAGTACTGAGAACCAAAATACCTTTCTGTTGAAGGATGTTGAGCTTAAATCGGTTAAACAAACAAGTAAACTAAAAAATATGATCAAACATAATCGTTCGTTTTTGGCACATGTGTGCCGAAATTGAAACGGGCCAAAAGTAAAACGTGCTCAAGTCAAATATAACCTGTAGTCTTAAAATGAAATAAAAAACTATCGTAGACCTACGTCAACTTTGCGGTCGTGTCTTGGATACCACCTTCCTACTTTTTTAATCTACTTTTTTCTATTTCTTTGTTCTTCGATACTTTGGACTCTCTGTATTCGTCTCCGAATGTTTTCTGTTGTTCTGCTGCTTTCCATACTTTCTGTTTTTCTGCTTCTCTATTTATTAATTGTTTACTGTTCTGTAATTCTAAGGTTAGTTTTTCAGTACGTTTATTAGTTTTTTTCTAATTTTCTGTTTCTTTATTTTGTTGTTTTTCTTTATAACTGTATACTCTCCGATTTTTGTTTTTTTTCTGCTATGTTTTCCGTTAAGGCAGTTCTTCATTGCTTTTTTCAAAGCACAAACCGTGCTTCTAATTTTAGACATTTCAATTTAAATTTAACTTACTCTGTATTTATTATTCTTCATTCTCCAATTTTTCATTATTTTGTTTGCTCTATTTAGATGTTTATTTTTTCTTTATTCATGTTTTTATCTACTCTGTATGTTTTCATGGCTATTATGTTTTGCCTTTTGAGTTAAGTTTATTTTTTTTTCCTTTTTTTTTTCTTTTTATACTTTCTTGCTTGTTGATTTTTTGTCGCATGTTTTCCTGATTCTCTACTTCTTTGTTGATTTTGTGTTTTCCTCTTTTAATTTTTGTTGCATAACCTTGAATTTGAAGTGTTTTAGATTTCTGTTTTTTGCATGTTTTCCTGTTGGGAAGTTTTTCAATGTTTCGGGTTTCAAGGCTGCTTGGTTTTCTGTTTTCTACAGGTTTTTTTTGCTTTTTTTTTGAAAAGCTGATTTTGTTTTTTTTCAGTTCATTGGATTATAATTGTTTTGCTTCTTATTTTGTTCATGTTTACATTTCCTGTTTTTTTTTGTCTGTTCACTTTTCGTAGGTATTTTTTCCAGTATTTTCGTCTTATAGTTTCTTTGTTTTGTTTTTATTTATTTGTTGTCCTGTTTTTTGTCTTTTGATTTGTCTTGCTCTCTGTATTTTTTATTATGTTTCTTTACTTTGGTATTCAAAATAGTCATTGGCGACTTTCGCGCCAACTCGACTCAGTCGTACCTTCTCAGAATTTAAAGAAACTTTTTGGACGTGTAGACACTATTAATCTAAGCCACTTGCAAACATTTTTTCGAAAATTTATCCAGGCTAACAAGGCGATGAAAATTTTTACGAGCAATCCAAACTATCAACCTGAAACCGCCAATCGAGGTCAACAGTTTCACGCCAACCCTTTCGAAAAACCAACAGCCTATCAACGTTGTAATTGATTCAACTAACGAGCTAAAGCACCCGAAGCAAGCCTGTTGCGCGCGGCGAGTGCGACAAGGACCTTCTGAATATACAAGTACTCCAGTATACACCGGACTGTGCAACCTGCTCCAGCCAATACCGAATCTTCAGAGGCCACTTTTTTCTGGTTCAATTTCCGCTAAAAGCGTTTACCCCTTTCCATGGCTCAGTTCAAACGAGAACCTTTTAATTGCACTTCCGACGTGTTTTTCCGTTTCCGCCGTTTCTTTCTTCTTTTTGTTGTTGTTGTTGGCCCATTGCAGCTCACCCACGACCTGGCTGGTGGCCACCGTCGCGCACTAGCTGTGTTGATGATGGTGTCGTTTTTCTTAATTAAAATTTTAATTGACGGTGGGATGGACGAAGAGACCAAAAGGCCAAAAAACAGAACCGTGACTACAGCAATCCATCGTTGGCGACAACCGCGTCGTCAACGGATGCGGTGGGTTTGTGAAAAACCCGCCGGAATCCAGTTTTCCCGCTAGTGGATCTTTTACCTACTGTGAGGAAGAGGAAAAACTCACGGAAATATTTCTTTTGACGGGAAATTTTTCAACTTTCCGAGTACGTTAATTTGTTTGTAGCTTTGATACAATTACGGAAGTGTTTGCTGCCCAGGTTAAGCAGAGTTTATGGGACAAAAAATCCAAGATTTTTGGTCCATTTGAAACTGACAGTTTCTTCGTCGCTGAGCGAAACAAATGGTCATTCTGTCTCTCTTCCCATTGCTTGCCACATCCTATTGTTGAGTAACAATTATCACCAGGCTCGGAATGGTACTGTTAGAGCTTTTAATTAAGAAGATGTAAGGATCTGATTACCGAAGCTTGTTTCTTCTGCGTCTAACGACCTCTCCCGATCCCCTTTGCCGAGCGTAGGAACGGTGTGGGTGGATGACAGGACGCTTTCGTTCCATTAGGGACAGAAGCCGGTATCCATTTCCCGTGGAACAAGTTCATCGAATGCTGCCACTAACTATGAAAGTGTATAGAGCCGTGCAATGAGCCGGACATGCATCGTTTATTTCTACGTCGAGCTAGAGAGAGAGAGAGAGAAAGAAGAACCTCAGGGCTTATATTGCGATTGCACCGATTCCGATCGTAAATGACTCGTTGAAAGGAGTTTTCTTTCTCCGTGCGGACTAAGCTAGTAAGCCCGGTTGTCTTTGCTATGGCTCATCACGATCCGTTGTTGACGGTAATGGTGATGAAGAGTTTTGTGTGGCACATCATCATCCAAATTTAATGTTTCTCCGTAGCTTGCTTGACGTCTGCGATTTTCGATTTCCACTCGGGTGTAAACATCGGAATAATGACCTTCACGGACCATTACAAAGAAGCGAACTCAGGGAGGGGGAGGGAGGCGTGAAGAGTGGAGACTTTTTGTATGAATGAACTTTTTTTAGAGATGACAGATTGCATTAAATCGGAATCGTGAAACATCGTCCGTTTAAATCGATTAAAATTTATGGTAATAAAAATAGTAGCACAGTTGGTGTTTGGAAATGGTTTAATAAATCTGCTTCGTGCAGTGAAAACCAAAATGGAATTTCATTTTTTTGCCATAAGTTCAACGAGTTTCTCATGCACCGTGTGAGAAAGTTATCAATTTTGTCTTCGCATATTTCAAGCAGTACAAAACTCAGCGGCCTGTATTTTGTACCTTAGATGTAATTTACTGCGAATTCGCAAAGTTTCTATTAATGCTTTTATAGTAGTTCTTTTTCAATTAAGTCTTTTTTTCCTAACCCCTAAATCTGTCAAATTGTTAAGAAGTTTTTTCGATCCCATATCGTTCAACGGCCCCAAACTTGTTGAATTTTGCAACTTTTACGACTATCGTAATTTATAAAGGAAAGAAAGTTGAACGTGACTATCGATGTGCCGCCAGGTTTTCGCCTAGGCCCATTACGATGTAAAGCATATAATAATTGTGTTGTATGTTCTGATATAGACAAACGACACAGCGTAATCCGTGATAACTCTGACCCTAAAGTATTTCAACGTGAAGTTGATAATTTTCACTTACGATGTAAAAAAAAGTCTGTTAAACTCACCAATAACATTATATGTAAAACGAGCAATATGCTTGGATTTATCAAGTAAATTCAATTTGCACTTCATTGCCTGATTCTTTATTTGTTTTGATTTATAACATTGATAGTATGATCGATTAGTTATAAACTACGGCTTGGTTTCCCGCGCGAAAATGATAAGCCTGATTTTCTGTCATCTATTCATAAATCTATAAACATTACCTGCTAACCAAATCTCACGGAATTCGCACAGAAATCAAACACGATAAAGGAAAAAATTACCCTACAGTAATCTGACATGATTTTGTTCACAACAAATTTGTTTTGACACTGACTGGTGCGGTAAAATTACTGGCTGACAGCCGGTTCGGTTTGACCTTGATGGGTATTTTGGCACCTTCAATTGTTGCTTTCACTTTTGGTCGAAGCAGCGGCGGTAACGGTTGGATTGTTCCGCCTTCGCCTGTGTGATCGTCTTTCCACTGGTAGTGCTCTGCTAGAATGACACAGGAACACTAATTTATAGAGTAAAGTAAAACATTAAAAATCAACTCAACAACATCATTAAGCGATCAGCGATGCAGCACTTTTGTATATTAATTACTTTTGGCTGCTAGTAACATTTTTGTATCTTTGTGTTAAAAATAATTTTTGTTTCTAATTTTAAGGTTGATCTAATTTTAGAAGAGTTTAAGTAGAACATAGCATAGCATAGCATAGCATAGCATAGCATAGCATATTTGATCGCCCGTGTGTTGCCCGCGATTGACCAGAATCAGCTGAAATTGCACAAAGAACCGTCAAAATGGTGCCTAGGAGTAGCAAGCCATTTTCAGTGTACAATTCCTGATGATTTTTCTTTTCACTGGTCAATAACGTAGCTGGCCACGCCCAATGCAGATCAATAGAGGAAGGGATATCGGGAGTGTTAGTTTAATACTTGTTGCTACTAGAGACCGAGGAATCCTCTGCATCATCCACAAGTATCAAAGGAAGGAATTAGTGTTAGTGGAAAGGAATTGATCTGGATCCATCGAGGTTGATGGTGCGATCTTTTCTACACAAATTCGCGCCCGATATGGATATTTCTCGGTCTCTGCGCAACCGGCCATCAGAAGACTATATGAATAGAACCGCATCACGATCGCTGTATCGGCATATAGGAGAATCGAAGTTTCTACCAATCGTTATTATCAGCAACCAATCGTTAACAGTCTGTATCACACCAAACTTCGCGTTTCATCCCGTGAACTATTAAAATTTACCTCGAAACTAATGAATTTCGTAAACCGCACCGCACGCCTAATGCAAACTACTGGTACCAGCTCAAAGAACCGATAGAGCGAGTAAAAAAACCCACAAGGCACACCCGAGCATTATACGATGTAATGGTCATTGAACTCCGAGACCGCTGTATTAAGATAGTTACACTGAGCGCTGTCAAAATAACGTGCGCGAAACTGAGCTGACCTCCCCGAAGCAAACTATAGCGTGCCCACTACACTCCGGAAACCCTTAGATAAACAAAACTCACCCGGGCCGATGATGCGTTTCACCGGGGCATTATGCACGACCGCTCCATTTTCCCCTACCGACGCATACGCGACACGACGTTTCGCACCAAAGACACCTACTGAGTATAAAAACTGACAAAGTTCCATGCATTCATAGCCCAAAAACTTAAAAAAATGCAAAAAAGCATATTAAACAAAACAGAGTTCCAAATTTATTATTAAAATGCCAAAATAATTGCAATCAAAGTTCAGTTGTCGTGAACTATTTTCACGCCCAAAACGATTTCAACATAATTAAATAAAAGTTACTTATGTATATCAACATTTGTCCAAAAGCTAGGAAAATCATAAAACAAGAACATAGACCTGAATAAAATGTCACCGCCCTGCCAGGACTCACAATTGTAGACGATGCATCAATCGCATGCCGCATTGTCATGCTCGAATGATGAATTTTGAAACTATATTGTAAAACTGCCAATTTTGACCTGTGAGAGTGCATCGCACAATCTGGTTTGTAAATATAAAAAAAAAAACTCTACCCGCAACCGAAAAGCTACCACACTTTGTGCACCCAACAGATGACACATTTACACTTCTGACAAAGTCCAAAACCCGCTGAAAACCACTACACACAGAGCCTATGCATTCTTAAAATGTTTGATACAAAAACTTATACTCATCTGTTTTATTTTGGTTATGCCTATGCCAGCGAAACAAACGCCGACAAGCACAGCGCAACACTACTCTCTTCGCTCTTTCTCCGGATATTATCGTTCTCTTCGCTCACACTGCCATGCATTCCATTTTCGCATGTGAATAACGAACCGCTAGTTAGCGCGACGCACAAAGTAGGCACTCACACTCACGCAACTTAGCTGGCTTTACAATTTTCAATTGCAATTCGAGGAAAAATTATTACTTTCACGCAAGGAACACTGTGTTTTTCACAAAACCTTCACTTTTCTCACTTAGACAAAGCATCACAGATCACAACTTGACACTTTTTAACAAGTTCGGCCACTTAATTCACCTATAAATTAATAACTTAAACGGATAGCTTTCGGGGCACGTATTATTAGTTAGCCGTGATGCCAGCTAGCTTCTTTAGAAGAGTTTAAGTAGAACAAATTAGAAAATATATTATTCGTATTAAGTCAGTGTCAATAAAATTTCAAATGATTTTTATGTTTGTGTACATGCGCACCAGGTAAGCATATGTTTTTATGTTTTCGTAGTTTTTTGAAACTAGTTGGCTTTTTTCACAGATTCACAGTACAAAATGGGTTCCCAATCTTACACCTTTTTTTTTTATCAAAACGTATATTTGACACGGCACTATACATATAATGTTTAACGGAGCCAACTGGGTCTTATTTCTAGTTTCTCTTATAAACTAAGGCAAATTTTTAACCCTCGCTGCCGACTACGAGCTCAAACTAAGTCTACAACTAAAACTAGCATGGTTTTTTTTTTCGACGGTTCTGTTTGTTGGAATTGTTAAATGGGTATCCTTTGGCTTTTCAAATAGCCGTAGATCAGCATCAAGTATGAAGTGTTCCGTTGGGCCAAGATATCGCGGACTGGGACGTAGGGTTGTATATTTCGGGCCCTGAGTGTATTCAAAAGTAAGGATCTAGCGTTACGGAATTCAGCACACACCCAAACTACGTGTTCGATGTCATGATACCCCAATCCACAAACGCAATGGTTACTGTCCGTGAGCCCAATACGCAATAGATGTGCGTCAATCTTACACCTTTCTACATCGAAAGACAGCTTTTGATAAAACTAACACGAACCGGCCACAGAACTAGAAATATGTTCACACGTTAAAACTCAATTTTTGTTAGCAACCGCTTTAAGAAATCTTCATCGAACCAAGTATTTTTCTTAACTTTTCTATGTTGTTTACAGCATCAAAGAGAAGTTCAACCTTGATGGTGCCGATGGATTCAGTGGCTACTGACGTGGTTTGAGGAAAAGAAACTCTCGGATCTTTGGTGGAGGCTCATGCTTGGTTTGGTTAGGATTTTACGCAACCCGGAAAGCTCACGATTGCTCTTACATCCTTCGAAATAAATAACAACATCCCATTTCTATACGGCTCCGTGAAACCATTTTTGTGCAAAATCCACCGCAAAAAGTTCACATTCCAACAGTACAATGCTGATATTCACACTAGCAAGAAAACTGAACAACTTTTGGTAACCGCATTTTTTGTGAGTGTCAACCGCGGTGATATTATGTGAAGAAAAAAAAACCGCGGTGATAAAGATTATTATTTCCGAGATTTGGATGATTTTTTTGCTTCTGTTGAATGGAATAATTTATAAAACAGTTTTAGAGCAACTGGACAGACGAAGTGATTAAAACTAAAACTAAGACAAAACAGTATGATTTCATTCAACTTTATTGGTATTTAATAATTAATAACAACAATTTCTGAGCGGGGGCCTAGTGTGGTTGGTAACGTCTCCGCCAACCACGCTCGACGCCTGGGTTTGAATCCCACCGCCGACATAGGTGTCGATGGTTGTGAGGTGGCGTGATCCACTCACAATCAACCCAACTGGTCTAGATTCAATCCTAGCCGACACCGGGAGATTTTCTGAGGCGAAAAATCTCTGGGATCACGCCTTCCATCGCATGAGGAAGTAAAGCCGTTGGCGCCGGTCCGTTAATAAACGGGTCGTGAGTTAGGGTCCTGGGTGTGGAGTCGCCTCCCTGGGCGTCGGTGATTGGCCACAACAGTGGCGGAACTAGACCGACGGAAAATAAGCGAGAATAAAAAAAAAAAAAACAACAATTTCTTTATAATGGGACTTCTAGCTAAAGCATTGCATTGTTTTTATTTAAATGTAAAAGTACCGAATGAATTTCATAATGATTGAGCATGTGGTATCTAATGTTACTAAAAGATATGTGATGAAGAAATTCGTTTCTGAAGATCACTTCACTAATTGACTGGACATTTAAGAGCGGTATTTGTATCCATTGTGTCTTCACGAGATTTATTAACACGAAGATAGATAGAACATTGGTAATTGATAACTTCTTCGGTTTTATATTTGCTTATGAATAGTCATTTCCAGCACTTCCAGTTTGTCACAAACGATTGAAAACAGGATCCTTCGCTCGAAGACTCCAAGTGCTCGTCTGTCGGCCTTCTTAATAGACCAACAATTACGTCCATAAAGTAACAACGAGAGACTCAGCGGGCGGGTATGCATGTTGTGGGATATTAACGTATGAGGAAAAAAATCCGAACAAACTTTCAATTCCAAATTAAAATCTTGCGCAACTTATTTTTCTAAACTTGTTTGTTTATTCAAGTAATGTAACTCATTAACAAACCAAATCAAAAAACTCAGCTCCATATCGCGGTAATCCATATCCTGAGCCTCTGGGGTACTTGCTTTATAGCTTCCTGTATTTCGGATGTATCAATTGTTTTGTGCTCCTGCTTCATTTTTCTATCAAACAATCGACGTTTTTTGCTCTGTAACTTTTATGGTAGACCATTCGCTTCAAATTTGCTCAGAAAGGTTCAATAGACTGCACGGCCCATAAAAGCATAAGAGTCCCATATGGAAATGCTCTCAATTAAGAAAATTGCAAATGAAGTTCTAATTTTGAATTCATGGTGAAATAACTATGATTTAACTAAAAGTATGTTTTACTCAACTGTATGTTCATGAGGTGGAACATTGTATATTTCCATGAGTTCTAAGAACTTTTGCATGAGTTCCAGGCTTGGAAATAAATGATGGGACTCGTTTGCCTTTATTTTCTCTCTATACACAAAAAATAAAAGCATATCAGTCTCCACGCATTCTAAGACGGCCAAGGTATTTATCATTATTCCTTATTGTGTCTGTCATGTCAACAGTTTATTTCACTCCAACATTTTCGAATCATACGAATTGCAATATAGCGATTCGGTTTCAACGGATTGCAACATGAATCAGTGCATGTTTTTATCACAGAGCAATCACAGCTGATAGACGAAAGCTCGTTCTACATAGAGTCTACAATGAAATTCATAAAAAGCCCACAAGAAATTTATGCAGACTTTTAGGTCACACTCGTGATCACTTTACTTGCACACATCCCAGATATTAAGAAGGATTTCTGGAAACTGTTTCCATAAAAAATTCACTTTATCGTTCGTTTTTTTTTCGAAAATAGACATAAGTTTTGATCAGTTCTTTGTCTCTAGCTTATTTTTAATTGAACTTTGCAAACATGAGCTGTGTTCGAAATGATTCAAGTCAATGATATTTTGATGTGAACACTTTTCTTTTAACTGATGACAAATGTGAAATGTTGTTTTTAAAGTCATTTGAATATATACTTAGGATGGGATTCGTATGCCTTTATTTTCAATATGGGACAGGCAAAGTTTGGTATTTTTCCAGTAGTTTTTAGAACAAACTTTAAAATTTCATCAAGCCATATGAATACTTGAACAAAATTAGGAACATTGACGGAATAAACTTGAATTTGCCTAAAAGTCATATGGGACTCTTATCTTTTAGGGGCTGAGCTGTGGCACATTTTGAGGATTATATCCTTTCGGAATAAACCCGATATTGCCTTGCCGCAAATCCGCTAAAGTTGCATTAGCATAAAGTGACAATGCAGAGTCTGGCCAAAACACTACTTTGTCATTTTTATGGTAGGGGAGCACAGGGTAAGACCGCCTAGCGGGGTAAGACCGCCCACCGTAGTTTTACTACCAAGTTATATAGTAATTGAAAAATTTCTTTACAGTATAATTACATAACATTTTGCACCCCTTTCTTTTTTGATAGTGCGCGAACGGTCACCAAAAAAAATAATCAAAAACAACCTTTCAGCTGGGAAACCAGTCAATGCGCTATTGTTTTTCGGTAACGGGACTTAAGGTTTTTCTGTCTAAAAATCTATTGTTTTATTCGTGAATATACGTTTAACCGCTTGCCTGAATCTGTCTCTTTCGAAAATATCGCAGGCCGTGGGTAATCTTGTGATTTTGACTACTTTTTCGGTGGAATATGAAAATGTTCCACTGGGGGTAAAGTCGCCCACTACACATGGGGTAAAACTGCCTCGTATACAACTACTTGTTGTTTTACTTCAAGACCCAAAGGCCTCGACACTACAAAGAGAATATTTACAGGATCAGTAAAGCAATATCAAGCCACATAAAACATCGATGTTTATCGACCATTTTCGATTTGGTTGAAGCTTTTCTAGTAATATTTTTTTATCGCTACTAATTTTTGAAAAAAGTAAACTTGTGTAAAAAAGGTATTAATGAACAAAAATAATTTTAGAGCCAGGACGGTTTGTTTGATCGATATGACGTCTCCGGCAGAGTTGAAAATAGTAGTTTTTACTTCCGAAAAAAGTATGCACTGTGAAAATATTTAAAAAAAAGATATAAAAATAGAAATAAAAAAAAAATTAAATTTATTTAAAAAACCTAAATTAATCCACCTAGCGGTCAGACTCAGCCTTTCTCATTCAAACTTATTATTTGTAAAAATAGATTTACATGAATGCTTTAATCCAATCAAGGGGTATATTCACTCTTTGGGTTCTAAAATATTGATGTTGTAATTAAAGTATAAAATATGAAATTTGACGTAATGTTAGTACTTAAGAAATAGCGAAATAAAAGCAATGACTCTTAATTTCGAACAATTTAATCACGAGCGATGCCGGGAACGTTCAGATAGTACGATACCACATTTAAATCATGTTGAGGCCATATATATTGATCGAAGCAGGTAAAGTGTTGAATAGTCTTTGAATTTCTTTTCTTTCTAAAACTTTTAAACAGCATATCAAATTGTTATGAAGTTTGTTATTTGTAAGTTTGAGAGATGACTCATTTGTATGACACTAGTTATGTTCAAATAAGTCGTGTAATACTTGAGATAATAGACTTTCGTTGTTTCACAAATTAAAACATAACGCTTGCTTGAGTTTGATTACAATCAAATGAAAAGGTAACGTATGGGGCAGCCAAACTTTGAAACCACGTGTTCAATCATAATTCATCAGTTAACCCTTAACTAGCCCGTTCATCTGATACCAATATTGTTCAAATCGGTTGTGTAGTTTCTAAGATAATGAAGTTTCGTGATTTTCACATTTCGATACATTTCAGACGAAGTTACAGACCGATTACTGCAAAATTCAATAGGGTGTTATGAGGTAGGTAGACCTTTTATTTGATACTAATTCTGTGGAAATCGGGTCAACCATCTCTGAGAAATATGAGTGAGTCCAAGTAAGTTGTCTTGGAATATGTTTCTTTTCATAGCTGGATTTCACATTTTCAAACATAACAGGCAAAGTAATAATCCGTTTGTAAAAAAAAATCACTAGGGTCTTATGGGGCAACAAGACCTTCCATATGACACTAATTTTATAAAAATAGGGCCAGCCATCTCTGAGAAACATGAGTGAGATTAAATAGTCTCCAGAACACGTTTCTTTCCATAGCTTCTGAACCACATGTTCAATCTTCATAAAATTCAAAAGTTAAGGGTTTTTTAGATAGCCCGTTCATTTGAAACTAATTTTAATCAAATCAGATGTGTGGTTTCTGAGATATTGATGTTTCGTGATTTTTACACTTTGATACATAACCTCTAAACTAGAAATCAGATTACAATAAAATTCAATAGGGTCTTATAGGGCAACTAGACCTTTCATTTGCAATCAATTTCATTGAAATCTGTTCGGTCAGACCATCTCTGAGAATAGTGAGTGCGAAAGAAAGGTGCACATACACACGTACACACCCACACACAAACATATACACCTATACATGCTTATATGCAGAAAATGCTCGATTAGTCTAACTGAGGGGAGTAGTATATGACATTCGGCCATTTGGATCACTTTTCTACCTTTTCATTAGCCAGTGATCGTTAGGAGGAAGTCAATATGTTTACTTTCATTATGTGATTTCACATTTTCATGAACAACGGACAAAGTTACAATCCGATTGCAATGAAATTCAATAGCAACCTATGGGGCAACTAGACCTTTCATTTGACACTAATTTTGTGAAAATCGGTTCAGCCATCTCTGAGAAAAATGAGTGAGTTTAAACAACCTCAGGATAACTTTTCTTTACATAACTTTCGAACCATATGTTCAATCATTACGAAATTCAAAAGTTAAGGGTTCTGGAGACAGCCCGATCATTTGAAACTAATTTTATTAAAATCGGTTGTGTGGTTTCTGAGATATTGATGTTTCGTGATTTTTACATTTTGATACATAACCTCTAAACTAAAAATCCGATTACAATGAAATTCAATAGCAACCTATGGCGCAACTAGACCTTTCATTTGCAATTAATTTTATGAAAATCGGTCCAGCCATCTCTAAGAAAAGTGAGTGAGAAAAAAAAGTTGCACATACACACACACACACACACATACACACATACATACATACATACAGAAAATGCTCAGTTCGTCGAAAGGGGTCGAGTGGTATATGACATTCGGCCATTGGGACCACTTTTATACCTTTGGTTTTTCCAGTGATTGCTATACCTTTCTAGGAGAAAAGCAAAAATCATGTTTTTGCCTGCAAAATCTACAAAAGGTAAGCTACAATTGGTTGTTGTTGTTGGTTGTTGGATGGTTGTTGGATCATGGAGTAATAGAAATATAAATAGCTCAAATTTTGTAAAGAATTTTTTTTGGGCGGTTTGTTTGATGTATAGAGTTGTTGGTAATTTTGTTCTTCAAAAAAAAAAACATGAAAAAATTGAAAATATGAATAAAAAATTCATAATTATTAAATTATCTAAACATTGATTTGAACTTGGATAATCAAAAAACAAAAAAAAAGTTGAAACTTAGAAACAATTTTTTTTCAGATTTTTCACAATGCATATTTTATTAAAAAAAGAAAAATAATACCATCTACAACTTTGTCAAGACACTATACCGATAAATTCCACCGTTTTGGCCCTAAATATATTTTTCATCCTCAAAAAATGGTGGGCGATCTTGCCCCGCTGGTGGGCGGGCTTAACCCGCATGAAAAAGATCTGCACATTTTCAATGAATTTTTTATTGAAAAAAAAAAAGCTGGAAAATAAACAAAAATATTTCAGTTCTTATTTTTTAAACCTCTTATGCAGGTATTAGACGACGCAAATATTTGCTATTTTTGGTACGATTTTTATTTGCACAAAATAAAATCTGTATTGAAAAATAGCAAATATTTGCTTCGTCTAATACCTGCTTTAGCGAAGAAAAAATGAAATTGCAGCCGCAACTTTTTTTTCTATAAACAGAATTGCTTAAGGGGGCGGTCTTACCCCGCTTACCCCTACTTATATTCAAGTGTCAAACCTATTTCATGCAGATACTTATTCACCGTTTTTGGATCAATCTGCCATTGCCCAGCTCACGATATGATTTCGCCGACCGACCAGGCGTTTCTGCCCTCAATTTCGCTCGAACTTTTCACTCTTGTAAAGAGTGTTTTCATCCGGAACCAGATTTTTTTCGAAGGTATTTCCACTCTCGCAGAGTTTGACAATAATGTATATAAATGTTTTTTGATATCCAAGTAGAAAAGTAGTAGAAAACTTCACTTTTAGATTTCTTCTTTATTTCGCTCACAATAATTGCAAATCAATTCAAACGGTCTTTTCCGGCAACGCTTTTTCTCAACTAAGCGTTACTTGATAGAATCGACTAGTCGTATTACCAGTGAAATAAAAGTAGACCTTCATTGTGTGGAAAAGGATTTTTCGATTTGTGCAATACACTAAAGTCGCTTTTTACGCGGGGGATACGTGCCGCGTAAAAAAAAAACGCGTAAAAAAACCGCGTAAATTCCGGAATCCGCGTAAAAAAACCGCGTAAATTCCGGAATCCGCGTAAATCCCGGAATCCGCGTAAAAAAAAACGCGTAAATTCCGGAATCCACGTAAAAAAAGCCGCGTAAAAAACCGCGTAAAAAGCGACCTTAGTGTACTTCGAAATCGTAGACCAACTTAAAAATTGTTCGGAATTTTTTCCTCACACGTTAGTAAGCTACGTAAGTTGCTTCGTAGCCGTAGTCGAGCTTCGTTGCCACAAGGTTACAGAGTCCGCTTTGACAAGCGAATGGTGATAGGTTCGAATCTTAGTAGATAGATTTGCCATTCATTGGCAAAAGAAGACTTTGAAGTATGGGTTCATTCTCAGGCTCTTTCTCACAATATCTTCTCTCCAGACTTAAAAACCACTGGTCTAAAGCTTCGATAGGGTATCGGCTCTATTATCGTCAGGTTTAAACTATTATCGTCCAGGGGGTAAATGATGTCCTAGAGCTTTAATTTCTTGCATGATAGTTCTTCATAATGCAGAGCATCTTCCTGCAAAAAATTAGTTCTCTATGACTTCATTAACCCCCGAACGATAATAGGTAAAACATGACGATAATAGAGCCAATACCCTAATATCATAGACAATAGCACGTAATACGCTGTTAGAGTGATAGCGCAGACAGACGTCCAAGCTGAGTTCCAAACTTGTGTAAAGATTTTTGTAGTAGCAATTCGTAACCAGATAGCGCTACCAGTGACGCCAGCCTCATACACCAGCGAAAAAAAATGTATTGTAGCGATAAGGTCACCAGGCGGTGCTAGTATACGAGTGATTTATAACGCAATTCTCTTTGAAAATTTACACGGAATTTTCGATCAATTTTGTTCTTGCTCGGACGTCTGTCTGTGGTGATAGCTTGCAGGAGGATATGATAGAGTCGATCAGGAAGGAAGTAGGATACTAAGTCTGAATAAGAAGACAGAAAAATTCTATAACTCCCCTCTTGTATGACTTGATAACCACTGGTCTAAAGCTTTGATAATATTATAACCTATAGCACGTTATACGCTGTTAGAGTGATAGTCGATAAGGAAGGAGGTACGTTACTAAATTTGAAGGAGAAGACAAGAAGCACTATAACACGGAGCAGGTTACTTCACAATAAAAAGCATTGCAAAGGGGTAAAAAAAAAAACAAAAATGTGCTAACAGCAAAACGTCCGGACAATGCCACAAAAGATCAAAAAACTACTGGTCGGAATGAGGTCCATACGAAAAAAAGCTATGTAAACTATAAAGCGTTCTGTTTGCGGCTGCTATCCGTCTTTGCGTTTCGTGGATAACATCGTTGTCACACGTCACCAGAGTACCAAAGTACTCAAATTCATCGGCTAAATTGAAAAAATTGAAAGATGTGAAACCTCATCGATATTGTGCAGAATTAGCACAACTGATGATTAAGATTGAAACCTGTACAACGAACACGTCGGACATGACACATTTGATGCTCTAGCGTATCCTAAATGTATTGGGCTGCTCTAAACCACTACACTTATAAGGTATCAACTGGCATCGTTGAAGCAGTGCAGCCAGCAATCAATACTGACACATATGTCAGGTACAGACTAAATGAATGAAATAATTAACTGACCGAAATATCGATTGTTCAAAACATTTTACATTTAACCATAACTCGGGTGTTATTCATACGTGTTTCTAAGTTACTGGCAAGAGGGCTGGCAACAAGGCCAACTAACGAATTAGCTGTCATAGAAAGGTTGGGCAGATTCGAATCTGTACACTAGTAGGAAACAATTTTTTCATTCCATACTCAACGAGATGCACAGATGCATAGCCAGATGAGAAACGAGGGAGAAGTTGGTAAGATCGTTCTCTACTATATCAGAAAAACCGAAGCTTATATGATCAAGTAACATTAAATACGAGCCACTAATGCAAATTAGTCTGGAAGTGTGAATACAATGTTATGTCCAAGAGATATAACAACGTATTCATGCGGGGCTTAGTGTTCATGAAAACGACCTCGGAATGTACGTGTGTTACCAGACATTCTTGAAATGGGTCTTTGGATGAGCACTAGAGCTCTCACCTTTCATGCAGCCTTGGGCTGTTCCTCTTTAGTCACCTGCTACACCCAATGCGCGGGTATCTACGTCGCGCCACACATTCAACGCATGCGGGGTCTACCTTGAAGCCACTATACGTGCTGGGTGGCCAACCCACTGTAACCTGCCGGTCATTTCACGTCCATGTGTCATGCCCCTAAAGCGCCACCGGAATGATCAGTGTAAATTTCGAGCGGATCTGTAGGCTGCGGTACCTAAACCAGCTGCGAGTGTACCAAGATAAACAAATTCATTACCCACTTCAAAGGTATCCCCATTTATCACCGCCGCAGCACCAAGACCCGTAAGACAACCACACTATCTAGCAGCCACCTTGTACTTCGTTTTGGTAGTGTTTATGGTAATCTCGTAGTTCGCTTCTAACTGCCGCAAAGGCTCCTTCACAGATTGTCGTCCACAAAGCCTAGAAGCATGTGAGACTTTGTGAAAATAATCCCACTCCTCCGTACACTCCTCCGTGCCTCTTCAGAAAATTGTGATTGTGACGCAGTGTTGGTAGGAGGAACGAGGTTCCTCTTGACATAATAAGCACGGATATAAATGGAAAAGCCTTTCATTCACTTCAATAGTGATACTGCCAATAATATGAAGTGGGGAGTACAGAAAACATCTGGATAATATTACAACAAATCAAATGTCTCTGGTCGCAGTGATGAGTCCACACAGAGGAAAAAAATTGGTCAAGACCATCCAACGTGAAAAACGCGTCCGAAATTAGGCCCGCTGTCCTGACACTTGATGTGATACCGTCAAGAGTCGCACGTATAGGCACGTAACCGGTTCAGCTTGAAAACCATTTTAAAGTATCCACAACTCGTTGCGTTTTATTGAATCGTACGCTGCCTTGAAGTCAATAAGCAGATGATGTGTCTGCAAGTTGTGTTCTCGAAACTTGTCAAGGATTACGCTTTAAATTTACGCTAATTGAGGAGGGCTATGCCTTGATAGTTGCTACAGTCGGGTCTGTGTTCCTTCCTATAGATAGGGCATACGATTCCTTCCAGAAGTTCGTATGGGGTCGTCCACATTATACGTGAACACAAAAATCGTCATAAAAATTCAGTCTAAGAGGGCTGAGAAACGGACCAACAGAATAGAAGAGGACAAAGGAGAAGCAACAAGCAAAGCAAACGTCTTTATATTTTAGAAAAAAAAAAACGGAGAAAATATAATCACTACCGGACTAAAATCACGCCAGAGAAGCAGCACAATATATTGTAAAATCCACTTTAAAAAGACATTGATTTCTCAAATAGTTGTAAATCATGGTAGGAAGCTTCGGTAGAAGCTGGAAAAATAGAATCTTTTTGGCAAGAAGGCAAGAAAGAAAAAGTTAAAAACAAACAAGCCAAGTTCAAAACAAAAACGCTTTGAGTAGCACACTGACTGAAAACTATAAAACAGAAAGTACAAAATATATAAAACGGAAAAATTGAGTTTAAATTTACCTTACGTCAGAAAAAGGCCGAAAACTACAAAAATCTAAAATTTGTCCCAAATTAACGTCGAAAAATTTTAAAATGTCTGAAATAAGTGAAAAAAAGCATAATAATGTTTATGCTGAAAAACATCCCTAAAATCCAGAAGAAGTCGGAAAGATAATATTCCTAAATATAACTTCAAGTGACTAGAAACACGTTGAGGCAAAAGAAACAATAATTCAAAAATTTTATCTGAATGTAAGAAAAAACTGAAATAAGCAAATAGAAATCTAAAAACCAAAAACGAAAATAATATTCAAGTGATTTAAATAAATTTACATATGATTGTTAAGGAAGTCGATTGTCATTTCCAAAAATTTTAACACATATTATCACACGTAACGGAAAACAAGCCAAAAGAAAATATAATCCCGAACATATATCTAACTTAAAAAAACAGAACGGTTAGAAAATTGCATTGTTGAAAAATTACAAAAATTCAGCAAAAAAACAGCGAAAAGGCCCAAATAGAAATTAATTACAAAAAAAAAGAAAACCGTACAAATAAAACACCTCGAAAACCAGAAAAACAGTTGGAAAATTGATCTGAAGTTAGTATCTAATAACTTAAGGAATCAACTATAAACCGGACAAAACACCAATCTAAAGAAAAAAACATATCAAGTTTAATTTAAAATGAATAAAAACTCTAGAAAATGTAGCTTGAAACATCTGAAAACTTTTCTTTAAAAAAATGATGAACTCTGAATTCAGTCCAAAATGGTTGAAAATATCTCTGAAGGCTAGAAAAAAAAAACAGTCAAAATATTGGTTTAGGTCGCTTTAATTAGATAGAAAAAATTGAAACAAAATATAATCACAAATTGGCTGAAAAAGGCTTCTAGTAAACCTTAAATTTGGTTCAATTTTTCAAAGTAATTTCAACGAGAGGAAAAGAACAAAAAGAAAATTATTTAAATTCAGCCAGATGGTTGAAGAACACTTCTGAATGAAAAAAAAAAGGTGAAGCAGAAATTGAATAAAAAATTTAGCTACAAGCGAATCTATAGATGAATGAAACTAAGGACAAAACTGACTCTAAATTGAACTTAGTTTAATGTGCCTCAAAGAGTTAAAACCAGGGTAAAAAAGCGATGACAGTTTTTTGATTACATCCGAGAGCGTCCCTCTATTACAGCGTTGGTATTGACGAAATAAAGACAGTCCACAGATAAAATATATAGCGACTTTAACGTTGCTGTCTAGTTCCCCATACACGAATGTATTCTCATGTCGACTATACCCAAGTAACCAAAAGTTCGGATAAAAGTAGAATTCATAGACTAATCAGCCAATCCAACGATCATGAATAGAATTCTATTCAGCTCAATTTATAAGTAATTAACCGTACTTTCAAGTTCGCATTTGTTGAATAAACTACGAGTAGCATGCAAAGCAGCTTCTAAACCGAACTAGAAAGTTCACATCAAGTTCGGATAGGTCACTGAACAGAGCGCTATTCAGCTTGAAAAGAAAACTTCAAAAAACTGAAAATAAAAATCAATTTGCAATTCTTCAATTCCTTCACTCATTATTCGTGTTGGTATAATCCCATGATAATCATTTACTGAAGAAATCTAGATCAGAAGAATAATTGCCTGGCTCCATTTATTATTATCAAATTTCATATTTTTTTTGCAACTTACTACACAAAGCTTCGAACTCGAGTCCACCCTCTTTGAAGCCTAGATTCATACCACTGCTCCGTTTCCGCTATATGAGAACAGCATCGATTTTACTCGATGTGCTGATTTCTCTTCGTTACCTACACGTTCATGGCTAGGAACATACCGGGTCTCTCTTTCAGCTTGAAAGTTCAGATAAAGTACAGGTCAGATCCTCATGCGAACTAGGAAGTTCAGAAAAGGCTGACGCGGAACTTTTTCTGAACTTTCAAGTTCAGAAAAAGTACACGCGGAACGCAATGTGAACTTAAGTCTGACAGTTCTCTAGTTTGTTTTGATTTCACTGCAGTTTGTTGGTAATGTAATTGAAAAAGGTTGTGTACGAAATATTTTCCTTTATTGAAAATTTATTCTAGTAAGCAGTACATTTATACAAAATATGATAAATGATCAAGATCGATAAAAACTTTTTAGATTAATAGATATGCTGTTTGCCGTAGTCGAAAACTCTCGGTGGTGTCCGAGAAATGGATTCGGACCTCCAGAACCGGCAACATCATGCTGTGGCCGAACGTAAAAAACACTCATGATTTGGACAAAATGCTCAGGAATAAAAGCATCACGTGCAAACGAGTGTCAAACGGGAATTCACAGCTTACACCCGGTTTAATTTTTTTGTTGATCTGCACATTTCTGGAATCTGAACTCATAATTGATTTCCTGTAAGATAGCAAAAGAAAGGGTTTAGATAGAGAAAGCCTTTAAACACCCTAATATCACCTATTGGAATTATAGCTTTGTTTTCCTTCTGCCGTTTATTTAGATAAAAAAAATCTGATGATAATAAAATAAACCACTTTCCTTTATTGTTTTTAAAAAACTCATTTTTCATCACTAATCCTGGAGCAAACTTCACTTTCGCCAAGGCCGAGTAGGAACTTATCATGAACTTTAAAGTAGAAATTAAGTATGACATAGACTTCTCCTGAACTTTCGTGCTGATTCAAAGTACGGATAAAATGCTAACCGAACTTTAATTTCCGATGGTTTGTGAAGTTCACGTGTGAACTTCATGTGTACTTTAAGGTTCTAATGAAGAGTAGTAAGCAGCTTCTACTGAACTTTCGTGCTGATTAGAAGTACGGATAAAATGCTAACCGAACTTTAATTTCCGATGGTTTGTGAAGTTCACGTGTGAACTTCATGTGTACTTTAAGGTTCTAATGAAGAGTAGCAAGCAGCTTCTACTGAACTTTCGTGCTGATTAAAAGTACGGATAAAATGCTAACCGAACTTTAATTTCCGGGGGTTTTGAAGTTCACGTGTGAACTTATGTGAACTTTAAGGTTCCAATAAAGGGGAACAAGCAGCTTCTCATGAACTTTCAAGTTGCTTTCAGGTGTTGACGGTACTTTATTTAGAATGAAGTTCGGTTTGTGAGTAATGTGTCCTGTTGTTCAGCAAGAAAGTTCCACGGAACCAAATCTGAACCTAATGTGAACTTCTAAGTTCGTGTGTTAAGTGAAATTCGAACTTCTGGTTGCTTGGGTAACATGTATGGCTGCAAATAACATTCGGTATGCGATACTCACATCCTTCAGTGCACAGCCGCTCTATTGCCGAGTTTGCTTTTCCTCACACGAAGGCTGTCGGTGAGTTGCTTCTTTACGCTTCTGCTTCCCACAGACTTTTTTAACAGCCGTCACCCGACATCCATCACAGGCAAATAAAAAAAATAGGAAAAATGTCTCCGATGGATTCGGACTGTTACCGAAACGCGCTGTTTGTGTAGTACGGACACGAACGTTTGTATTAAAAACAGTTTCTTCTCTTCTCTACATACGCAATCCCGAAGACAGCCTCCAAATAATGCTGAATCGACACACGGAGTACATTTTTTGTTTCTTTTTGTGATGCTCTGTTGCCAATACGTTCTCAATATGACTATCGGATTGCCAGCGCGAATAGGTATCACGAACAAATAGCAACAGCAAACACATCATTAGAAGACAGTAAAAAAAGACTGCACTGTCGGCATGCCTGGTTAAAACCAAGTTCCAGGAAAGTCATTTTTAACTAACCTGAAAAAAAAACGCAAAAAATTTATTTTATTTTACCCGAACGTTTTGAAAGATTCTCAACAAGTGCTCGTCTAAAGAAGCTTTCCAATAGACGAAGAAGTTAAATTTATAACAAATATTGCTGACAGCAACTCTAAAACCACCTCTAAAGCTTTAGATTGTTTATTGCAGGCCAATATATTTTTCTGGCAGATTTCCATGCTTTTGGAAAAAATATCGTGCCCACGTGAACGTTATCTTCACACCTCCTCCCCTACCGTGAACAAGCGTGGACTATGCGTATGCTCTACCCCCTCTGAAGGGTCCACGTGGTTCGGCGGTTCCACAGTTTGTTCATCTTCCCCAAATTCTATCTTGTTTCCCTCAATGACTCTCCTAACTTCATGACTGTTCAACACCTTTCCGGAGTGTTGTTTCCGACGCCTGGGCATTTGCGACTTATCCGTAAGGAGGTTACCTTCCCTATCATTACACATGGTAGGAACCGGCACGATTCGATTTCATATTATTTCTTGCAAGTGTGACTCCTGCGGTCATTTTTAATATCTACACGTCATTGCGAAGCATTATGCGGTTATGTAGTCGATTGATTGTAAAAGGTGTCCAGTAAACGTCAAGTTCATAACTTCAAAGCTTCAGAATGTAACACAATTTTTTTTCATCCTCGGATGTTGCTCTTTTCACATACACTGATTTCTCATGAATGAAAAGTTCGAGCTGAACCGGTTAAACTAGCGATTGGAAGCATTGTTAATTATTACTGCTCAAGCAAGTCAATGCTTGTCTTGAACCAGTGATTAAACAGCTGAATTCATTTAAGGGTCATATATTAACCGGTTCAAACAATCGAAAGAATGTCAGCCGGACATATATTCAATTACATCCAATAACAATTGTGTCTCAGTTACAAACCATTTAACATACATTTTTGTATGTACATATTGCGTACCTAGCGTGGCGTACCTGAATCCATTCCCTTTTTTCAGTAGTAATCACCGTAAAAAATGTGTACAGATGTGTATAAAATATCGTTCTAGTTCAATAACGTTTGTGTTCCCTATCAAAGAGAACATCGAAATGATTTATTTGCTGGTGGTAAACGGGTTCTAAACAGAATGTAACAAGAAGCGGACAGTCAATCTAAAACAACCTTGAATTGTTTTGTTCAATCGTAAAATGTAACCATTGCTCACAGTGAAGTGTTTCGATTATGAATTTTATTGGAAAATATTTAATTTGATTTCATCAGAGAGAGTCTTGTTTTATCTACTTATAAAATATTAAATATATTTTCGGACATTTTCTTTTGTTTTTAATTCTAAGCCATTAAGTTGTTGAAATCTTATTCTAATGGTCAGAGGCTTTGCTCTGCATCCTTGTGAATGAAATCATATACCACAGCAAATATAGCTTTGATCAATCTTTGGCTGAACATAACTTCCGAACCACAACCCCAGCTTCTATAAAAAAAGAAATCGAAAATAAAAATCACTTTCAAATCATTGGGCTCAGCTTGAAAAACATTTTAGTAATAACTAGATAGGTAGAGTTTATTAGATAAAAAACTGATAAATTTATACAATGCAGCGAATATGATTTTGGCCTCTGAATTTAGGAACACGCATCGACTTTCTTCCGAAAAATCAGCTGATCAATGGTGACAACAACAAGTCAACAAATTACTATTCCAGGTAAAAGCTATTCCAAGTAAAAGAAAGTTTTATAAAAAAAATTATTCGAATGATGATCGAAAACAAGTATTTCTTTAATAAAAGTATCGAGTTCAGTCTCATTATCGCTTTCACAGAGGATGTTATGTAGCAAACGAAGGCTTCGTCCTACGCGAAAACGTATTTGCTGTTCAATAACTCTGACATTTTCTGAACTCATTAATTTCAAATTTTATTCTAATTCCGTCTCAAATTCCACCACTGAACAGCAACACGTACAGGTACAGACAGCAGGCACCCGGAGCAATAAGCACACCAAGCGCTACGTCGACATGCTCGTCACCCAAGCAGAGCCAAATAATTGTTTCTTGGAACCAATAGAAAGCTTTCAGTTCCTCCACACAAACCCAGGCGCGCTCTTACTTGAAGATCAAAGCAAGATGTTGTTATATTTAAAAACAGCGCAAAACGTTGCCTATTTTTCTATCAGTCAGCGCTAAACGTCGTCGTCGGCAAGGAGCTCGTAGAACACCACGACAACGGCGAACGTCGCCTTCGCCACTATCAATAACACAGCGCACAGCACAAGGTCTAGAAAAGTTCGCACGAAAGAAAAGGTCGGATGTCGTCGCCGATTCGGTAGGCCATAAGAGGTTGCACCGAGCGGGCGATTTCCTTATACGTTACACTGGGCTAAGGCTGCTGCTCCAAGAAAAGAGTGCTTCGTTGGTTGGGTTTGAAGCGAAGAAACAAAAACGACGCCGGTGTCCTTGAACTCCCAGAATAGGCCGCTCGAGCAACCATATCCACCTGCCGCCTCCACCGATTGCTGCACTGAAGAGAACCTTCAGCAACAGGAAGTGGAAAATTTCACCACTGAACAAGGCGCAGTTTCGTCAAATTTTCCGCTTCCGCACGGTCGCCATGGCGTATAAATGAGTCGGTACACGGGTAGATTGGGTGAGCCATTACCGGGAATTGCATGACATCGTCAACAGTAGTAGCAGCAGCAAGAATCACAAGAACAACGAACGGCTGGGGAAAGTAAATCCCCGCATTAAAGGCGAAGTATCGATTACGGCTAAGGATACACTGTTTGGGTACACGGTTGATATTCTGCAGCCTATGTCGGTCACATTCGTTCCGATTCGCTTCACCGCTTTTCCAATCTGCTCTTTAGACATAAGCCCTTTAATCCGGTGAGGGCTTATCGGGCTCGTTATGACGCCGTCTGTTTATATTTACGCATATATAACGCATCAGCTAGCAATATTGAACCCAATAAGGATTCGAAGGAATCGGCAAAGTGTGACTCCAGAACTACCGACCGGTTTCACAATGCTAGCGATGGCTGCTACCGTTTTATTATTGAACAAGTTTTACCTTCTACGGGGTGTGCAATACCAATTGGAAGGTTATTCTTTTTCCGAAATGGTATGCGGTTAGCCGAATCGATGCCTACGAAGAGTAGCATGGTACAGTAAGACAATACTTAAGCACATGGAGTTAAGTTCGAAGAAAACACGCGAGCTGAGGACCAGCGCCAATAAAATCTAAAAGTAATATTCTTTTTTTGTATGGTAAAATATGTTTGAATTATTCATAAGAATCAATAAACATGTTCATGCAGATGGACTGCGCGCGAAATTGTAACGATTTCGGCAGTGGCATAACGATTGGTATTTTTGGCTTTTGTCTTTTCTCAGAATAACGAACATAGTCGGAAAAATCGGTTTAAAATTATTATTAAAAGAATGTATGAATTAAAAGATTGTATATAAACTTTACATTGTTTATTGTGTTATTGCACTTATGAATTTCATTCCTTTTAAAGAAATGCTTGTATCGTCACAAAACAGAGATATCTCACATCCTGGTGGTAAATCGTTAAGATCACAAGTGAAAATATTATATAAGATTGGGCTTAAGATACTTCCTTGAGGTACACCAGTTCTAACAGGCAATCCATCAGATTTACCATTTAAATAGTTACCCTGAAGAGTGCGGTTAGTCAAGTAACTTTGTATAATTTTTGTGATGTGGAGAGGAAAACGGATATTGGATATTTTAGATATTAAACCTTTATGCCAAACACTGTCTAATGCCATTTCTGTGTCTAGAAGAGCAGCTCCAGTGGAATAACCTTCAGATTTATTAGTACGAATGATATTAGTTACTCTAAGTAAGTCATGAATAGTCGAATGTCCATGGCAAAATCAATTTGATTTATGTAGGTATATGTCTCATCCGCATTTGTTTTCAAATCCTCAGAAAGACCGTATATAAATTGTAGACCAGCTTGCATCAAAGTTTTTTCTCACAGAAAGATTTTGATAAGCAGATTGTTTGATTCGAATTTTTTCCATTGAGTGTTTGTATTTAAGAAAATCTTTTAATTTATTTGTTTTGTCAACCATTTGTAGACTAGTACATTTGAACGATATAGTTTACAAATGAAGCCATCGCAAACTCTCACCGTTCTTTTTATGTTTGGATGTAAATCAATATGCAGCGACCTTGATATGATGAAAGACGATATGAAACCCAACTTAGCTTACAAAGAGCATAAAGTAGAAATTTCTTTCGTATTCTTTTTATTCTTTCTTCATGTATGCTTGGACGAGGAGACTACACAATGCTGCAAAATTCTAGTACAGACCCCACGTAAGTAATATATTGATGTCTTCTGACTCCAAAATACATCTTCATATCGTCGATACATATTAGTACTTGCATATGTTTGAGGATGAAGAAAGTGTGGTTAGCGTACTAAATGAAAAGAAGTGGTCCTAAACAGTAGCCTTGAGGGTCACTTGAAATAATTTGAACGTAATTTAATTTTTTTTCGCTGTTATTCAAACATGATGTTCTGTTAGGTGGTCTCGAGGTACGATGTTGGCCTAACAAGCCAGTCGTCGTAGGTTTAAGTCTCGGTTCGGGAAAGACCGTATACTAATAAACAGAAGGTCGAGTTCCGATACGGAATGTAGCACAAAGGCTTTGCTTTTATACATTGCAGGGGAATAGCGAGCGACAAATGCAAGAAATAGCGAGCGACAGATGTCTTCATCTAGATTGACTGGTGTTTAACTTATACTTTAATAGAGAAATCGTTTTATCTGCAAATATTTGCGATTTAAAATCATTCTTTTCGGGTCAAAATAATATTGGCCAACAAAAGCGAAGACAGAGTTGCCCTAAAAAGATTATAACCTTTTAACCATTTCTGTGAATTTTGGTGCCGCTTGTGTATGCAAAAGTGCGTCGAAGTGCGACTGAGTAATTGCTCGCCGGGTTCGTCGCTTCTACGTTCGCTTATGAGAAAACTCATTCAAGTCTCTAAAAAAGTTATTTTTGTTTGGGGCACCAAAATTCACAGGAATCTAGTCTAGTTTAGTCTGCACTACTTGAAAGGATCCTGGAAAATGATATCCACCATATTTTTAAAAAATGATTTTCATACATTTTTGTTGTCAACGGCCAGGCCTACTGTAACTGTTTAAATTTTTGTAAAAATACGTAGTTTTGTTATTTTGTATTGAAATAATTTAGAAACTCCAAAATTCACACTTACATGCCATACTTCATCTACCTGACACGATTTGATACATGGAACAATTGATACGTATGAAAATTCCCAGTGTTTGCTCAATCTGTTTGAAAAATTAGAAAAAATACAGACATATTTGCGTCTCACAAAAACGGAGAGGGGTCCAGAGGGCTGGTAAAAAAAAGCAAAGCCATGGTGCTACATTCCGATTCAGAACTTGACCTTCTGTTTACTATACACAGACTTCGCAGCCAACCGTTTAATGTACAGGACAATTGCGGGGCTAGCGCTACGATCCTACTGACACTAAAAGTCTCTCCCGAGTCAAGACTCGAACCTACGACGACTGGCTTGTTAGGCCAACATCGTACCTCGAGACCAGCTGTGGAGGGCTGGTACCTTTACTAAAACATAGAGCAACTATTCCCCTTGAATAAAATTCCAAGTTCTCCCAAAGCGGCCGTTCCAGTGCTAAGAACGAGCATTTTCAAAAAACAAATTCCGTCCCGGGTCTTTACGGGTTAAAATCGCTATAGTTACTGAAATATCATGTTTGGTTGACTTTTTTGAAACACAAAATTGACTCAAAATTTTAAATTTCAAAAAATGACGTTTATTCAAATCACACCATGCGTCTCCATTAAAGGGTTGCTGCAATGTTTGATAGAGACGCTACATCCAGCGTTAGAGATCTTGAGTTCATCGATGGATCCATGAACAAGGAGGTTCATTTGGACATTTTTGAGTGAAAATTATCGGCGTCTGCACAAAAGCTAAAGTAGGAGCGCAGATATTATTATTAATTATTTGTGAAATCATCTGACACAGGTATGGTTCTAATGATATAATAAATCTAAATTTTTTTTCTGTATGAACTCCCTCACTGCGATCAGCATCGTTGATCTATTGTGAGATATGCCCGGGTGTCTGCTGTATCCTGCATTTCTATTATCTACAATACGTTGTTGCGCTATTGAAAAGTGGCATGCTTATTATTTTTTTATCTGTGCTTGTGTGTGGTGTGATTTTACCCTTCCTTTTACACTCTTACTGTTCTACTATAATACCTTCCTCTTGTCAAATATCGCAAATAATAATTTCCTGAAGAAGTTTCGTCGTGCGTCCTTCTGGCCAGTTTTATTGATAAGAGAGACTTATTTCTGTTAAGAGGAAGTCACGCAACGGTATCATAGAATTAAGCGTTAAGGAAGAGTAGTGGTGGGGTGCCTGAGAATAAACCCATGCTTAAGGGGCCATCCACATTCCACGTGAACAGTTTTTTTTTCAATTTTTAATGGCAGTTTTCCACGGGAGGGGAGGGGGGTTGTCAAAATCGTTAAAAATCTGTCCACGTGGAATGTTGATGGCCCCTAAGTCCTTTTTGACATCAAATGGTCTGAATCTACTAAGATTCGAACCCGCGACCATCTGGCTTGACAAAGCGGACCTTGTAACCTTGCGGCTACGCAGTTCCCCAAAAAAATCTGAGTTACATACACAATTACACTAAACGTCTCAAAATGGCTATCGTCTACAAACGAGTCGTCGTTTAAAGGTATCAATCGAAATCCCAAAGTCGAAAAGTTCGTAGACAGCATTAAATTGTGCGCCCACGGTAAAAAAATTAACAAAAACTGCCGATTTTTCATGGGTTTACCTTATACGCACTGACGAAACTACGCATACAGCATCAATCTTTTTAACCCATGAGTCAGCAGATAAATTGACAGCTCTATCAGTCGAACTCTAACCGTGATGGCGAAAACAGTGAAGCTACTCCGTTCAGAAGTGTGCGCGTTCCAAAAACGGTGCCCCGTCGCATCGAAAAAGAACATCGTGTGGACCCCGTTCCGGCATCTACAATATGTTGGCACCCTTGGACAACAATCAGAGCATTGAAAGAAAGCCCGGTTCCGTACGGCCGACGGCCTTGAGCGATAAGAAGCTCCAAAGGATGCTGTAAAGGAAAACGAGTGAAAAGTGACTACATCGCTGGGTGCGCTTGGCCGGGAGGTCAGTGCAACGGGCCAAACAGTGAAAAAGTACCTGGCGAACATGGACATACATGTCAGGAAGCAGCGGTTCCGTCCACTAGTCTCGGAGCTGCAGGCAATGACGCAGCGGCAGCGCCTGAATAAGATGGTCAAGTCAATTTTCCCGGCAAATCACGTCGTGTTGCGGTGGTGATCGACGACGAGATCTATCTCACCCTGGATGGTAACGACTGGCAGGACACTTCGTATTTTACTTCCCCCACGAAGACAGTGAGCACCGAGGTGAAGTTTATTTCCCCAAAGAAGATGCTGCTGTGGCAGCGAGAAGAGGATGTCAAAGCTGTTCTTCTTTCGCTCCGGACTGGCCGTGAACGGGGAAATTTGTAGTACGAAGTGCCTGTCAGAAGTTGCGTCGTTCATCAAAAAATACCTTAAGGCCGAAGACGTGGTGTGACATGGTAACTACACGAAGCGATCATTGAAGGAGATGGAGTGGCTGAATATCCATGTGGTACCCAAGTTGGCGGGCATGCCCAACGTCCCCAAGTTGCGTCCCCTCGAGGATTTCTGGGCAAGCATGAAGCGTAAGATCTACTCCAACAATTTTATCGCGTAAACTGAGGAGGAATTGATAAACAAAACGAAGAAAGAATTGAAAAACATGCCTGCACGCATGTTTTCATCCGCCATGGCGAATGTTCCGTTTAACTATCGGAAGTCCGCACGCAAAGGCATAGAATTTTTTGCGAGTAAGCTTTTCATGGAAAATTTATCAAACTCAATTGTCTGTCTTAGTTGTTTTTTACCACCATCCGATAAAAGTTCATTTTTTTACCGCATACGATAGTTCACTCTGCTCGGCTCGAAGTGCAGGAAGTCTTTTGTGCCGCGTGGTCTTTCAGGTGCGTAAAAGTTTATCTTCTGTAGTATTACAGAGCAACCAATTTGTCCGGATAAGATTTTAGCAACAAAAACGGCTTGAGCTGTAGTTCGTCGTATTTCAAGTCCCAGTAGATTACACCGAGCTTCATTTGAGGGCAAGTGTGATGGGTAATTCCAGGGAGGCATGTGAAGGGTATATCGAAGAATCCGATTCAGTTTGCTTGTATTGGGCACCAGACTACCGAACAAGACTCGAAGATAGAGCGCACCACGATCCACGGATAACTTGTTAGTTTTTTTAAAAAGAAATCCCAGCTGACGGTAAGCCTTCGAGATCATTTCATCAAAGTGTGGACGAAATGTGAGCGCGCAATCGAGGTTTACACCAAGATCACGGATGTGAGCTACCCGTTGCAATGTATGATTAAGTAGTGTGTAATCAAATAAGATTGGATTCAGCTTGCGGTAAAATGTAATTACGTTGCACTTCTGAACACTTTGTGTCAACAGTTTTGTCGTGCACAATGCCTCGAACTTGTTGATCAAACGTTCCAGACAGTCGGATAAGGCTTTGATTGTCGCGAATATTTTCACATCATCTGTGTGAATTAAGCGATACTTAGATGGCAGTAAGGTGGTGACATCGTTGATTAACAGTGTGAAAAGTAGGGGACCTAAATTGCTTCCTTGTGGGACGCCGGAGAGATTGGTGAAATATTCAAATATTCAAATTAGTTGCTAAAGATTTTTTGGGAAAGAAGCCATGCTGATCCATGGAAATGATTGGGAGTTACAAGCAAACGGCGCTTGATGGACGATGATTTCAAACACCTCGGAACAAGCACAAAGTGACGTGATTCCGCGATGGTTTTCAATGTTTCGTTTGTCTTTTTTATTGTGTACTGGAAACATTATAGATTTCTTCCACATTGATATATGTTCCAATCGAATGGAGCTTCAAATGTTCTAAAATAGGTTTATCTCACTCCTCAAAGCTGGTTTTGCAGTGGTTAAAGAGAAATCGAATCAAGGTTATGGAGTGGCCAGCACAGTCTTTCGATCCGATCGAGCATCTCTGATCATTTTTAAAAATTAAGATTCAGAAGCAAAAACCAACAAGCATCCAGCAATTGCACCTGATAATCACAAACTGAATGAGACAAAATCACCCCAAAAACAACTGCTAAGGTTGTTGAGTCGATGCCGAGCAGTTATTTAAGCCAAAAGTGGTCACACAAAGTATTGAAACTACGTGAGTCAGAGGGGTGGGTAAACTTTCATTGCATTATTTTTAAGTTTTTTCAACACCATATCCCAAATGCAAGAGAATTTGTTTTTTATTTCGAACTCACTTAAATTGACTTTGTTTCTACATAAATAATAAACTGAACAAGGTATAATTTTCTGGTGGGTTATTGTGGAAGAAATCGGTGTAGGGAAAAATAATACTACTTACTTAGATCTATCACACTGTGCAACAAAAATTTACTTTTTCTTCTGCCCTGGTTTCTATGTATGATTTTTTCATGTATTCTGACGCAAAAACAAATTTCCCCGAGTTTGAACATATTTCATCTTAACCCTCTAGTGTCAAGTTAATTTTTAGACGGACTTCGAAAAAATCACTATGAAACTTTATAAATATTCTTAAACGTATTGATTAAAGCTTTTTACAGGTTCAACTGGAGACCGTCTAAAGGCAGCACCGGGCACTAGAAAGTTAAATGGGCAACAGTGACGCCATTTTGAATTTTTTAGAAATCAGTAATTCTCGATGTTTTTTCGACGCCAATTTGTTTTGAAGCCTAATATCAAAATTCTAAGCGTTTTTCAAATATTAGTATTTTCTCACCCATCTTTAAAAAAACAGATCTTGAATCGGGCAAACAACGGTGACTCTACGAAAACGGTTTTGGCATGCGCTAATATCTAAAAGTGGTAGTCAAATTATGTCTTATATTGAGTAAAAAGTCTCAGGAATCGATTGGTAGGTGTCTGATCCACGTGAAATGTCAGCAGCATGTCAAGTTTGTTCCAATTCCTTTGCAATACTCAAACAGGTTTATCTCAACGTTAGATTAGCTTATTTGAAATCTGTTTATTGTAATATCAAGAGTGTAAGCGATACTCAAAGATGCAATAACAATTTGTGCAATACTCAAACAGGTTTATCTCAACGTTAGATTAGCTTATTTGAAATCTGTTTATTGTAATATCAAGAGTGTAAGCGATACTCAAAGATGCAATAACAATTTGTCTTCACATGACCCCCCTCTTTTTTCAAAATGGCGCCACTGTTGCCCTTTAAGGTGAAATGTGTTCAGGCTCGGCAAAAAATTGTTTTTGCGTCAGAACACATAAAACACATAAAAAAAATATGCATAGAAGCCTGGGCAAAAAACTGGGAACTGTGTCATTATATGTGAATCAAACTTTAACTCCAATTTTATATCTATGGAAATAATTTCTTGACAACTGTACGAAAATCGGTTTGCAGAATCGAAAAACATCGATGAAATAATAAAAAACGTGTTTTATGGTAGCAAAAGTTTGCCAAAAATTGTTGTACCTTTCACTTCATTTTCACATTTAGTGGTTATTCTTTTTTTTACCTATATACATAACGTTTGTTTGATACGGTACAATTTGATTGATGTTTTTAGAAATTATGATTTTATGCACGATCCAGCTGATACATCTTAATAGTAAATTTTACAATACTAACCGTGAGAAAACCACTTGACAGCTTAAATAATACTACTATCCTTGTGGACAGTGATATAGCACATATCCCCGCAATGAAATTCGAAGATTTCATCATTCCGTAACCCATTTTGGTTCACCAGGCAGTACATTTCTGCACAATTCTACGAACCGCACGTACTTCACGTACAGCATTAAAATCAAGCTGACATTCTCCCCCTCCTTCCCCAATCGCTCATCGTACGCCGCAGCAACAACGTGATGTCATCTTTCAATGACAGTATTTTATTCTCGTTCGTAACTCTCCCAAACGATCTTCGTACAGACGTCTCTCTTATAAGTTAAGCACAAAAACTTCGTACAAAGTCGCGTCTAGTAGTACAATAGACTGCTCATCAAATATTCTTTTCGGCAAGCTTGCGATGATGCTTTTTTCGCATAATTTTACAACCCACCATTTGTCATCACCGGCGGTCGTCGTCATGTTTCAGCATGGCGTGTTCCCGACCGAGTTTTTATTATTTTGATTTGCGGGGGTGAGAGGTGCTGAAGGCGGTGGACTGGTTTGGACCGCTTTGCCCACCAGTTTTGATGCGAAGCACCCCACAATCAAGATCATGACACAGCGTAAAGCGTTCAGACGATGGACTGGAACTTGTTTGCAGCGTCAAACAGTATTAGCGAGCGTTTTCACGATTTGTCACGTATCCGGAAAATTGCGAACTCGCCCCGTCACACCCTCGGAAAGTGACTTTTAAACAGTTGCGCACAGAAGAAGTTGTTCTGGCGAAACGCATCGCGGGGTGACGATTTCGAGTACTTGCTTTTTTATTATGCTAATAAATCCAGTTACATAGAATCTCGGTACATGCGTCGATTTTCATTTTTTGTTGTTCTATCCCAGTGATCTAAAACAACAGGCTTTAGGCCAGAAAGGTTGAAATTCGAACCGAAGTACGGGAAAGGCTATCCGAATGGATGGACCAATTTTTACTTTCCAGGGATAACAATTTACTGAAAGTGTCATATTTACCATAAAAGAGATGAACTGGAGTCAAATAAACACCAAATCAGCCTTTGGGGTGACCTTTTCTGCCCTCCTGGGCCCAGCTCTACTCGCTACCGAATTTGAAATTCAAACCAGAACCAAATTTGCTGCTTCCGTTTTATTTCAGAAAAGGTAAACACTTTGGCAGAAAGTATCATCTGGCACCTACGGAACGGAAAACCCGGTAATGCTCCACACCAAATGCCGAGCCCACTTGTTGGGGATAGATGGAAACCCATGCCGTAAAGCTTATTGTTTGTTTTGTTGTGCCTTGCCAGGAGCTTATTTACTTTTGGGAGTTTTTTTTTCGCCCTCTCTCTGGTGATGATGGAGAAGCGAGAAGATCGTAAAAGTAATGTTTTGATAGAAGTGTGACCTCGATAAGAAAATAAATGGGCGAAAAAGAAAGAAGAACTATGGTGATCTGCAATTTGTGTACATATTTGAATGCTACTATCAGAAACTTCATCAATAACAGGCTATTGCATGAACTCGGTTTCAAACCCTCATGAGTTGAACGACTTTTCTATCATGAAAACCTTTTGCGAAAAAAGTTTTTTCTTACTGCTGGTAAATAAATATGCTGCTATGAGTTGAAGTGATTCAATAATTACGCAATTTATATTTCAGATTATAGGTACAGATTCTTTTAAAATTTCTGAAATATTCTAAAGCTTAGATTTCTAAAACTTTCGAGACTTATTTTATTTTTTCGATTTCTTAGTAATTTTTAAACATTTAAAACTTAAAAAGACTTTTTAAGACATCCAAGATTTTGAAGACTTCTGAGCTTTTTGGGATTTTGAGACCTTGAATGTTTTGATAAACTTTCATTATGTTTCATTATAATTATGTTTTGTGAAACTTGTCAGATTTTTATGTTAAGAATTTCAGCTATTTTTATACCAAAAAGGTAAGTTTAAAAGTAAATGAGTTAAACATTCATTCAATGCAACGGTTACTAACAAAATAATGCCCAACAAATTACTGTCCGATGATTAGAGGATTTTGCCGACTTCGAGCACTCTGATCTTAACCGCTTTTTCCGGAAGCGCCTATGCTCACTTTCTATCCTTTTGAACCCACAAACGTGCCTATTCATGCTTTCTTCTGTTCGTTTTCCCAGCTGTCAAAGGCATACCCATTCGTTCGCTTGGATAGTATTTATCCGTCATATTGGGGCGATAAAGTTTTTTGAGCCAAGAGGCCAGGCAATTTATTTTGTTCTTGCCTTAGTTTTCGCACCACATGATGGTTAAGTTCTGACAGTTGAACATGGGTTCCAAGCGTTTCATTCCACAAGCCAATTATGGAGAAGGTCAAAACAGTTTAGTAACATCGGTAAATTTAGTCCCGTGTCATCTGGGATGATAACAAGTGTTTCAGACGGACGAAGCGCTATGAATAATTTCGCGGTAATCGTTGATAAACGAGATTAAAATCTATCTATTACGCCTAGATTGATGATGACGCTGCTGAAGCTGTAACAATTGTATGAATAGCTTTCCAGCGGCCAGATTACCATTGTTCAAAATTGCATAAAACGAAATTGTATTATAAACTTGGTTGTGTATGAAACCAGCTGAAGCACGCAATATGAGACTGTTGCAAATATGTCCCGCAATGCTGACCAAGCGGTACGATCCAACTGAATTCCAAATTTGTTGCAAATTGATCTGAGCATTCCCAGGATAGCTATCTGAAATGATCATAAAAATGCCATTCCCCACCATCGGATTCAATTAAAATCTAATAAAATTAAGCTTCGCAACCATCTTGTTCCGACTAAATTTTGGGCCCATTTGCTATGAATAGAACCGTCTGCCCGAGCGAAATCGATACCGAGCGCGATTCGGTCGGTTCCCCCTACCAGTTCAGCTCATCCTGATGTAGCGAGCTCCCGGCTATATAGTCCCATCATAATCGATTTTTCATCCCCTGGAACAACGACGATGGAAAAGCAGACAACCGCATGCTGGTGGGATCCTGCGACCACAGGCAGGAGAGAACTTATTTATGGTGAAACCGGAAGAAGCCTCCCAGCATCCTTTCCGGTCCGCCACCGCAATAACCCCGAAGAATTGAAATCATTAAGTTGACTTGTTTGGTTTTACATAGTAGTGGAGAGAAATTTTCCTATCCATCAAAAGCGAAAGCCCAAGAGGCCAACAACACTCTGCAAGTCCAATATTTCATCATTAAAGTCAAAATATTTTGGTTGTCATAGAATTTATCATAACCATAAAGGTTATAAAAATCATAAGAATCATGAAAATCACCCGAAAAGTCAGGAAAGCCCAAACCCCATCACATTTTCTATCTGATTTTAAAACCATTCTGATCGTCTTATCCTATTGTAAAAGGATAAAAACGGCGCGACTTCGAATAGAGGTTAAATCACAGTTCGTACATTATAACCCAGCCATAAGGGGGCGGGATGCTTGTTTGTTCCTTATCTAATCCTGCCGAACGTCGACACCGTCATCGCGCCCGATTCGCAACCAGGGGAAGCCGATCTCGTTCAGACAGCGGATAGAAGTTCAATAACATCTCGCACCAAACGTTCTTTTTCGTCGACCCAGAAGAGTGTATTGATTTCGGACGCCCGACGGCGAACCAGGGAAAGTAAGGAAAAAGAATTCCTTTTTCGATAAGTACCCTCCAAGCGACTGAACTAGACGGGATGCATTGTGTTCCAACGAAGTATTGGTTTCTTTATCTTGTACCTTCCCTCTCACCTCTGGGCACTCCGTCCTCGTACGAACAAATGTACTTTTAATCAACAATCTATGTGTGCACACTGCACCAACCGTTGCCGTGGATCATCAGAGAAAGGGTTAGCAATTCTGTACCGGAAAATTGAATGGGATGAAATTTGTTGTGATGCTTGCGAGAAAAAAAAACGAGCCAAAAGGAGGATGCTTGACCGATTTTTCCTATGTTTTGTTAGGTGAACTCGATTGTTTGGCTACAATGTTTGCCCAGAAGTTGATTACGTTTGTTTGGACTTTGTGATTGTACTCTCCTGTTGGTCAGTCTTGGTCGTGACGTAGGAAGGTAACTCATTCGGAAAAATTCCAATAATGAGTATTTAAATGGCTGAGTAACAATGACTGGACTCGGTGAGCGAAATTAAACTGTCCATACAGACACAACAGATGTAACATTCCAACAGTCAAGTTCAGCGAAAGTAGGCAATAAAGCAACCAAATGCGGTACCATCCCAAGCACCCACACCCATTGTTCCGGATCCGGATTGAAAGAATTACGACATAGAGCTACAGTTTCATCAAGCGGAGGCGTTGACAGTTTTGTGTTTACAAATGTGTAAGTGAGAGAAGATCTCAGAGCACCGTAGGCATCTTAGGTGTGTGCTTTGTAGCGAACGCTCAATTTAATCGCGTACACAAAACACAACAAGGCGATCCGCAGCGACTGATGAAACGTTGGATCGGTCTTCGTTTAATGCTAACGAACATGAAGAACCTTCGCCCGTTTACAGAAACGTGCGCAGGATTTGAAGGGGTCTTTCCTCGGAATAACTTGCATTATTATCAATGCCTTATCTAATTTGTAAACTACTTGTTCTTATTAATTACGACTTTGTATATTCTTGAATAACATAACAGAAATGCGCGGAAATAAGAATAGCAAAGCATTAAAATAAGCTAAAAAATAATGTTTAATACACATTTTCTCTTTCGTCGTAAATTTAAAATTTTGACACAAGCAAATTAGAAATATTACGAAAATGGATCGTACAAACAAACTCGTCAGTATAGGATCTAAAATTTAGAATGATCATTAGAATCACCAATTGTGGATACCGCTAACCAACACACTAATCACTGATTCGTTAAAAGAAGAATCACGCCAAATGATCTAGAAATACGCGAAAATTTAATCGACCATTTTTTATTTGAATGAAACTTAGCAAACTGAGCATTTTTCACGGATGGAGAGATTTTTTACACTCATGAGTAATATTCTGAAAGGGCGTATGCCTTTTGGCATAGGTTTTATTCGAAGCATTGTAGCCCAGAAACCGTTGGTTGTATAGAAAAACTGTCCGAGAATGAGTTGTAGGGAATTAAAAATGCATCATAAAAAATATAACACCTATGAAATGGTTTGCTTCATATTAATTATGGCACCGGTCTAAGATAAAGGATAAACGAAAAAGTGCGAGTCAATGACAGCCGCAGCCGATCAGCAGGCTGTCAACTGCGCAAGCCAAACCAACAGTACATCCTCAAAATGAACAAAACTAGGCTGTCATCTCTGAACGAACAAAATACATGCGCAAGAATGAGCTGTCGTGTGCAACACAAGACAGTTTCGTTGCCTTGTGTGTGCTTTAGCTGTATGTGAGCTCTTATGAATAGCTTATTCATGAGGCTTTTAGAGTAAAAAGAGACAGCTGTTGTCTGTATAGTGTCGCATCACAGTCGTTTTACGAAGCCTGGTCAGCAGTATACTCTCCTGTCGGAGAAAAAAACGCAACAAGCAACTCGTTCCTAAGAGCTGATGTAGTCTAATCATGTACCTGTTTTCTCTTAGCAACCAACGCCCCAAGTTCTGCATTTCATTAAGGATTGAGAGGATTCAGGCTTATTCGCAACAGTTCATGAGTTGTACAGCTCGTGATAAAACGACGGTTGAATCAAATTCGTCTCATTTCCATCATTATTCAGCGTACGTGCAAACTCTTCTTAGGATTAGGCAAACTCTGTAAACTCTACTTAGGATTGTCGAAACTTTTTGATGCGATAAACTGTGTCCAAATGACATCCTATTACCATGAAAACCTCCTTCGACGTTTTCTGTGCGAGCAGCAAACTCGTGAAACCTTTATTGGCGTTCATTTTCTCAAATCTGCAATAAAATAATTCCGATGTTCTGATGCAACACTTGAAGGTAAACGTAACCAAATACACTGTCAATATAAATAAGTCATTACTAGAGACAGTGGTAATTCGCGGCAAAAAGTTGAAAATTCGCGGATGGTAAAATAGAAAGTATTTAGAATTCGCGGTGATTTCGCGGCAACCTTTTCTTTAGAAAACGCCAAATGAAGTGCTTTTTTTGGGCAAAAACAATTAAAATAATCTGTTTCAGTCAATTTAATAAACGGTATTTTAACCGTACGATTCATGATTTCTTTGCAGAACGGACTACTGTCAAATTGTCTTCAATCATATTTTGGTGTCGGCAGGCACGTATTATTCATGTTATTCTGACTCACGCTGCATTCCGCATCTACCGAGTTTCCGGGAATCTATAGATATTTATTTGCCAACCGGAAAACCTCAAGAAACCGTCCGCGTTTCGAATACTTACTAAAATTATAATATTAATCTCACTATTGCGTATTTTTAAAAATGCAAAAAGGTTTGCTACTTGAACTAAATAGGTACATCTTTCAACTTCGATTTTGCACACTCTGGAACTCTATCATGCAGGTCTCCAATCGCCAAAATCTATGCACGAGGAGGATCTAGTAACTGAACCGTCCGAAATCAATTCAACCCAGGCTAACAAAATCTTGTTGTAAGAGAGCAGTAGTACTATTCCATCTTATTGGTTGCGTAGAAAAAGGCCTTCCGTTGCCATCGAGGTGCCCATTAATCTTTTGATTTGTCCGTGTTGCTGGTTTTCGCGGAATTTCGTGGATTTTCGGTAATTTCGCGGCCTATGCTAAATTTCGCGGAATTCGCGGCTTCCGCGAAATCGCGATTTACCACTGTCCCTAGTCATTACCCAAGTAACACACGTTGGTATAGAATAGTTGACGTTACCTATACTGCCTATAATCGCATATCAGTCCCATCTGGAAAATCATCGAGTTGAGAAAACAGCGCTTGAAGATATTTTTCTTGTTTTGGGTACTTCACCTGTTTGGGGTGGGTTATTCTAATTTTTCGATATAATGTAATGAAATAGACCGTAATCATAACTTCTTCACGAAAGAATTGCTTTTTTCGTGAAAATTACATAAAAAAATAAGGAAGAGACTGATATGCGATTATTTAGGCCATCGAGTAGCAAAAAAATCGCATACCAGTCTCACTATTAACCGCTCGGTGTAGGAGTAGTCATATTTTTCTCAAGTATTTTGAATATGGGCAGACGTTAATGGCCGCAGACAGCTTCTAAATATGCTGCATGGAGAATGGCGGAGACGTCTACCCATTACTTACCCCGACTTTAAGGTCGTCGTTGGAAAAGGTTGAAGTCTTGGATTTGCTACTGAATAATTTCCTTTCTTACGTATTCAGTGTTTCGCAATACGTGCTGAATAAAATTATTCCGCATTAGCCCGTGCATTTAGCATATTAGAAAAGTGGTATTGAGAAAGGGGAGTTTCCAATTTCATTACAACAGTGACTTGACGGATGACAACAGCAATGAAAAGAGACACAAGCTGTTTTTAGCTAAGCAACTTAAAACGATTTCTTCTGAGTACTGACAGTTTCAACTTGAATGATCATTTGAAGTGAGCAGATTATCCACAGGAAATTAACTTCTTACAGAAAGCAGCATTGCTCGAGTCTATTATCCCTCTGATTGACAAAATCAATAACCTTTCGGGAATGAACTTTCAGAAAAAGTAGCAGTTTCAATGTCTAATTGAAATTAACTTTTGTGTGGAATTTATTCGAAACAACCTTGCCAACCTTCTTGATTATTTGATGATTTTGACCAGTAAAAAGCTTGAAAAACAGCACCAAGTGTTTGTTGTAAAAAATGAAAAGTGAAAAAAATATGGTCATACTCAGGAAAAACAGTTGGTGGGACTGATATGCGATTATTTTTAAGATGGGACAATTTGACCTCGCATTTTTTTCTGACTTTTTTCAAATAAAACATACTTTTTCGTTTCCTTAATCGATAGCAGAGCAAGAAATAGATGGAATCTGATATTTAACTCAAAAACGATAAAAATCCATATGGAACTGGCATGCGATTATACCATGACATCAATATCACCAAAAGAGCGCAAAACATGAAGGCTAGTAGAACAAGTACTGATAACTGCATAAAAGCAAGCCAACTTGATATAATTACGTGGCAAAATACATCTCGAATACTAATACGGCAATGCGCAAATATGTAGCTATGACAACTGTTTACCAGCGCATGCACAAATGTGTTGTGTCTGCGCAGTGCAACTAGATCTACAATTGCTTTTATCAGTGGCAGTTTTAATCGATTATAAAATGATGACAAAAAATAATATTAAACCTTTTAAAAAGAAATGTTTCTTTCGCTTGAATATTGAAATTGTTTTCGCATAGTTCCAACGTTTTCTGGATATAAAATCTAACATAACTAGAAAACGTTGTTAGATATACAATAACAAAAAACTGAAGTGATATTGGTTACACTGCAAGCGTTTTGTTTATCTTTTGATGGCGCGTTTTGACCCGCTTCGAATAAATATAGAAATCGTTCATATAATTTGAATATTAATGTGATCAAGTATTTTTAGGTTGCGTGTTGAATGCTACGACTATTGTACTAAGGAAAAGCATTTTACAGGTACGTAGTGTTGTTATTAGATGGTGTAATGTCTTACGAAAAGACCAAGTAATAGTGAATGTCATTCTTGAACTCATGTTATTAGAAACATCTCCAAAACCAGAAAAAAACGAGCTTGTTTTCGCAATGTGGTTGTATTACTGATGAAAAACAACTTCAAACACAATAGAACAACACAAGTTTTCAATTTCGCTTGTAGTACACTTATATGACTACTTTCGTTGTGACTTTTTTTCTAACATGTTTTGTGTGTTACTTGGGTAGTTACACAAATCAACCCAATAATAAAGTTCAAACATTCTCGTATTTTTTCCTGCCGCACCCTATGAGCGACACTAACAAGTAATTCAGCGAATTAACCACAGAAAATCACATGTTACAGTATTCGTTTATTTTTATGAATATCTAAAATTTGATCTTTATGAAGCTTTTATATTTCCCAACGCTCCATTTCAGATTGCTACAAAGTTTATCATCGAAACAAAAATTTATAAACACAAAATCAATCAAAAATCCTCCATCCATTAATCAGGATTAGAAGTTTTGAATTGACGACTTCTGGTTTTTGAGAAATTACCTATAATGGCCAAAAATCATCTAATATCAGTATTTAAAAAATAATAATGAAATCCAAAATGGCGACCTCGGATTCTAGGAATACAGCTCTAAGATGCCAGATACCAACCAATATGATAGAAATATTGATGCCTATAGGTCAGCAATCGACCTGAGATTCCCTTTTTTAAGTTCAGGAGGATTCCAACATTCCGCATTTATTCCAAAATGGCGGCTTCCACTGCCTGAAAAACAGTTTTAAAATACCAAGTACTATCTAATATAAACATTTCTGGTAGTCAGATGCCAAGAATTAGAGATGGTGGCCTCCGGTTTCTGAATCACAGCATAAAATTGCCGATTAAAATATTATAAATGGATATTTCCTGAGACGGGATGATGCTTAGATGTCGTACAGTCGAATGTCATACAATAAAATCACTTATTCGCACCTCTACTCGTACTGTGGTCGTTTTTTGTGCAGTACGCATTTGCTGAAGTTCGTCATAATAAATAGCACTGACCTAACAACAACAATATCGCACACTAGCCTGTGGGGCTAATAGCGGTCTTAATCAACTATGGCCCATTTTGCATGTGTAGGATAAGTACCGTGCACCAGTGCTGAGTCGAGAAAATTTCCGGCTCGAAAGGTTCTCGACGGTAAAGCTAGTCGATCGACATCACTAACCACTGCGCCACGGGGACCACAAAAAAAACACCGACCTGGTCCCATCAAATACACAGCGTTCACGGCGTGTATATTTGGCCGAACAAACGATGTAGAAATATGACCGGGTATTCACCATGCCTATTTTTCAATTTTGGTCACTATAAAGAGTCCTGTTTCCATCACCCGTCGCGATGCGGTGGAGTTATGCCTTTGTTTTTTGTCACTGAGTCAGTTGTTAACAGGCGAAAATACAACGTTTCTTGGTTTCAAATCACAAGGAACCTGAATTTCTTGTTTTTGATTTATTCCTTAAGCGTGCATTCGCTTGAAAAAGACTCGACGGGTAACTCCTAACTCCCGAGCATGATGTTCCTGCGTTTGGCATGGATCCTCATCGAGAAATTCCTCCAATTCAGCGACAACTTTCAACATCGAAATTACCGTCTAAGCGATCAACCCAATAACGGCACGTTGTGTCGGTAGCATTAAACTTTTTTAAACTCTCGATGCGCTTCAGCAACCGTTTTCTTCGAATGAAATGAAAAAAGTAACTCTTCTCGCAGACGCAGACTTCGCAGCCAACTGTTAAGTGTACAAGACTATTGCGGGGCTAGCGCTACGATCCTACTGACACAGACAGTCTCTCCCGAGCCGAGCCTCGAACCTACGACGACTGGCTTGTTAGGCCAGCATCGTACCTAGAGATCAGCTGGGAGGGTTGAGTAACGCAAAATGGACTCAATAATCGCTTGCTTGACGCAAATCCTATCTAATCGCCTAATTAACTCCAATTATGTAGTACTTACGGGAGTGCCGCTGTGACGCTAACAGCTTTGATGACTGTCAGGCTACTTCAGCTTAAATTGGTTCAAATGTTACTCCCAAACATTGTTCCTCAAGCAATCTGAGTTGAAGTGATAGTCATTAGTCTGCAGTCTTCAAAATATAACGAGCTTACGCTACGCTACGCTAACATTATTGTCCAGAGCAATTGCGCGAAATTTCTTCAAAACAATGCATTGTCAAATCCATTTTTTCTGTTGCTGTTATAGCATTTTTAAGTCTAATGCTTGTCTAAAGTCTAACGTGAAACTGTGGAACCGCTGGAATTTATTATTTAAAATCGATGTTCTATGAACACCAAACTGTCGGGTAATTTGTACTTTTAGTAGACCTCTTTTCTGAAGTATTCGAATGATATCTAATAGCTGCTCCAAAGTCAATGAAATGCACTTACGATTCAATTTTCATAAAATTATAATACAAACAAATTCTAACAGATAAATATGCACACAGCACTTCGCGAAATTCATAACAATGACAATACAACAACCAACAACGTGATGGGCAAAAGAAAATCAACATATGATTTGAACCATTATTCAAATTTAAAAACCAAATCCGAAATCTAAATACCTAGTAAGTCAATATGTTTAACAAATCATAAGTTGTATAAGGTTTAAACAATTTTTGAACGCTACATCTATTTATTTGTTTTCACTGAGTAAAACAACAAAGAACGGTACGAACAATACTCTTATATGACGAACTTTAAAACACATGACACAAATGAGAATTATGTTTCAATGGAGTTTTTACAATAACTTGGAAAGTTGTTCTTGACTTGTAATTCGTTTGAAGAAGCGAGATGAAATTTTAATAAAAAGCGTAAAAAAAACCAAGTGTGAATTTTGCGTATAGGGAGATAAACGACTGTTAATAAAATCAAAACAGCACTGTATTGAGAAACAGTATTGTATTGAGATTGTACCTTTATTTATATTGCCTATATTAGGTTTCCTAGTATTTTTGTTAATAACTGATAGAACTAAGATTTCAACTTAAAATTTATCTTTTAGCACTGTTATAAGGTTCATCATACTGTGCCTGTAAGTTTTACCCCATTTCATGTCATTGGCTTGTGAATATACTTGAATTAGTTCCTGTAAGTTGTAAGTCAATCGGTTTATTGGTGTCGAAACAAATAAAATTATAATAATTGTTAGCAATTTCCGACAAACATCGTTAAAATATTCAATTGTTACGATAAGCTCTCTCCATAATCAATAAGTTATCAATTAAGTTGATTGTAAAATCATTTTCTTTTTCTTGGCATATATGTTTGAATTCCTGCGAATCGTTACATCTTGAAACGATTCCATTCTTCATCCACTTTCTTTTCAATATAAATTCCTCCCTCCCCCTTAGTGCGCCCAGCTACACCCGTTTAATTTAGTTCCGGATGACAATACCCATAGAAAGCTATTAAATTGAGATGTTGCCGTTAGACAGTCAGTGGAGCCCGCCACGGGCCCGCATTACCAAGGATTGCGCCTTGTTTGAGATTGTTGCGGCACGCAGTCAAGCGTTGGAGTGATTTATTATTGCGTTTGCAAATACCATTGTTGTGCAACAGTTTATTGGCAGCAAGATTCCATTTCCTGAGCAAAGCAGAACCGTTATAAGTAGCTAAATTTTTCGCCAATTTATAGCTGTTACATAAAAAAATAGGTTTGTTTTTATGTCGCATTTAGTCACGTACAGTGTAACCTCAAGAATACGGTTATTGCGCAATAGTACTGCTAGATTCCTACTCACCTAGTTCAGCAGAACATAGAAAAAAACACTTTAGCACGTACACGCCTTTGGAAAAAAAACACATGTTTTCGCCAAGTGAATTTAGGTATCATGGTTAAAAGTTCAACAGCGAGACGACCTTGGCGCAAATATTTTATCAACCGAAAGCTCAGTTATCTCACCAATTTCGTGGAAGTAAAACAAACACACTTCAAAGAAAGGTAAATTGTCCAAAGGCAAATTAACATCCCAGCGTAGACATTTTGGGATTCTCGCAGCTCCAACGTAAGCCGGGTCAACCCACGGACAGAGTCATCATCATCATCATTTGACAAACAAACCCGTGAGAGCGAGAAGGGAAATAAAAGCAGGTTGTACAGGCAAACAGTACAAAACGCAATTCATAACAGCTTGAATTCCGCCAAGGTGAACAGCAGTGGCGATTGTTGTGATTGTGGTCAATGAGGGTTTAATTTTCTATTTAAGCCCTGTTCAGAATTTCGAGCGAGGTAAATATCTGATACAAACTGTTCATTTTTTTTCACAGGCGCGAAAGCTTCGTTTGGAAATGTATAGGTATAGTTATGTATAGGTGAGTTTACTTTCTTCGCGACGTAGATGTTAGTGAAGTACGCAACAGCTAGCGACAAGTTGACGGTTTACTTGCTTTAATTTTAACTTTGCGAACTGTCTTTTTTCATTCAATGCTGTTCTGAAAATATTAAGAGTTGCTTTTTAATTGTTGATGCTTACTGCTAAGGGTCACGTACAGAAGGACGAGCAGCAGCAGCAATCTATACCAACAACAACGGTTTGCACTCAACTACTCCATTGTAGACTGGTTGCAGTGATAGTTGTCAGCCACTCTGACCAACACCTAGCTCTGTGGTTTTGTGGTTTTCTAACGACTGCACATCAGGGCCGACCGGGTGGACGTGTATCCCTGCTGAAAATTAATATCTAGCGGTTTTAGCCAGGTTTGGCACGACATTTTTACATTACAGGCTAGGCTGGAGATCTATGCGGAATGTTTGCGAGCTATCTTTGATTAACAGCTTTTCGTTTGTCGTACAAATACCGATGGATTCCGCAATATTGTGTTGTTGTTTATTCTAGTGGAAAGCGCATCGCAAATCTGATTTTGCAAAAAAAAATAAGCGAAAAGCATTACACAAATAGTACTTTGGACTCCGAATTCGAACCCCGTGAAAACATTTTGTTAATGACAAGTGTAAAAATATGTATTGTTTGAAGAAGAATTTTCGCATGTTGTGTTATAAGTTGTGGCATTTGGCGTCTTCTTGTTGACCCGTACTGATGTGTATGGTCTTCGTAGCAAATGATTAAAATAATTATCTCAAATTGATCCGTCACTAACAAATCTGTCTTCACTTTAGCTCGGCCCAGCAGTTTTTCCTCATGAATAACATTCATTCGCTTGGATTGCTTTACAGCTTTGTCTGAGAGAGACAATGTTTAACATCAAACGGTCCTTTTCAGGGCCACGAATAGGAATATTTGGAGAGGTATAACGTGGTCCCCTTCTATGGTTGGCGATGTCGATCGGCTAGCTCTCCCACACGGTTGTGATATCGGCAACGATTCCCGACCAGGTCGAGGATCTTTTCGAGCTGGAGATTTTCTCGACTCAGCATGCACTGGGGCACGATGTATCGTTGTACTTATCCTACAACATGCAAAATGTGCCAAAAACAGTATCGATAACGAATTCTCTCAACTAATCTAGTTGATCGAGACCGCTATTAGCACTCTAGGCTAGGCCAGGCGAATGACAATCCGATATGTCGATGAATTGAACAAACTTTCCGTTGTTGTTACTGTTGTGAAACACAATGACACCTTTTGGCGTCCCAAAATTATGTATTTGAAGTAGTAAAAATTTTCAATCTCTTGGGACAAATGTAAAATTGCACATTTCATAATAAGCAACGTAAGAATAAAATTAGCATTGCTTTAAGAACGTGTTTTTTTAAAGGGGAGGATTTGTTAGTAGCTTAACCCTTAAAGGCGCACGACGTTAAAAAATCATCTAAAAACATAAAATCTATCTTCAACAGGTTTACTGCCTTAAAACTAACCAATATGCATAAAAAAATTGAAAGATTTACTTTTTAACGTGCAAATATCACCATGTTGTTTTTAAACAACACTGTGACTTTTTCGTAGAATAAAGTCTAAACAATTACTTTTATTAACAGTAACTTTAAACTTGACCTTTTGTTAGTATAATTACTGATAATTCAGACATTTTCACTAACCACTAACCTTATTTTAAAATTTATTTTCAAAGACAGTCACCACCAGCCGGGAATCTCGCCATGTTTTTTTTTTTTCGTTTCTGAGATTTCGACAGCAAAAATAAAAACAAAACATTCAAATACAGTACTTCCAGCTGTTAAGTTTCCTTCGTTAGTGTCTAGAGAGCTGTTCTAATGAATTATATTTTTGAAAAATACTAAAATACGTATATTTTAAAACGTTTCTAGTAGTGTTGTTTTAAAACAACATTGCGCATTTAAGGGTTAAGTATTTATGATAAATATTAGTAAATAATGAGTATGTGTGTCCAATCACAAAAGGTGACTTCTCAACACTGTGAGAAATTCGTAATTTTAATTGTTAGTATTTGTTTGCTTTCGCAAACGTTATTATCATTCGTAGGGATTTAAACCTCAAGAACGTGTTTGTGGCCGATTGTCATATGTACTCTTATATCGTGCCGGATGGCAGCAGATAGCAAAAACGCAGCAATGTCAGCCCCGAAACAGTATTTACGCTATTGCGTTTTAAACATAAGACGATTAGACTTTGACATCAGAGCAGAATTTTGACCCTTATATCCGACATGACAACGGGAACATTGTCTTCCTTCAAGCCGCGCAACGCGACACGATACATGTTATATTGTTGTGTTTATGAGAGCTCTATCGGGCCAGCTCAGCTGTATGCCCAGAAGCAACGATTCTGCGTACATTCGTATTGCGAAGCTGGGAGCTTGAAATAAAGGCGGAGCTATTCAGAAGATAGCTCTTAAACAGAATGCAATGAGATTTCTTCTTCGTACAATAGTATTCTAACATAAGACAAAAATTTCAACGCAGGTAGGGAAATGAGAGAACGTGAAACAATGGCTTGACCGATTTTATTATGTCCATGCGGATATCGTACGCGATGGCGCAAGTAAAGCATGTCAATTAATTGAATTTGTAAAAACATATAAGATACCCAACAAATGCATAAAAATACAGAAAAACTTAAACAACAACGATTCAACTTCATTCTTGTTCTGGATACGGCAGCGAATAGAACCACATAGTTGCTCATAGTTTCTGCTGTTGTTCATTGTCGTCACACCGATGTTGGCTATAGAGGTAAACGTCATCTGGGGCAGAGAGCTGATCATCATCAAATTGATAAACCCCAATCGAGTGTACTCCCAAACCTATTGCAAAAGATTCATCGACGTATTCTTGTATTCTACGTTGACTCTGCGGTCGTGTTTTATAAACAACCTCTTCAACTATTTGAACTTAGCGTTACAGAAGGGTCAAAGTGGGAGTTTGGGGGTAAGGCCTGAGAATAAACCAATGCATAAAAGGTTCTCTGACACCGAATAGTCTGATGCTACTAAAATTCGAATTCATGACCAATCGATTGCCAAAGCGGACTCTGTAACGCTGAGGCACTTTTCAAAGCTTTGTCGTGAGTCCTTGGAGAAGAATAAGGGAAATGCTTGCAAAAGATTTGGGAAACTTCGCAGAAGAAATGCCTAAAAAACATAGTCAACGTATGATCAAATTTAGCAGAGCAGATATTGAAGCAAACAGAGGGTACTTTGAGGAATCGAAAATTTACTTAGTGATCGCGCAATCACAACGACATAAATACAGTGTAAAATACTTAAAACTACATGCATAATAGTGCCGAGTTTCGAATCAAAACGTACATCAACTAAAAGCCTTTGACTTCCTGAATTAAAAGATCGCAAATTCTGCAATAATCCGATCACCTTCAAATCAGTGCTACTCTTGCAATATTGAAGCTATGAGTGACTCTTTTCACTCAAACACAGTAGGGGAATTTTCACGAAATCATTGAACAAATAAACAAAATACGCTTACGTGCTCTTATGAAATCGTTTAGCATTGTATATTTAGTAAAATTAGCTAGATTTATCCGGAATTTTGTAAAACAAACCATTTTTCACAACGCTTCCATATCCATCTCAAAACTTGAATCACTGCTCAATCCAGTGCTGAGAAAAATCACCGCCTAGAAACTCAAACAGACTGATATCGAGCCAACCTTAGCGTCAAATATCTTTTCTATGCACAAACATAAACTGCAGCTAGACAACGGTCGCTAGACAGATCGAAATGTTGATTTTCGATGAACACGTTTGTTGGTATTCATTCCTCAGTCAAAGATCACATTCGTTTATATGTTGTCAAAGTTGAAATTCATTATCATCACCACGGACATGAGAACGAATATCAGTGTCAGTAACTTGTACTGAATATTTGTATTACGTTGAGCTCAGATGCAATATTCAATATTAAATTTCTGGGATTCGACAAGCAACCGACTGACCTAGACCAGTTCATACGTAATTACAGCAGCCATCATAGCATATAATTCATTAAATTTATTTAAGTTATAACATTTAATACGTTTATTCTAATAAATGATTTGTTTACATCGCATATCGGATAGTGAAACCGATTGTCATGGTAATATGTATCACCTACACGACGAAAAAGCATAGTTTCAATGTTGTGAAACTCATTTGATAATTTTAACCACTGGCTCAATCATTCATCTCACGACGCCCCCATATTCATCACACTGTTAATCATGAATGAACGTAGCCGCAGCCCGTCGTAGTAGGTTACCTAGATATCCACTGCAGTTGTTTACGTGCAAACTTTGTATCCTCGGTAACCACTACAGTGCTGTAAATTTATGTCAATTATGTCGGAATAATTCAACATTTTCAGTATGATTTTTTCGTATTAACAGAAAATGATTTGGCAACTTTTGATTTTCTTCACCGCAGTGAAACCAGATAAAAATACATACAGTTGCAATTTAGGAATTGTAGAAATTTATCTCATATATTTCTGCTGATTCAAGCTTGTTTTAGGAAATTTGAGGTGAACATTCCAAAGATTAAAGTATTCTTAGTGTAGTGAGTCATTTTGTTTAGTGATTAAAATAAAAAGTGGTCCGCTAGTGATGAAAAAAAACTTTGGTTGGCTGCTGAACGAGTCCCGTTGTAGCCGTATAGATTTTTTTTTGCGGATTTTGTTTTCTGGGATAGGTGATTGAATTTAATGAGTTTTCGAGTGCAGATGCCCGACTATAATATCAAATTTAGTGCTTTTAAGTGAGTTATTGAGGATTATACTTTATGAGGAATCTAAAGTGAACTAAGAAGAATCCATTCCATAGATTAGCAGTTTGGTTTAAGAAGAAAATATGTGTTTTTTCCTGTTTTCAAATGTGTTTTCATGTTTTATGAGATGCATATATGGGCTGAGATAAATAATGGAGCAGTTCTCCTATGTACTTTCGCCTACATTGATTTGTTTTGCCATTTAATAAACAGTGCTCAAAATACGAAACCAGTATCGTACAGAAAATCCTCTCCTCTCGATACGTAAACTCGCAAAAAAAGCTCAATTTGCCCAAAACCACAGTCCACAATGTGTTGAAAAGTTTAGCTGGACGTTTGAGTGTTGAAAGAAAATCAAGAAGTGACAACAATATGGGTCGTGCGGATAGTTTTATGGACAGAAAGTTGAAATTGAAATTTTGAAGAGGAACCTCTCTATCCAAAGTGTGGTTCGAAAAGTAAGAATATCACCAGAATTTGTTCAGAAATCAAAAACGCGTTCCGGTTTGAAGTCCTACAAAGTCAAGAAAGTCCTTGACCGTGAAACTAGCAGAATTTAGCGGCAAAAACACGTGATCAAAAATTGTATTCCAATTTCTGAAAAAAATTTAATGCGTCGTAATGGACGATGAAACATACGTCGTGGAAGACTTCAAAAAACTTCCAGGATTGGCTTATTGCACTGCAATGGCCAGAAATGATGCCGAAGATTAGACCGAAAAACGCTAATTTCCCTTACTGTCCACAGCTGATGATCGAAAGTTATTGGGGTCTGGTAAATCGGAAAGTATTCGATTTACGAGACAACAAGAAACAGGTTGTCAAAAATGACAATCAGATCAAATCTGCAGAGCTGCCAGCAAAATCAACGAGGAGACTGTACAAAACCTATAAGATGATGGAGTGAAGCGCAAAGTTCACTAAATTTTTTTACGCAGGAGATGCGTTTCAAATTTGTATGAGCCACGTAAAAGAAAACTTTTTTGAATTGAACATATAACGATGAAAATCGTTCTTAAATGCTTAAACCTTGTTTGAATGTGGTAGTGGTCAATCTAGAGACCAAAACGCAATATTTTAAATGTTTTCACCAAGAATTGTGACTTTTTTTAAACTGATATAAGATTAATTGTGGCCTAAAACGGAAAACGTGGTTGAAATGAAGTCGATATCTTGTGTCGTTTTAGTGTTATAGAGAACCCGCGTAAAAAAGACTGTACTGTACGAAATTTTTACCTCAATGGAGAATAATGATGTTTTGAACCAATAAATTTATAAACCATATCCCATAGTAATGTAAAAAGAACAATGCTTTGTAAGTGCTACATTTTTTGAGTATACGGAGAATGGCGGATACAAGCCTAATTCAAACTGGGGACTGGACACGAGGCATATGGATGTTAGGCATAGTATGCTAGGCATACAGACCCGAGGCATAATGGATGTGAGGCATAATGGATACGAGGCATACTGCCAAAAGGAATAACGGACGCGAGGCCGAATGGACACAAGGCCCAATGGACGCGAGGCCGAATGGACGCGAGGCCGAATGGACGCGAGGCCGAATGGACGCGAGGCCGAATGGACGCGAGGCCGAATGGACGCGAGGCCGAATGGACGCGAGGCCGAATGGACGCGAGGCCGAATGGACGCGAGGCCGAATGGACGCGAGGCCGAATGGACGCGAGGCCGAATGGACGCGAGGCCGAATGGACGCGAGGCCGAATGGACGCGAGGCCGAATGGACGCGAGGCCGAATGGACGCGAGGCCGAATGGACACAAGGCTGAATGGACGCGAGGCCGAATGGACGCAAGGCCAAATGGACGCGAGGCCGAATGGACGCGAGGCCGAATGGACGCAAGGCCGAATGGACGCAAGGCCAAATTCAAACTTATCCTTCTACTATTTTTTGAATTTTTGATGCATGAAACTTTGACAATCAGTTAAGAAACGGTTTTTCTGTCAAGAGCTAGTGTTTAAAATGTATTCTTAAATGAGCCTCTTTTTCGAAAAAATATGACTGAAAATCAACTTATCCGATCAACATGACGTCAATGAAATAGTTGTAAGGAAACAATACATGCATCTCTATCAACAACTATTGCATGTTTTGAATCCACTATTTATCCAAAAATCTGATCATATTCTAATAATATTCATCAAATAGTTTTCAATATATATGCAGACATGGATGTTGAAAAGTTACTCTAAGTGAAAAAAATTTCATTGAAAATGAAACCTTGAGTGGTACCCAATGTATCAGTAAAATTCATTTCATTCTAATCAAAAACAGTCAAGTCAATGCTCAATGCTAATAATTATAGATCCCACGTGCCAAATGATCCAAATGACAAACCTTCAAAAGATTTCTCGTATCGGCAAACTGGTATCAAATGTCGTCTCCTGATTATTTTTTGATTACTGATTTGATGATTACCAATGAAAAGAAAATTCTCATGAAGTCATCCTCAGCAGTTCCATCCAAGACACTTTTCTTTGTGGCTGGGTCGAACTTCAATCAATGTTGCGCAGAATACCGGCAGTTTATTCCGGGTAAGATTACGTCTTGCTAACGAAATTGCTAACGTTTTTCAGGATTTATTCTAGTAATTTTCGAGTTGAGTAGCTGTTTCAAGTGGAAGAGCATCAAAATCACATCTTATAATGAAGAAACTTAACTTCAGAAACCAAATTAAATAAGTTTGATTTGAATATCCAACACTGTGTTTTTTATTTCGACTAAGGTTTTGAAAGTAAAAAATTGATTATGGTGCGAGATCAATTATTCCTCGGAAAATTCAAAACAAACGTGTAGATTAAAATTTTGGTGACTGCTGTTCAATTTATGCATGAATAAGCAATTTACACAGCGCCGTGAGTTTATAAATTTAAATAACAACAAATGTGACAATAACAAGCCTCCAACCGTTCGGCTGATAATTAATTTTTTAAAGCCATACAACGTTACTCATTGAAACCATCGATAAATTAAGTGAAGGACGAGCAGCAAGGTGGAAAAAATATTCGCAACGCCTCTATTCAAAATAACATCCATTTCGCAATACTGTATCCTCCCCTCCTTCAACCCATGGATTATCCCGCAGACAGACACAGCGGAAGCCGTTTAATCAAAAATCAATTTTGCTCGATACCGGTATCATTTTTACTTCGGCCTAGCGAAACCAAACCGCCGATACTGTGGTTTGCTCGTTACTGGGGCCTTGCCATTTACTACAAGAGTAATGTTCTGCCATCAACATGCAAGACACAATAATCGCGAGCATCACCGTGAAATGTTGTTTACCGTCATCATACGAACCCTGGTTTAGATGCGTACAATCGACACCGGGTAAGCTGAAGGATGCCAGTTTTAATTGGTTTTCCATGATAACAATTATTCGGGGGGCATGGTTTCCACCAGCATACAGCAACTAATTACCATTTTGGGGGGCCTTCGAATTTTGTGGGAAAGCCAATTCCGCTTTGTGAAACATATATAGTAATACGTTGGTATCAACAGCCAGCAATGTCAGAGCTAGGTTTTTCCACGAGTTTTTGTTATTTATGATATACTTCTAGAGAAAATATCAATTTTCTAACGGTCGCCATCAGCGAAGTATCGTATACCAATACGAAATATTTTAATTTTCATTTTAAAAAAGTTCGCATTCATACACGGCAATTTTGAAAATTCAAACAAAACAAAGTTAGTAGCACAAAGCATTAAAGCAACAAGTATATTCAAATTACCAACTGACGGAGGAGCAATCGACCGACTATCAAGCTTCTCGAAAAGTTTTGCCGGTCACTACAAATGGCTGATGGTACAGAAACTTGGAACTGTTTGACATATTATCTACCCAGATCCACCTTTTGCTTACAATCCACAACAGAGATAACCTTACTGATGGCAACTCGTTCTCTTTGGAAGTTGTAAATGCCAAAAAAACAAAGATGTGCTGCCGAGAAATTAAAACGAGTTTCATCGAAAGTTGTCACGTAATGAAAATTAATAAATAAAACTTGACTGTTGTTAGAAGCTAACTCAGATCATATAAGATTATCCGGTATGTATGTGAACAAATCGTTTTGCAAACCGATCGGCGTGTATTGAAATTTCTGTACGTTCAAAGGAGTAGATTTCAAAACTTATAGCTTTAGTGCAATTGTTGTTGTATACGATTGGATCGTATATAATTGTGAATACATTAAACAATAATTATAGGTACATTGAAACTGTTAAAATACGAACTGTTTAATTGTTGCACACCATCCTTTCAGGAAAAGGTTCGATTTAACCAACCTCTCAACCTTTGCGCTCAACTAATGGCAAACTCATTAGAGTTCAACAATGTTGACTGTGGTTTTATTCCTTTTATTTTAAAAAATTCTCATTGTTTCACAAGGTTATTTTTTAATCATCGCAACCACCACCATACTAAACTTGTTTTCAACTACCAGATTTGTATAAAACAAGCAAATAATTTACTTTTATGGAACACACCACTAGAGTTGTTTTTAATTTCATTCAATTCAGAATGATTCAGAATATATACCCTCATCCACCGCCACATCGATCCGGTGCCTGCATTTTTCAATTAATCCATTTCATTGTGTCGAAAATTGGATTGATGAAAAAATATCTCCATCCTCACTTTATTTCACATTTCTGATTAAACAGATAGCAAATCCCAAGCGCACACAATTCACGCACCGCCGATTTATTGAAGCCCTTGCCGCGCCAGAATGGATCAGATACTCCACGTTCGGGGCCCGATAGGGAAGCCCCGATTCAATATGGACCTCAACCGCTGAGTCGAAATTGAATTTATGAAATCGTTGCGAAGTACGTATGTGTGTGTGGGAAATTGTGCTTTTTCCTAGACGAAACAGAAGAAGCTCGCATGACTGTCAATCACAATCACTCGCGCCGGAAAGGTTGAAAAGGCAGCCTCGGCAATTTAGATTGCTCATGTTATCTTGTGTTGATAGTACGCACAATGTTTCATCGGTTATCTTTCGGTCTGTGTGATTGTCGACGACATGAGTAATTATCAAAAAAATATTTTCCGGTACAACAACCCACAGTTAACGATCTTTTCCTCTCTTTTTTTCTCAATTGTAAAAATTCTTTCATCTCAGCTCAAATGTCTCTGCTAAACAAGACCTAATCAAATCGTGTCGTGGCGTACACTCGCCACTCGCATCGCAGACAAAGCAACATTCCTCACGAGCAAACCGGTAATCGGTGCAAACCAAAAGATCAAACAAGTTATTTGAGTTCATTCATTAGCTTACATCTGCATCCTTCGAGATCCCGGAGGGTAATCCAAACATAAATACTTACTCAAACGGGGCATGTAACCGCGATAAGTGCTATTTACAGGCGCTACGAAAACAAGCCACCACAATCAGTGTTGTTAATACACACACATGCACACCCGTCGTGGCCTGCAGCACACCGATTGTTGTTATTGGTCAGGTTCACACGCTCGCGTTACGCGCTGTTATCATTTTACCGGCAGAGAATAATCAAACGTTTTTGGTAATTCACGACCTTGAAGTATACCTACTTATCTTATTTACTTCAAGAGACACATTTAATCTGACAGTCAGATGACATAATAAACTCTTTTAATGTTCACTCGTAGTTATTAACATCGTCGCGATTTTTGACAGCAAGAGTTTGAGGTCAGCAGAGCAGAAGAATCGTTTTTGGTTATAGCACCAATTTTGGCCATTTATTTTTGGTTAGGGAATTAGAATTACGTTGTCCATTGATGTGGACTTATCTGATAAATTTTGGCCAGAATTATTTGATTGATACAATCAAACCTGTTTTTGTGCGACTCTTTTTTGTGCGAAATTTATTTTGTGCGACTTTCTTTATGCGATTATTTTTTGTGCGACTGTTTCTGTGCAATTTTTTTTTGTGCGGTATATGAAAAAGGACCACTTCCGACAACATTTTTAGCCATTTAGTTTTTGCGATTCTTGGAATGAATTCCGACGCATTACAGAAGTGTTTCGTCCAAAAATTACTATTTGAGCCAGTTTTACGTAGAAAAAAACACGAATTGCTTGCCTACGGAGGAAAGCGGTTGAAAGGATTAGCATGTTTAAAAAAGTTTTGTTCATCAATCCGATGTTTTAAAATTGTTCTCCTAGATATTCCAAATCAGAAACAACAACTTTCGAGTTATTTTTAACTGAATTTTTTTGTGTGTTCCCTGTCCCTCGCACAAAAACAGGTTTGACTGTAATTGTAAACAATTAAATAATTTATTCAATTTTAAAATCTTTAATTTTTGAACTCTTTTTTCGACGAAATGTATATAAGCTATTGGGAGCAGTTACTTCCATCTGATAGCTACTGAAGAAGCCTTAAGTTGGGATTATCCTCCAAAACGAACATTTTAGTTACATATTATAACAATAACCCCATTGCATTAGATGCATGAAACTAATTCTCTGAACTGAAATTCTCTGCAAAAGGAATAAGTTGTTGTGGCTATAAAGACACTGTTTAATAAAACAAGTTGAAAAAATTCATTCTAAATCAAATTGAATAGTTCAAAAAAAATTTCCTAATCGTCATTGATGAACCTACAGGAATGAAATAGATACCACACGTGGTTCTTAGCCTATCATCTAGCCACTCCTATCCCAACCTCCACGTGGTGCCAGCTGGGATACGAGCAACCAAGGAAAGATCGGGTAACCAACCCCATGGGAACTTGGTCGTTTGCTGACAGAGAAGGAGGGCTCTTTTAAGTTTCTGAGCGTCTGTCCTCCATGTTAGAAGCGGTTCAAAACGGCGTTTGTACTCCCGGTTATGGGCGGCCGTCCTCATGTCCTCATGTCAACGTGGGACTCTAAACAGTATTGTGCATGATGGCCCTCCGGCGAGACGGGGGTTTGGTTTGCATACCTTACAATCCGCCACCGTAAAGCACTCACAAGTAATGAACGAGGAACAAAGAAATTCGGACGACGATTGGAAACTCGGGACGTGGAACTGCCGATCTCTCAATTTCCAAGGGAGCACACGAGTGCTCTCCGAAGTAATGAAATCCCGGAGGTTTGACGTCGTAGCACTGCAGGAGGTGTGCTGGTAGCGCTCATTGATACGTACGTTCCAGGATGGTCATGCCATCTAGCAAAGCGGCAACATTTGGTGCTGGCCATTCAGCCCTCGAGTGTGCAGGTTGAGAATCAAGGACCTGCTCTCAACAATCAACATCATAAACGTGCACGGCCTTCACCTCGGAAGTGCCAAAGACGACAAGGATGAATTCTAGGCGCAGTTGGAGCGTGAGTACGACCACTACCCAAAACATGATGCCAAGATCGTTATCAAGGGTTTCAACGCGGGGATGGGAAGGTTCAGCGCGCACCAGCTGACCAACGAAATAGGCGTCAGACTTATCAACTTTGCCGTTCTTAGACAACATGACCATGTGAAGTGGCTACTTTCAACACAACCTCCTACACAAATACACCTGGAGGTCACCAAACCAGACAGAAACACAGATCGACCACGTGCTGATTGAATGTCGGCACTTCTCAGACATCATCGACGTCAGACTCAATATGAGCGCTAATGTCGATTCAGACCACTATCTGTTGATGATTAAAATGTGCCTCAAACTCTCCTTTGATAACAACATGCGGTACCGACGCTCGCCCCGGTTAGATCTTGCGCGGCTGAAGCAGCCCAACGTCGCCGAAAACTACGCACATTCGCCCGAAACTGCCCTGCCGGAAGAGGACCAGCTGGAGGAAGCTTTACACAAAATTGTTGTTCGGCGAAATTGTTAGGGCACACAAAGCACATATTTTTGCCAAAGACCATACATCTCCAGGGTTTTTTCTTACAGATTTATATCATATTTTAGCTTATTTTTTCGACGACTTCAAGAACGTTTAGGTTGAAAGGGAGCAAATGGAATCATGATGTAAATACTTTTCTTTGAAGTTAAGCTGGTACTATAAACTCTTGAAGGTTCCATTTGTCCCAACCCACATAGATTAGAGTACGGAGAGCATATGTTACAGTAGGTTTTCATATATTAAAAATACTAACTTTTTCGTGTTAAGTGATATAGGAATGGTTTATTTGGCAAAGTTTTAGAACAAGCTAAAATATGAAACTTTGCTGAACAAACAAAATTCCTAGCTTTATTGAGTACAGAGTTACAGAGTATTTTACATAAAAGTTACTTGAAAGTTAGTTTTTTGTACTTAACTTTTGTTAGTTACGTTTTACAAGAAAATGTAGTTCTAAATAAGTATTTGGGGCATACGAATCACACGTTGTTGTTGGAGACCACACATCTCCAGGATTTTTGCTCACAAAATTATCGCATATTTTAAATTATTTTTTCGATAACTTCAGCAACATATAGAATAAAGAGTGGGTGAATTGGGTTGGAACTTATAACAGTTTTGAGTGCTCGAGCTAAACTTTGAAAAAAAGTATCAACATCATGATTCCATCCTTTTCTTTTTACCTTATACGTTCTTAAAATTATCGAAAAAATTAACTAAAATATGCTATAACTTTGTAAGGGAAAGTCCTGGAGATGTGAGGTATTCAACAAAAACGTGTGAATTGAATGCCCAAATGCTTCTATATTCTTGAAGTTATCGAAAAACTAAGCTAAGACATGATAGAATTTTGTAAGGAAAACTCCTGGAGATATGTGGTCTTTGGCAAAAATGTGTGTTTTGTGTGCCCTAACAATTCCTTTGAACAACACTTCCGTGCAAAATGCAACTAACAAAAGTCAAGTACAAAAAACTAAATTTTAGGTAAGTTTCATATAATATACTTCATAACCTTGTACCGAATGAAGATAGGATTTTTATTTGTTCAACAAAGTATCATATTTTTGAATCTTCTACAATTTTTCAGAATTAACCTTTACTCTATCTCTTAACAAAAAAAGTAATTTTTTTATTTTTATAATAGTAAACTTTTCTTAATTTTTGACAATTTAATTCTCAAGTCTGCTGTCAGCTACCATGTCAGCACGAACAGATTTTTTTTGTCTTCTAGCCGCACAGCTGCAAAAATCAACACGCAATAGCGTAGTAATTTATTGCGTGACTGATTGGCTATCTGCTTCCAACCGACACGAGAGTTGGAATTTGATTCCAAGCTGCAACACGATGCCACGTGTTATTTCGTTGCATACTTGAAAGCTTCATCAGTCCAGCTCCAAACTGTTTACCAACACGAAATGAGACTCATGTTTCGTACAGTCGTATTACGTACGGAATGAAATCTCTTCGCGTCTTGCGAAACTGGGAAAATGACATAACTTGAAAAAAGGCGGAGCCAGGAACAGAAAGCGAGTTTGTTTCAACTAGTCTCGAGGTACGATGCCGGCCTAACTAGCCAGCCATCGTAGATTCGAGTCTCGGCTCAGAAAAGACTGCTAGTGTCAGTGGGATCGTAGGACTAGCCCCGCAATTGTCCTGTACACCAAACGGTTGACCGCGAAGTCTGTGAGAAATAAACAGAAGTTTGGGTTCCGAATCGGAATGTAGCACCAAGGCTTTGCTTTTTGCAATTGAAAGATATACCAATTTTTATACCAAAAGTTTTGGGGCAAACTTCACCTATTGATTGAGACATTTGTGTTGAAGATCTGTTCAATGAAAGTTAGTCCAATGCGTGCATTCAAAACGGCACACAGTGCGTTGAGCCATAGACAAAAATCTTTTTTCTTTCTTTTTTATTTGGATGCACCAAGTACCCAAAAAAGTTCACGGATATCTCCTGGGTTGTGAACAAGTATTGGTGAGCTTTGGGAAGCATCACAAATACTAATACAAGCATAGCAAGCGTCAGCGTCCAGAGCAATCATTAGTTTAACATTTCGTGCTAAATTGTCGCGCGTTTTAAAAACGTTGGTAAAACCTAATTTCTTCGTATATTCCAATAACACAAAATGGAAAATAACAATCAAGGTTAGTGCAATTTATTTCATTGATAGAGAGACTTGGTTTCGATTACGTGTATGATTAATCGGTATGATGCGTTGGTGAAGGTATTAATCCTTAAAAAAGCGCGAACTCAAACTTTCGTAATATCTACAAAATATATAAAAATTAGCTGCAACTTCCTGCAACTCAGAGAGATTTTTCATGTATGTCAATGCCGATCGCTCGTGAAGCGACAGATATTTGAAAAGTGGTTTAACTGCAATGCAAGCAAAAAACACATCATGTGTATTTCGATATTGTCTCTACCAGAAGACACAGTTTATGAAGATTTGCACAAGTTTTCTGCTGTATATCGCCCGAAATTGGGGTCCGAAATTCGGAATGGGAGAAATGCAATAGAATAAAAAAGTATTTTATGAAAAAGCATGAAATTTGGTTGGAGTCACCGCTTGCTCTTCCTGGATTCGGCGAGAATAATAATTATGAATACATTTACATTTCTTCTCGTGGGCGTCCTCAGAAACTTTTTGAAAGCTGTTCAACCAGAATTAAAAAAGGGCGAGTTGCAGAGCTCGTTGAAAATAACTCCCCAAAAGGATTAGTATTTGCTGCTACCGTTTCAAACAACTATTGCAATTCGTCTGAAGATGACCCAAAACTTGACTTGATAATATAATATGCATCATGAAGAATTTTAAATTGTTTGTTACTCTGGTAATACATACATAGAAAATAATAAAAATAATACGTAAATAAATACCAAAAATATCTTTTTTTTTCGTTATAATTGCGCATAAGTCACTTTTGCAATTAAAGCAATTAAAGTAAGTTAAAGTAAGTAAAACATATAAACCGCAGTTTTCGTTACAATTTACAACTTTTACAAAGAGATCAACGGTTTCTGGTATAGGATGAGTGCGTTAGCGTTTGGGATAGTTTTGTGGTTTAGTGTATCACATAAGACCTTTATGCATTTAGTAGCTCTGAAGGTAACGAATGACATTCCTTGTTACATCAACATGTTTTATCGACAAAATCGTGTAGTTTTGATTTTTGTCCCGTCTTACCCTACATTCAACGCACTGTGCGGCACTTTGTACACTTAGGGGCCATCCACATACCACGTGGACAGCTTTTTTTGGCTAATGTCCACGGTCCATACAATTTTCTTAGAATTTATATGGGCAGTTGTCCACGGAGGGGGAGGGGGGGGTTCAAATCGTTAAAAATCTGTCCACGTGGTATGTGGATGGCCCCTTAGTACATACCATCCTATTCCCAGCTGTAGGAGCGAGCTGGCGATTTGTTGAATGCTACGGAGCTAAACCAAAAATGATTGATTTTTATATAACTATTCCTTAATTCACTATCGAAAAGATACGTGAACAAGTTACCCATCATCTCTTGATTAAGACATTGGCGTTAAAATTTCGTTATCATGCATTTTATCGTTAATATGCATTTGCATTCAATATGTGCACATTTTTATTACACTTTCCACAGTATGCCACCCTACTGCGGGTGGTAGTGGGTTCGAATCTTAGTAGAGTCAGGCCATTTGATGTCTAAAAACAACTTACGCATGGGTTTATTTTTAGGCTCCTTAGACTACTCAGCTATTCTACAAAATAGTTCGATGATTTTCACTCAACAAAAATAATCTCCCTTACAATAAAACTGCCCCGAAACACGCACAACGAAACTTCTCACGGGAAATATAATAGGCGACATTTGGCGAAGGAGCAAGGCTCGGTAACACAAAATCAAATCCACGTTGAATTTCTCTTTTCTAGTAAATTAAATGTAGGTTTAATGAGCTCATTTAATACAGACCAAATGCTAGTCACAAGTGTGCTAGACCTGGTGGATTTAAAAAGTTGTTGCGTACAAACAATAATTCATGGAAAACATTTTAAGTTTATATGACAAAAATGAAATTAGTTCGTAAAGTAATGGAAAACACTTCATATAAAAACTTATTCGTTCAGATTACTCAGTATTGGAGGTTGAAATCTTACAATTGCAGCAAGGGATTAAGCAAAATCAATAATTAAGTCATCAATAAATCATCAACATTTATAAGCAGACTAGTGTCTGCGGGGTCAGCTGGTTTTATTTATAGCGCTTTCATCAATATTGATCGAGAATCGAATCCGACGTTAATTGAACAGATAGCTGAGTGACACTGTTAACCATTTACACATCATCAATCATCGACACAATGACAGCTCAATCAAACCCGATAATGTTACCAAACTAAACGTTCCATAATCCTACTCGCTATCTTTACATTATAGCTTTATATTCGTGTAAACAAAGCCAATTTCTTTTCGTGTAAAATCATTCCAAGGTCTCCGCTCCGCATGAAATCAAAATCGCATAAATATTAAAGGCTAATTCTATGTACTGAACTCCACCGGACCGCATTGCAAAACCAACCAATGGTCAAAGTATTGAGCTGACTTTGGCTCCGAACATACTCTAACCTCTTACACGATTGAAGCTCAATGCCAATAAGAGAGAGAGAGAGAGAAAAAAACCCTCAGACCACAAGTAAAAACTCCACGTGATGAGCAGCGCATATCTTACCTGTGGCATTCACTGGCAATAATAGTAGTGCGCTCCAGTCGAGGGAACCGAGAAAACCGTACAGTTGAAAATTAATCCAATTTCGGCTGACTGGCTGGCTGGCCTGGTAGACTGGTTGAAACTTATCTCCTTTTGCCATACAATCGAGTCGCTACGAAGGCCACCGCATCTTCTTACACCGCGCGCGCATACTCCCTACCCCGATTTACGTGAAGAACAGCACCTTTCGCACAAATACACCACAGCTTTGGCCGTACGATCGAGATCGATTTTCCTCGTGCGGATACGAAGTACGTCTTCTCGGCGCTTACAGTCGGAAAAGCATCACTATTTGCTTGGCTTATGTATTGTTTTGTTTTGCTTTCCGTTGTTTATTTTCGCAATCCTTCCTCAATTGGCGTTTGTTTATACGCCTTCGCTGCATGATCTGCTTTTTATCGCCTTTCGGCACATTTTCCGCTTTTTCACGCCAGTTTCGTTCATAGGCTTTTGTTTTGATTCAAACCACCTTCTTGACTATTTGCTTACACTGCACATTTCTGCTTCTTTATTCGCTGGCGCGACTTACGGCGTGGTTTCGTAAGAGGTGCTGCAGTACGGCTAAAGCATGTATTAAACACGGTTTCAATCGCAACTCCAACCCTAACCCAACTTCACTTCCACCGAGTTATGACGACCGGACCGACGACGCACGGGAGCAAACGAAAGCAAAACAAAAACAATAAAAGTGGATGCAGAGAACGATCGAGAGCCAACAACGGGGCGACTGCTTGCGAGAGCTGCGGGCTCCCACACCGGCACTGCGATCACTGAAACATATGTTCAAACGGGTTGGAATTTGAGGCCCAATTTAGTGGTGTTTCCCGTTTTGACCGACCCGAACTAATTTGCATAAGTGTGATAAAGTTATCGATGGGTCTGTTTTTAGTTTTTTTTCTGCTGTTCAGCTCACCGTTGTTGTTTATGACCGGGCACTGCTTACTATACTCACTGCAAGTCGAAATACCGAATACCGAAAACTTTGGCTAGCTTTCGCGGGCCTTGATTTCGAGTTTTTGTGTAGTGCGACTTATCCGTTTTACAAAACAGCTTACATTCCACACTCTCATCAACTAGACCCCAACGTGGGAACCGTAGCTCCGTCTCAATTCTCATTCATGCGAATATTTGGCTCCCACCGTTATTCTCCGATGGCGGAGAATCTCTCGCGCAACCAGCTTTACTTATTCTCAATCTGTCTTAGTACTCACTTGCTCTATACTCGCAACATATTTTTCTGTTTTCTTCGTTTGTCTGTCTGTCCTCCCTCACCGTACCACTGACACACTGCACCCGCACGAGCCTATCAGGCCGCCCCCACATAAAACCGGCGAGTGACAAATACGAGCGTATTTTGATGAATTTGGCAGATTTTTTCTCTAAACTTTACTGGTTTTGTCAGAACACGACACAGCTTCCTCTCACATCAACTTTACTCCGCTAGAATATAGACTGTCTGCACGGGACAATTCGATCAGCAAGACACTCTAGACTCTTTATAACAGTAAAACATGAACAACCAACTTCTTATTCCGTACTAAGCAAGCAGTGGATCAAAACATTTTTCTTCATTTGATTTTCAGGAATTCTTTCAAGACAGGGAATGCGAGGGCCAAACCAAGGGACACACAATAAGCGTCGCCCCAGTTAGCTCCGTTCTAGTGACTTTACCATTCACGAACACAACTCGCAAACACCGAACAAACAACACTCCATTCCGCCTGCAACCGCAGCCGTGGACAACGATAAATTTGCAGCTATTGTGCAAGACACCCTTTCCTTCTCCTACCCCTGGTTACGATGCAAACACCGGTTGAAGGGAGATGAGATTATGAGGTAAGCGGAGAAGAAGAAAAAACGCCACGCGCACGATTAGCGTACAATCCCGCGAGCACTGGTTGCAAAACTCGACCGAACGATGTCGCGTACTCCACAATACTAACGATACAGTTATTGGGGAGCTTTAATTCCGAGCTCCAACTGAAACACTACGAGGCGACAACAGCCAGCATGATGCCGTTCCACCGCGCGTCTCCGTCGCCCAGCATTTCTGTTTGCAGCTACATACAAAACAGGCTGGAGCTCACCTCTCTCGCACTCCTCTCTTGCGTTCGCGTTTCACAAGTCCGCCACTATGTGGGCTAGCGAACCTATACATTAGAGAAATGACAAGACACTCACCGTTAAGGCAACTGTCAACATCAAAACGGATAACGGCAATGCAAAATTATACAGCTCGCCCGTTTTGATGTTGACAGTTGCCTTAACGGTGAGTGTCTTGTCATTTCTCTAATGTATAGGTTCGCTAATGTGGGCAGTCGCACTCACTCTCTTGGTTGAACTCGTTTTCGGAAAAATGCTCCACTAGCAAGATGCATCGGGTGAGAGCTTTCGCAACATACCTAGCTCCTCGCCCTAGGGCTACAAGCTGCATTGCTAGCCCATCTGTGAAAATATATCGCCGGGAAATGACCACCAAGGGATGCTCACATGCTATTGCTTTTTGGGAAAGTTTGTTTTATTCAGATACATAAGCATAACATTTTATCGTAGCGCTGAAATATTTCAATGTAATGTTGAGTAATAATCGAAAGCCACATTTTTCCACAGATCAGATGATTCTCACATAAGGATGCATAATTTTTATATGAACACGCTTGAATTTTGTTTTTTGTTCAATGAGGATATTAACTTTTCTATTGTCCTTCATGAATCAAGAAATAGGGCTTCCACTGTTTTCTTGTAAAATTCGTAATGCAAAACTCTCAGTTCAGAACATAGGGTTATTTTTGGTCGTACTAAAGGTGCTGCTACACGGTGCACGAAATTATAGCATAACTCCTTATGATAGAAATGATAGATTTGTATGTGATAGTTTTTATGGAACTTGGGAAACAATTTTTAATAAGTGTAAATTATAGTTTTTTAACCATTCCTGTGATATTTGGTGCCCCTAGCAAGAATAAATTTCTCAGAGACTTAAATGAGTTTAAAAAACGACGAACCCGGCAAGCAATTACTCTGCAGTCTTTTGATGCACTCCTGCGTTTACTAGGGGCACCAAAAACCACAGGAATGGCTCAATAGCTATAATTTCATACTTTTTAAAAATTGTTTCCTAAATTCCATAAAACTATGACATAAAAATCTATCACGTCACATGGCGTGGCACGTTTAATAAGAAAAAACTTTGTCAAAGATACCATATTTCTATTTGCCTATTACAACCTCCATCTCAACCTGGGGTACGCGTACCCCTAGGGGTACGCGAAAGCCTTTTGGGGGCACGCGAAAGAAAAATCAGTAATGGCGGACAAAGCAATTTTTCTTTCTAATACTTCACTTGTTGTTTAAACTTGTTCTTAAAACATGAATGTAGCAATCAAACAAACCATAGTTCACTTTGAAACCTGAATTAGACTACGACAACATGATCTACCACTACTCTCTCCCACTCAGCGAGAACATTCCAAGCCAGGGGGTACGATTTATTTTGAAAATATCGCCGCGAACAAAAAAAAGTTGAGAACCGCTGGCCTATTAGAATGGTCTTTTGTGAAGTTTTCTACAGAATGCCGCTAAAAATCAATTTTTTTTTGTCAATATAACATTCGATAGTGATTTTGTACAATTTTTGAAGTAGAATACTTCTATCTATAGCAATAGATTGGAAAATTTTCTAAGATTCGTCCCACAAGAAGATAATTGTAATTTTATTATTCACACTATTGTATTATTGAAAATGGTCAAGCCTTGTCAATACGAAAAATTCGACCTCTGATTGGTCGTTCTGTGATTGCCTCCCAAGCACGGTCGACAGGATCATATACCTTGCAATTGAAAACATGCTATTTGGCCTATATAAGAGTCTGTTTCAACCGAAGCCGCTCATAATAGTTCTAGACAGCGACAACAGCAGTCGTCCTTCCTTAGCAGCAGCACTAGCCCTGTGGTTGGTCACCACGTCTCAGGAGCAGCGCGGTTCTTCTCAGCGGGTGTCGTCAGACTGCCATTATTCCCCCCGTGTTGGGGCAGCATGAAGATTGCCATCAGGAAATCCAATTTTAAACATCAAAATGCCTTTTTCGAGGCAAATAAACAAGTCATTGAAAGTTAAAAATTTTTGACAACGCCAGCAAACGAAATAGCTTGATGTTACTAGACGCAATACGGTAAGGGGCAAAATCGTTGCGTGTGTGAGAGCACCATCGGTGTTTATTCGCTGGATACAAAAATCAAATGCGAATTGTGGAATAATTCGTCCAAAGAACATTAGAAAATGGTACAACTGAAAAGAAAGGCGTGGCCTATTTCGTAGCACCCTTTGGCTATAGAAGGGTGTTTCTGGAAAACTAACTACATTCATTAGTCGGAAGGTGAGCTGGATAGACCTCCACAACGTTGACAGCAGTAGCAGTAGATATCAGCACTCAGCAGTAACTTCTGAGCAAAGCCTCTTCTCTGCAGTGCCTTCATATTAAACAAATCACTTACCCTGTGGTTGGTCACCACGTCTCAGGCCTCTGCCAGGCTGAACGCCAACGCGAGCGATCGGGCGAGATTTTTGCCGTACATCAGCCGGCACGTCCTCTAATGGAAAAGTTGGATCATTTTGTTCAGAAGAATATTACTGTCGGTAATATTACAGAGATGCGATTGCATTATATCCGATATGGAATTGAACAATTGTTCTTTTGAGGACAAATAAAACACTTATTTTGAAGAGTTAATAGCTTTGGGTACCAGTAGCAGTATGGTAACAGCCTCAGCGGTAGGTGCAGTCTGTACTACCATGAGGCCGATGTTAGAAGGAAGTTAATGGAAGCGGCACAGCGAAACAGTTCGGGTGTGCTTAGGCCTCTGCCATGGTGAACGCGAACGCGAGCGATGGGGCAAGAAACTTGCCGTAGGTAAATGAACAGCCGTAAAGATAGCCGTTTATTTACCTACGGCAAGTTTCTCGCCCCATCGCTCGTGTTCGCGTTCACCATGACAGAGGCCTAAGCACACCCGAACTGTTTCGCTGTGCCGCTTTTTCGCGTCATTTTCCGTTGTTGATATTATTCCCCACATGAAACGACGCACTTTCATACGATAGCGGCGGTATTAGCGGTAGATGCATTTGCCAACACTTACTCCAGTAAAGCCGTGTCTAATTTTCAATGTGAAAACACCTTTCTATTGTGTTGCCCATGCGCATTAGGCCTCTGCCAGGCTAAACGCGAAAAGCGGCGCGAACCAATTCGCCCGGTCGTACGTTAATGTACAGCCGTAAGTAGAGCTGTGTAAAAGTATTCTACTTCAACCTTGCGGTCGTGGCTTAAAAAGCGTAAAAAGCTGGATACTGTCTAAGCAGAGCAAAACCGGAATTGCCGTGTCTCTCACCTGACAAGCATTTTGTGGTGAATGGCTTAGTATTCCAAAAATTATGCGGGGGTTTCGTCTCAAGTTTTCATGAAAACGCGTAAAATATGACTAAATTGAGTTGAAAAGATAACTAAGAAAACCGTTCTAAAATCTTTTTGCTATGTTTGAATATGAGTGTGATCAGTTTAAAGACAAAAATGCAACATATTTACCAGAAATTGTGATTTGTTTGTAAAACGGATAACTCTAAACATAAAACGGAAGCTTAACTTAAATTAGGTCGATGTCTTGTACCGTTTTGAAGCACTGCAAAATGTTTCTTGTTCCCTATTTAAAAATTTCTTAACATTGTTAAACTGTATCTTCTTACTTCAATAAGTCATCTCCTCAAGACTGCAGGGTCTTGTGTAGAGGGCGCTGCGGACCCCCTACCGGGATCTTGTGATATCCGACGAAAAACACGTACAAGATTCCCGTACGTGTGGTCAGAAGGACCACACGGAATCACTTTTAGATAAAAGATTAACTTTATTTTGTCTCCAGCTTGCTAATATATTACCCTATAGGTAACTCAGAGTGAGAGGTTTTCCCCTCTGGTCTCTAAGCTACCGTTTTTCTAGCTATACTTTTCTGGCCTGAGCTTTCTCTCGGCCCATTTCATTTTTCGAACTTAATTTCTAGAGCGTTAGTTATTTTCATTGAGCGTGGCAAACTTGCGCTCTGTAACACGCGCGCTAACCCGAGCGCTCAAAACCACGCGATAGCATGAGCGACGCTGGACGACGCTATCGTTTGTCGAGTTTCGTTTGTTTACCACCGAGTTATGCAATGACTCGGTGGCTTGGCGCCTGCGGTGTGCTGAGTTAATGATTACATAGCTTGTTGATAGAATCGTTGGAGGTTCTTTATCAAGGAGTTTTCCCGAATGACCTTTTGACGCAACCGTTGCGGTTCTGCTTCAAGGAGTCCAAATGTTTTGCCTGACTAGAACAACACACAGCAGAAGGCTGTGTTCTAGTTTATATCAAATATGTTCTCGTTGGGCCTCAGTCGAAGGCTGGGTTGCTTCCAAGATGACCGGGATGTATCCCAGCCCTGTGATCCGTGACGGAACCATCCGGGATATTCTCGAGAGGGGTGGGCCGTCACACTCATAATATTTTTTTTTTGCAGAAAGGCAGACAATAAAAAATAAAACGCCAGAGCTTTTGTGCTGCTCGAAATTTCAAATCAGGCCGCAGACGCGCTTATGCTATTGCACTGATTTGTAAGTGACATATAATACCCACCGTGGTCCCATTAGGTCTCTTGATCGCAGGGATACCAAATGTGCAGATTTGCCTACAAAACTCAGATTTTTGATTCGCAAATAATTGCAGTTTTTCCATAATTTCTGTGTTTTTGTCAGAGTTTCTTCATACTTGGGCAGACTTTTTCAAAATTCTTGCAGATTTCTGCAGACTTTTGCCTACACAAACGCATTTTTTTTTCAAATCACGGCCAGATTTTTTTTCAAATTTCAAGCAAATTTTGTCAGTTTTTCGAGCAGTTGCAAACTTTTTCAAAAACATCTGCCATCTCTGACTGACCGTAATGAAGATAAAAAAAATTGCCGCTTTTCATAGACCTGTTTTAAGTAGCATGTAGAATATCGATACAGCTGATATCGCTGCTCCGCGTTCAATATCAGCCTGGTATTGATACGACCAGAAAAAAATTATCGATACTCAAGTATCGATACTTTTGCAGATTTTAGCCAATGCTAATCCGGATCTTTAGGACCATGTCCAAGATCGGAAATCTGCTCCGAAATGGCCTTTCGGATAATTTATCAGATGGACTCAAAATGAATTTAAATCAACTCCTGGAGTGATTTCATGAATTTTGAAACCAATATTGGTCGGTTTCATTGACAATTGTATTGATTTGTCGCACCGGAACATGCTCCCAAAGATCCGGATTTACAGGAACCAGATGTGGTTACAGGTTCATATCGGTCTCGGATTCTAAAAGTAGATAGATCTTCCAATCTTTTGACAGGCCAAGATCGGAAATCGGTCAAGAAATGAGAAAGCAAGGCTCATTTCATTTTGTGGGTACTCGGGTACCCTACCGAGTACTTATGGGGTAAAAAAAATCAAAGCCTTCCCCTCCGACCCCCGCTGCTGCTATAAACAGTCTTGTGATAGGAAATGGTTTATTTCCACTAGTTAGGAGCATTCCATAAGTTTCAGCTGGCTGAGTTGCGGATAACCTAGTTTTTGAAAGCAATAAAGTCTGAAAAGGTCCCCGGGTACCCTGCCGGGTACATAACGGTTGAAATAATGCACTAATTCACTGACAGATATCTACGAAATCTGCAAATATCTGCAAACAAAATTATTTCCATACTGAAGTAGAAGTAAAGCATCGTTCAATCCAGATATAGGCATTCGTATCTCGCTGTCTCTCCGTGTAGATATCCGTAGGTAAATTAAACTTAAATTTCAAATTTTAATAAAAAATTTCAACAACTAAATAAATAGAGGCGATAAAAATAAACTTACTTTGGAGAAATTGTGTGTTTTATTATAGTAAAGAACAGTGTTAAGTATTTGAAATTTTTGGAAAATCACTTTAAAAAAGTTATGTTGAAAAAAAATTTCAAGGGGCATTATAAAAAAAACCCACAGAAGTTAAATAAAAGAAGTTAAATAAGCAGATAGAAGTATAGTGTCTTCAACAAAGTTGTTTCTCATGAAATGAGCCACAACTTTGTCGAACAAATGGAATTTTAACGTGCAAAAATGGAAAAAATAAAATTCGTTTCTCACTCTTAGGTGGAATGATCTTAAAATTTATACTACTATAACCCTTTCCGACCGGGCCCGTATAATCGCGTAGGCAGAAGGTGACTTAAACCAAACCTCGGTTTTTGAACGTCCTATTCATTGTTTTATTGCTCACAACGCTAGTGTCAACATCGCAGCTGCTACGAAAAATGAAAAACCGGAGCAAGCAAGTGTTTTTATATAGGAATTGCTTCGATTTGGGTTTTGTTATCCGTCAGTTTTTACCTACACAATTGTGTGGGCTCGGTCGGAAAGGGATAAATTTGAGAATAATTAATAAAACAATTTTGCTGATCAAGTTTTTTGAGTAAAAAGTAATTAGTTTAAACTAGTGCATTATTTTAATAAATAGCAGGAGGGTGGTATTCAAGACACGACCGCATGACGTTGACTACCGTAATTTTATATTCCATTAAAACAAATAGTAGAGGGAGTTGCAACGCTTCTATTACAAAACTTCGAGGCACCAAAAGGTGTTGCCGATTACTCTTGTTTACTGGTTAGTCCGTCCAGAATTCCAGCCATTTAAGTATTTTGCAGTAGCCATGTACTACCAACAGCCACCAGCATTACGGGTGAAACCTGGCACGAGATGACCGGTACTCTTTTGTCTTTCCTCCTTTCAGCTGCTAACGCCTAGCGTCCGTATGTAACCGGTACGGTTTAGTAATGAAACTGATGGGGTTTGATTGATTGATTTTTTTTGAAGGGACTTTAACCCCCCAAACGGTCATTCTTCCCTCTGCTTTGCTTGAGGAGAAACAGTCTCTTATATAGCCCAAAGACATACGCTGAATGATGGTGGCTTCTCGAACCTGGCGGTGCCACACGCGCTATAAACATACACACACGCTATATAGCGAGCCACACACCTTATATATTAGGGACACACGCTACAGATATTCACACACGTTATGTGCACACACCCTATATATACATACGCTGGATGATGGTGGCATCTCAAACCAACTGGCGGTGCGAGTCTCTTTCAGTTTCGGGTTGTATTCACCCAACGATATCTGAATCGGATTACCGCTGGTGGGGTCCATCCAACTCAGATCGAAGGGAAGCCGAACTGAAAGAGGTAAGAACTGCAGCTCACCACTACCACCGCCGCTGTTGTCCGCTGCTGATCAATGACAAGGAACGTAAATAAGCATCGGAAACAGAAAGTGATAACAACAATGACAACAAAGTCAGATCGATTGTATCCGTTAGTGTCGACTGTGCTTGGGAAGAGAGGTAGTGATTAGCTGTGCGGTATGATTTAGACAATCGATATTAATTACCAATTTTTCAATAGTGTATCCCAAACAATAGTTTGTTTTTGTTACATAAATTAAACCGTAAAAGAATATCTGATCGATTGATGCCAAAACCTCGAAGACCTGATTATAAATGACTGAAAAATAAGCGCTCAAAGCCTGACCACTTTTCCCTGGATTTCCCTGATTGAATTACTAGATTTTCAAATTCAGGTGCCTAACTTCGATATAGACGTTAGTCAACGTCAAAATCGTCAATAACCAAAGAAATATGTAAGATAAAAACAAACTTTCTTCGAAGAAATTGTTTGTTTCGTTATGGCAAATAATATTGTAGAACATTGAAAAATTATAGAAAACCAAATAAAAAGTTAAATTAACAACAATTGGTTTTTGAGGCAATCTATAGAAAACTCCACAAAAGTCCATTTAAATAGGCAGATAGAAGTATGGTGCCTTTAACAAAATTGTTTCTTTTGAAATATGCTACAACAAACAAATGAAACAAAGTGGATTTTTCAATTCCAAAATAAGAAAAGTAAAATTCGTTTCTCACTGTTAAGTGGATTAACACAAAAATGCAACTTCTATAACATGGTTAATGATTAATGGAACAACTCTTTTTAAGACACTGCAGCTCTGAAATTTAAATTTTTTTTTTGTTGAATCAAAATAATATCAATTACGATTTTGCAACTTTGGAAACAGTATGCGGAGGGAGGAGATCCGCACGGTGTGACCGAAGTGCCGGATTATCGTACTTTAATGTACCTCGGATTTTCTTTCACCAAAAGTTAGTTTGGGTCCATACCTTTCAAAATCAATCGGTTTTAAAAAAAACCATCGGGGGAAACTTGAAAAAAATTGATTTGAATTTTTAGTGTTTTTTCAACCTAAATTTTTCGAATTGATTGGTGATCTATACGAATCGTGTAACATCAACATGTAGGTAATTGAGCTCCATTTCTACTACCTGCGTTTCTTCAATGAAAAATTTTGACTTTTAACCGAATAATTTATAATTATTACAGTCCCCCCACAATTATGGATCACTTAAAAAGTTGTATGAATTCGAAAAAAATCATTTCTGGCCAATTTTATTGTATATAAGTAATCTATAAATGTTTTCAGTTACAGAAATATGTAATCTTTCACTTTATTGAGTATTTGTTTCCATGTTTAATGAATATTGCTTAGAAAATATATTTATTTCATTACAACTAATCAAATACATAATTATGGATCACTTCTCAGAGCGGTCCCAATTATGAAACAATTTGCATCATATTAAACAGTTTTCGGTAATGAATTTGTTTATTGAACCTTATTCAAATTATGTAATATGAAGAATTGCCATGTTTCATATCGTTTTAAAGATCTCACATGGCCTGGTCACACTTTATGTGACTTTCGAGGTTGCAGTAAGAATGAGAGTACAGGTATGTCGCTCCCTAAGGTAGCGTTATGGTACATCATAACTTTTTGCCGCGTCACGTAGCTTTCCCGTCCCACGTGCTTTGAGGACAGTATTTTTCAAAGACTCAACACTGTTTAGCTTCCGTTTAGATCCCAATAGAAGTTGATAGGGTGTTTTAACTGCTTAAAATCATATTTGAATCGAAGTGATTCATAACTGTGAGAAACTACCTTGTCTTGGTCCCTATCATGAAACATTTAGAAAATAACTTGTTTTTATAGAAAAATCGCTATCAACCATCAACATTTTGGTAAATAGTGAAGAACTCACCTTGATTTTTGTGTATTAGCTATTTTTTGTCCGAGAATTAGCTATTATATCACATAGAAACCCTATGAATGAGGAGCGCGCTACTTACGCTGATTGAGAAAAACGATAAATACTTTGATAGATTGTAGATTATAATATTATACGCTTATAAAAAACGTATCTATCTTGAGATAAAAACGATGTTTTCTGTGTTCAGAGCTAGCAAATATGGTATGTTTTACTGCAAAAATGCAACATGCCTTCAAACAATTTTTTTTTCGGTAATGAATTTGTTTATTGAACCTTATTCAAATTATGTAATATGAAGAATTGCCATGTTTCATATCGTTTTAAAGATCTCACATGGCCTGGTCACACTTTATGTGACTTTCGAGGTTGCAGTAAGAATGAGAGTACAGGTATGTCGCTCCCTAAGGTAGCGTTATGGTACATCATAACTTT